>NC_041387.1:233831646-233833676 GCF_002162155.2 Triticum dicoccoides | reverse complement strand
AAATGTCGAGTCTTCCCTGCCTCCATGTCGTTCCCTTCCTACGCCTCGCCGAAGTCCACCGCCCTGGTTCTCTCAGCGCGGCCTGGTCAACATGGTCAACGACCGACATGCATCTGAAGTGGACTGTACGTGGAGAGGCCGACAGCTAGGTCCACGGCCGCACGCAAGGAAATGCCTCCTTATTACATGCAAAATAATGATTCATCCACCTCACATCAGGGACCCACCAAAAGGGCCTCTGTATTTCGCGAAAAAAACATTACCGCCGCTGACAGCTCGGACCCACCAGCTATATCTTCGCACACAAGGAAGTGTCTCCTTATTATGCACAAAAAAATGAATACTCCCCCTGTTAGCTAGGACCCAGTATAGTGGCAGGCTGACTTGTGGGCCTACTAAGTTGACAGGGACGGAGGGCTTTGTCAACTTAGTCAATATGCATGATTCTAGCTCTAGTGACCGTACGATGTTCATCCAACGGCCGTAGTGCTTCTTCAACCTTTGGTCTTATTGCTCCAGCCGCCCAAACCAGCGCCGGTCGTGCCTCGTGCTCCTGCCTCCCATGGCCGCCTGCGATGCGGCGGAGGCCTCACCGCCCCCTACTACTCCCACAGCTGGCCAGGCCATCCCTCTACTTACCCACACCCCCTGTTATTCTGCGACGACGGCAGCCTCACACCGCAGCGAACCAGTGAACCCTCGTACTCCTCTATGCGTGGGCATCCACTGTCGTGTCTTCCTCGGCTCCGCGTCGTCCCCTTCCTAGGCCTCGCCTTCGTCCACCGCCCTGGTGCTCTCGGCGCGGCATGGTCAACGTCGTCCACTGCCGTGACTTCGGACATGGACTGTACTTGGAGAGGCTGACAGCTGGGTCCACGGCCGCAGCAAGGAAGTGCCTCCTTATTACGCACAAAATAATTATTCCTCCACCTGACAGAGGAGACCCACCGGACGGGCCACCATATTTCACAAGAAAAATGTTTCCCCCTGACTGCTGGGACCCACCTGCTACATCTTTGCATGCAAGGAAGTGTGTCCGGGCAAAAAAAACGATTCGCCCCCTGACTGCTGGGACCCACTAGCTACATCTTCGTAGGCAAGGAAGTGCCTGACAGTCGGGACCCACTTGGTGGAAGCGTACGTAGCGTTGTCATTCTGGTCGTGAACATGTACGTACATACTGGTCGTTGTAGAGGCGCGCACGTGTCGTAGTAGAGGCGCACACTTAGCATCTACACGTACGTACAACGGCCAGGGTGCAAGAAAGAAAATACGGCCACATACGCACATACAGGCAGGGTCTCGAACACCTACTCATGCATATGTACGGCCAGGGCTCATGTACATGGCTGGGTCGGAATAGAGAAACTGGCTTGGACGGAATGCGTCGTGTTCATGGGGAGGCAACAGAATGTGTCGTGTTCATGGGGAGGCAACGGAATGCGTGGGAGCCAACTGGCTTGGACGGAACAGGCGATGGAAACGAGGCCTAGCGTACCACAGAACGGAGGAAACGACCTTGTGTTCGACAGGCCACGTTCGAAACGGGATCCTGTTCATCGGGAGGGGCCTGGCGTACCGCAAAACGGAGGAAACGAACCTCCTACGGTAGAAACGGTGGTCCTGTTGATCGGGAGGGGTGTGGCGTACTGCAAAACGGACAAAACGTACTTGTGTTGGAGCGCTACGGTCGAAACGGGGTCCTGTTCATCGGGAGGGGTGTGGCGTACTGCAAAACGGGACTCCACGGGATACTGTTCATCTCCACCGTCGACCTCCTCCAGCCTCCATGGGCTACAGTCGACCTCCTCCAGCCTCCACGGGCTCCTATTCATCGAGCCTCCACCGTGCTGTACTCCACCGGCTACTATTCAACCACCCCTCCACGGGCACCCCTCCATCGTCTACTGTTCATCCAGCCCTCCACGGGGTCGTCCTGTTCATCCAGCCCTCCACGGGGTCTTGTTCATCCAACTCCAACCGTCTCGATCGATCAGGGTCCTGTTCATCCAGAGGCAACGCCACGGGGT
>NC_041387.1:233827991-233831403 GCF_002162155.2 Triticum dicoccoides | reverse complement strand
AGAGGCAGCATCGATCGGCTTCAGTTTGTAGCAGTAGCGAAGGAATCACTCGATCAGGTTTAGTTAACAGCCATCGATCGATCGCTCGGGTTCAGTAACGCGTAGCCTGCAGTGCAATTGCTCGGGTTCAGTTAGAGCCCAATGCCTCGCTCGGGTTCAGTTAGAGCCAGCGCCTCGCACACACGCGCGTACGTGTACGAGAGAAACGTGCATCGCTCAGCCCCCGACCTCCCACCGTAACCGGGAACTCGCCGAAATTTTCCTCACCCTCGCTTCTACCACGGTTTTTTCCGTCATGGACGGCCCAAAGAATGTCATGCAGCCGCATCTCTGGCCCGCCCAGAACGAAAATCCCATTTTCTGTCATGATTTTTTGTCATAGAAGTAGGAGCCCACCACATCTATGATGATACCGGGTTTTGTCACAATTATCGTCATAGAAGTGTCACAAGTATGACAGAAAAAGTTACGTTCGGCCCAAAATGTCACGGATGTGTCTCTTTTTTGTAGTGGCATTGGCTGGCCGTGGAACATGAGTTCCAAGGGCTTCGTTGTCACCACCTTTCCCATGTCCATCTTCTAGCCTTTGATCAAGTAGAGTATGGTGCACAGGGTTTCGTCACCTGCAAACACATGTCTGCGGCGTAAAACATCCGGAGGGCAACAAAAATGATTTATTCTAGATATATGTTGGTGCGACATGTAATTACCATGAGGGCGTCGAGCTCAGCCAAAGACGAAGGCCCGCCTAGCGCGCCAGAGACTGAGGACGGGCTGCTATGAGCATGTGCGGGTGCAGGTGCGGGAGTAGGCGCGGTTGTATGAGCGGGTGATGGTGCGCTGCTGTTGTTCACCGAGTTGCTCCAGACGAAATTGGGCATGGGGAAATCATCTACCGTCTTGTCTGGATTTTCCTTCGTCCAGTTGATGATAGTCGGGATCAAGTTAGTAGCGAAATCATTTCTACAGGCTTCTACAGCTACAACGACAACCTGCTGTAGCAACTCATTTTTATCCTCGGCTGCTTTTTTGTGTCCTCGACTGCTTTTTTCTCAAATGCAAGCTTTACCTTCTTGTTGATGCCCGCCTGACTAAACTTTTTTTCTGGTTCTTGGCCTCGGGGCCCTTGTTGTAAAAGACCTTCCACGTGGCACCGTCTTCGGTGCCGTGCACACATCCATAATGCGGCTGCTGGGCCCAAGGGAGTTCCTTAAGTTCGTTCAAGGCCCAGTTGAGAGGGGAGTCCCACTTGGGCCTCGTTGACGAAGAGTGGTAAAAGAATAATTACCAGTATTCTAATCAATTTCCTCATGATCGGGTCTGTGTAAAAAACCTTATTTTCCTTGTCCCGCTTGTAGCGGGCCCTGATGAAGTCATGCTCCAAGGGGTTGGTGAACTTCATGAAGGGGTCTGGGAGACCTGCAGCTTCACGTTCCGCGTCCTCCTTATCCCATATGGGCCTTTTTCTAAGGTAGCCACGACATCCGACGCATTGGTTTCCCATGTTCCTTTGCTGAAGGCTCTTGAATTTCGCAGCCTCTTGGCTACCTCGGTAGTGCAAGTGTCCTTGAACTTTTGGAACTCCTCTTCCGTAAGTTTCGGATTTTCCTCCAGAATCTTGGATAGGGGTTTCTCAGCCTCAATAGCTCGTTTCACCCTCCCTTTTGAGGAGGACAAATCATTGCCAAACATGCCCATGGCATGATTCTTAATCTTTTTCATCTTTGAATCATCCCACAGTGGTTCTATGCTATCATCCCGGTCGGGGAACTTGAATCTCTTGTGTAATTTCGCCAGGAGCAACTGCCTCAAATGTTCTTTACTCCTTAAGTCAGCGTCGTTGATGCTCACGCATTCCCATAGGATGCATGCTACTTCGTTCCCGTACCACTTGCGAGGTTCTTTCGGCTCTAATGGCTCAAACATGCCAGGGGTCATCTTTGTGATCACCGGTCGTCCGATGCCGAGTTTGTTAGGTTTTTGTATCCTCTGCTTCTTCTACTTCTTCTTCTTTTCGGTAGCGGCTTCCGCGCCGGTACCTTCCCCGATGGTATCTTCCCCATCGGCACCTTCCCCGCCGGTCTCGGCGCTGCCATCAGTGTCAATGTCGGCGTCAGTACCATCATCGACGCTGCTCTGCAAACCTTGACTGTGCTTAGGAGACAAAAAGTCGAGGTACTATTGTTCACCCTCATAATCCATCTTGTCTGCATCTTGGTCAGAAGGCCTGGTTTCCTCATTGTTCCACATGTTTCCTATAATTAAGTCTCCTCATTTTATTCTAAAACTATAATAAAATGGGAAATGACATAAAAAAGGTCTATGGTTTGCCGGAATGCCGTTTCATTCCCATCGCGGCAAATCCCGTCACTCGATATGCCTACTTTCTAGCACAAGTCATGCCAAAATTCACGGGAAATTTTGGCATGACATTTGCTAAAAAGTGGACATATCGAGCACCTAAAATTCACCAGAATGGAAATGAATCAACATTCCGGAGAAACATAGGCCACTTGGATCATTTACCCTGCACATAACCATCACTTTCCAAATATCACATGTCCACTTCTAATATGTCCAAATCACGTGTCCACATATCATATAGGGTTCATATAGCAACAATAGCTTTAACTAAAAAAATCAAATAGCAACAATTATGTTTTTCTTTAAATACCAATAAAAATTCCTTGAATAAAAGTTGATACCTAGCTAAATACCAAAAAAAAAATCCTTGAATACAATTTCTGTCCTAGTTTGATACCTAGCAAAATACCCAAAAAAAATCCTTGAATACAATTTCTGTCCTAGTTTGCTACCTACTAAATACCAATGAAAATTCCTTGAATAAAATTTGTGTCCTAGTTTGATACCTAGCTAAATTTATAACTAAATTTGATACCTAGGGTTCATAACAATTTGATAAATTCATCACCACAAAATTCATAAGTAGGGTTCATACCTAGCTAAATTCATAGCTAAATTTGATAGCTAGCTAGGATTCATAACTAAATTCATCACCGCCCAAAAAACTAACTACCTACCGCCCTAACTAAATAGATAACCTAATTAACCTACTACCCTAACTAAATAGATAACCTAATTAACCTACCGCGCTAACTAAATATATAACCTAATTAACCTGTTGCTCTAACTAAAACCTAAGTAAATTAACCTAAGAACCCTAGCTAGAACTCTAAAGGTGGAGATAGAGGAGTGGTGGGGGGCTCTCAAAGGGTGCATGGTGAGGAGGCAGGCCCGACGACGACTCAGGTTGGGAGGGGAGGAAGCAGAGGAGGGAGGAGTGCCGCGTCAAGGTCGGGGCCGGGGCGAGGTCGGGGAGACGATGCGGAACCGAGGCGAGGCGGGGTCGGGGGAGACGGCGCGACACCAAGGCGAGGCGGGTCGGGGGCGA
>NC_041387.1:233776704-233827716 GCF_002162155.2 Triticum dicoccoides | reverse complement strand
TTGCAAAAAGGCGGTACTGCTACCACCAGTAGCTATAGCATTTTCTTGTTTGTTTCTTTTATTTTCTTTTCCTTTATTTTCTTTTCTTCTTTTTCTTTTTTTCCTTTTTGTCCGAGAGCAGGAATGAAGGGAAGGTGATACAATGTATATAACTAAGGTGATATATATTGCATCATTTGGCAGTTAAGTATGCATACAAAATAGGAACACACACACACATACACAGACATATTATATATATATATATATATATATATATATATATATATATATATAACATCATTTGACACATCCATAACGGTTAAGTGTGCATACAAAATAGGACATATATATTACATCATTTGACCGACAACACTTTCTCAACTTCGATGTTTTCGTTTTTGTGTAAGCTTCTTTCCCTTCTTGTTCGTTGATGAATAATTGAGCTCCGCATTGTGACTTTTCCTTTTCCATGGAGTATGATCTTTCTTAGGTAATGTAGTATTGATTCTTCTTTTGACGTATACTTCATCATCATCGTCATGTTCCCTCATTGGGTTATCGTACTGGTCGTAGTCTTCTGGTTGGCGACTCCATCCATTCCAATGATGTTCCTTTTGCCTCTCCTCATGACAACACAACTGGGATTGCTCTGGTCGGTTACGAAGAAGCATTGTGTCACGTGCTTAGCGTGTACCCATGGCTCAATTTTTGCGATGGCGTTCACGGTAGCGTTCTTGGCGTCAGGTATAGTCATGGTAGTGAAATACCGGTTTTCTCTTTCGATATTCTTAGCCCATATGACATAGAACATTGTCGCGCTGTGCATTCCAGAGTAGTCAAGCTCCCAGATCTCCTTGACGCTTCCCTAAAATATCTCAGTTGCATCATTGTCGCTGTCGGTCATGCATTCCATTGTCACCCCTGAGTTCTGAAAACCACTGTTCATATCTTTGGCCTCCGTGTAGAACGTGCATCTGTTGATATCGTATGCCTGATAGGTGATGAGGTTGGGCGAGGGGCCATGTGCTAAGGCATATATGAGCAATTCGTCCTTAGAGCCCTCTTCTTTGGGATTAGCAAGAATATGCTCTTTGAACCAATGCAAGAAAGGGGAGTTGTGGTCTCTAGTAACTTTGGCGTCCGTCCTGCATACCTCCCGGTCATGATACTTCTTTGTCATAGTTTCTTTGTGCAGTGTCATGAAAGGATCTACCTAGTTTAGGTGTTGTAGCACTACCAAGTTTGTCTGTCAAAGTCGTTGCGTGCCACGCCCAATATGCGACCCTATCCTAAAGGAACTCGAAGGTCCCACCAAGGATAGAAGCGCATATTGGAGACGCTTTTTGCAAGGTGGATATCATTACATCGTACCATTACATAATAGTTGTGGATACATATAAGAGGCATGCAATGCCACACGAATACAACAACATCATACATAAGAGCATCATCCGACTACGGATGAAACACAAACCGAAACTCAAATGACATCCACCCTGCTAGCCCAGGCTGTCGACCTGGAACCTATCCCCTGATCGAAGAACAAGTAGAAGAAGAACTCCAAAACAAGTAAACATCACTCTCGCATCATGATCATCGCAAAACCTGTACCTACAACTGTTGTTGTAGTAATCTGTGAGCCACGAGGACTCAGCAATCCCATTACCATGGGTATCAAGACTAGCAAAGCTTAATGGGTATGGAAAGGATAAGTGGTGAGGTTGCAGCTGTGACTAAGCATATATGGTGGCTAACATATGCAGATAAGAGCGAGAAGAGAAGCAAAACAACGGTCGAGAAGCTAGAAGTGATCAAGCAGTGATCCTGAAACTACTTACGTTCATACATAACCCAAACCGTGTTCACTACCCAGACTTCGCCGAAAAGAGACCATCACGGCTACACACGCGGTAGATGCATTTTAATTAAGTCAAGTGTCAAGTTCTCTACAACCGGATATTAACAAA
Source organism: Triticum dicoccoides (assembly GCF_002162155.2). Taxonomy (NCBI): domain Eukaryota; kingdom Viridiplantae; phylum Streptophyta; class Magnoliopsida; order Poales; family Poaceae; genus Triticum; species Triticum dicoccoides. The sequence continues at coordinate 233,825,767 of NC_041387.1, read as the reverse complement.
TTCCCATCTACCACATAACCCCGGGCACGGCTCTCGAAAGTTTAAACCCTATAGGGGTGTCCCAACTTAGCCCATTATAAGCTCTCACGACCAACGAAGGATATTCCTTCTCCCGGGAAGACCCGAGCAGTCTCGGAATCCCGGTTACAAGACATTTCGACAATGGTAAAACAAGACCATCAAGACCGCCTGATTGTGCCGACAAATCCTGATAGGAGCTACACATATCTCGTTCTCAGGGCACACTAGATGAGTCAAGCTACAAGTAAAACCAACCCTCAAGTTTCCCTGAGGTGGCCCCGCAGGCTTAGAGAAGCACTGGCCCGGGGGGGGGTTTAGAATAAAGATGACCCTCGGGTTAATTACTCCCAAGGGAAAGCTTATAGGTTGTTAGGCAAATGTAAAACCGAAGTTGGGCCTTGCAGGAGGAGTTTTATTCAAAGCGAACTGTCAAGGGGTTCCCATACACCCGGCCACGTAAGGAACACAAAATCAAGGAACATAACACCGATATGACGGAAACTAATGCGGCAAGAGTGGAACAAAACACCAGGCACAAGGCCGAACCTTCCACCCTTTACCAAGTATATAAATGCATTAATAAAATAAGAGATATTGTGATATCCCAAAATAATCCAGATCCCACATGGAGCAATCTTCAACTTCACCTACAACTGAAAACTCTATAAGAGGGGTTGAGCAAAGCGGTAACTTAGCCAAACAATGGTTTGCTAGGAAGGGTGAAAAGGTTAGAGGCTGACATGGAAATTTGGGAGGCTTGATAAACAAGTGATAGGTAGCGCAACATATCGATAGAACGAAGCAACTAGCATAGCAATGATAGTAGTGAGATCCAGGGTGACGGTCATCTTGCCTGAAGTCCCGCTAGGAAGAAGAACGAGTCCATGAAGAAGACTAACGGGTGAAGACGAACCAAGCGTAAATGTGCGAATCCTCACGATCGCAACGAAACAGGAACTATCGAGAAGAAGCACAACCGGAAAGAAGCAAACAACAAGGCAAACACATAACACATAGACATGACATGATGCTCAACCAAGGTACGATGCATGACAAGGCTATATGATGCTACTCATGTCAAGAGATGATGCATACAAGAACAACACATCAAAGCAAGTTTAAATGAGGCCGGAACAACATATAACTAATCCGGTATGTCCTCATATGCAAATTTCGAAACTGGTCCATATCTGAATAAGCCTTATGTTCAAGTTGTTTAACAGAAAGTGAAGGTGAACCAAGATGATCTACACGAAGTTCTAGTCAAGTTACATATAAATTTCATTTAGTTCAAAGCTACGGCCTAGAAGATATGAGAAAAACAAGTTAAACATGGCATTGATGCAAAATGCATTCAAACATCAAGAAAACATTCTCAAAACATGGATGCAACATGATCATATGAAACTAAATGCAAAATCAAGCAATTTTCCTATAGAGCATCCTCAAAACGGAGCAACGGTGCAACACATACACTCCAAACAAGATATAACAACAATCTGCCCAAAACAGCAAGTAGGCACTTTGCAAACATCAAAACAACATGCTACAAGAATCATATGAGCACAATCTTGACATGAACTTCTTGTAAATATAACATACTTCAAATATCAGTAAGGTTCAAGTTCATAGGAATCAAGGTTAAACCAATATGATCAATGCAAAAAGCAACTTTGTAACACAACAACATATGCATGAGTAGAGTTAATATGATGGCAACTTGACAGCAAGAAAGAGACAAGCTACAGCAAGTAAACATAGAAACCAAGGGCATGGCATCAAATTACACATAACAAAGAGCAAATAACATCATGGCATCATATGCATATGGCTCATGGATTAGTAGTAACCAACATGACAAGATTGAATGTTGAAACTGTTTCAGCAAGTGTAAAACAGCAACATTGCGATGGCATGTTTGCAAGCATGGAACAGAGGCATATGATATCCAAAATTAGCAAACATGGCATGCGAACAAATTAATCATATCATACTACAATTCATGTAATTGGAGCATCTCTAGAATTGGCATGGATCACTCAAAAACAAGCTCACAATAAGGTATCATGAAGTTAACAGAAATCTGGAATATTATATAAGCATGTTGATGGCAATGACAAGATATGCTACAGGACATATATAGGGCATCAAGAGGCATGGAATGATAGAGCATAGCATATACAACAAAACATCTCAACTAAGCATCTCCATATTATGCATGGATTAATTGGTAGCATCAAGCAAACATGGCAACATGATATAGCAGTTTCACCATTGACAGAAAGGTAACAGCAAGTGGCCCACTTCACAAGCTTTATGCACTCACTACAGGGAATATAAAAATACATGGATTGCACCCCTTTAAGATGGCAAAAATATGCTCCTAAAACATGTAGACATCATGCTCATAGTATGCACACACAAAATGCAACAAAAATGACAAATCAACAAGTTACAGCAGTTTTCAGTAGTTAACAACAACATGCACTTTTGCAACAGGGATTAAGGTATCAAGATTCACCCTAACATGAATTCAAAGCACACCAACATGTATAGCATGAAGAGCATAACATGTGCATATCAAGATTATCATCATAGCATCAACAGGAACAAAGTTGTGGCACTCACAAGATGCACCAATGATGTTAAGAAACAGCAGATTCCAGCAGTTTATATTACTTAGCAGTTTTATAACGAAGTTGAAGGCATTAATATGAACATGAACGTGAACACAAATTATACCATCATGAAGAGCACTCCGAGATGAACATTTTGACATATTATGCACGCAAAACGGAGCACCAAGCATCAAGTTATGGCATGGCAAAAATGAGCACATATCGTTAAGATTCAGGGACGGGCATATGTCAGGGAAAAAACATGCGAGTGCTATATGTCTATAGAGGGCAGACCGAGCCTCACCTTGCTAGGCCTAGTCCAGAGTGGAGAGGAGGCCGGTCAGGGCACTGTGCCAGCCCACTCGCTGGGCTGGGGCATGGACTTAGGCTGGAAGGCGAATGGGACGAGGAGGTCCCTTGCACGTCCCCGAGCAGGGACATGGCGGCGACGGCTGCCGACTCTGGCGACGAGCGGGCCTCCGCCGAGGGTCCAGGGGCGAGGAACGGCCGGATGGAGGCGAGGGGAGGCCAGATCGGGCGGTGGGGGCGAAATGGGGCCGGCGGCGAGCACCATGGACGGCGGCGGCGAGCACGTGTGAGAGAGTGGGGAGATGAGGTCGTGGGGATAGAGAGAGAGGGAAAACGGGAGGAGTGGGAGACGGATCTGGCCTGGGGGTCCGACAACGGCGCACTCCGGCGACCGGCCGGCGAGGAGGCGAGGCGGGGATGGATGCCGGTGGTGGGGTCCACGAACGGCGCGGGGAGGCGAGGCTCGGGCGCCTGCGGGCGGAGGATGTTGGAAATATGCCCTAGAGGCAATGATAGATTAGTTATTATTATTATATTTCCTTCTTCATGATAATCGTTTATTGTCCATGCTATAATTGTATTGAAAGGAAACTCAGATACATGTGTGGATACATAGACAACACCATGTCCCTAGTAAGCTTCTAGTTGACTAGCTCGTTGATCAATAGATGGTTACGGTTTCTTGACCATGGACATTGGATGTCGTCGATAACGGGATCACATCATTAGGAGAATGATGTGATGGACAAGACCCCAATCCTAAGCCTAGCACAAAGATCGTAGTTCGTATGCTAAAGCTTATCTAATGTCAAGTATCATTTCCTTAGACCATGAGATTGTGCAACTCCCGGATACTGTAGGAATGCTTTGGGTGTACCAAACTTCACAACGTAACTGGGTGGCTATAAAGGTGCACTACAGGTATCTCCGAAAGTGTATGTTGGGTTGTCACAAATCGAGACTGGGATTTGTCACTCCGTGTAAACGGAGAGGTATCTCTGGGCCCACTCGGTAGGACATCATTATAATGTGCACAATGTGATCAAGGGGTTGATCACGGGATGATGTGTTACGTAACAAGTAAAGAGACTTGCCGAGAACGATATTGAACAAGGTATCGGTATACCGATGATTGAATCTCGGGCAAGTACAATACCGCTAGACAAAGGGAACTGTATACGGGATCGATTGAGTCCTTGACATCGAGGTTCATCCGATGAGATCATCGTGGAACATGTGGGAGCCAACATGGGTATTCAGATCCCGCTGTTGGTTATTTACCGGAGAACATCTCGGTCATGTCTGCATGGTTCCCGAACCCGTAGGGTCTACACACTTAAGGTTCGATGACACTAGGGTTATAAAGGAAGTTTGTATGTGGTTACCGAATGTTGTTCGGAGTCCCAGATGAGATCCCGGACATCACGAGGAGTTCCGGAATGGTCCGGAGGTAAAGATTTATATATGGGAAGTCTTGTTTTGGTCACCTGAAAAGTTTCGGGTTTTTTCGGTAACGTACTGGGACCACCGGGAGGGTCCCGGGGGTCCACCAAGTGGGGCCACCAACCCCGGAGGTCTTCATGGGCCAAGTGTGGGAGGGTACCAGCCCCAGGTGGGCTGGTGCGCCCCCCACAAGGGGCCCAAGGCGCACGGAAGAGTGGGAGGGGGCAAACCCTAGGGCAGATGGGCCCTAAGGCCCACCCCAGGTGCGCCTCCCCTCTCTCCCCCTCTGGCCGCCACCCAGATGGGATCTGGGGGCTGCCGCCACCCCTTGGGGAGGGAACCCTAGAGGGGGTGCAGCCCCTCCCCTCCCCCTATAAATACATGAGGTCTGGGGGCTTCCCAACACACGAGTTTCTCCCCCTATTGGCGCAGCCCTACCTCTCTTACTCCTCATCTCCCGCGGTGCTTGGCGAAGCCCTGCAGGATTGCCACGCTCCTCCACCACCACCACGCCGTCGTGCTGCTGCTGGACGGAGTCTTCCTCAACCTCTCCCTCTCTCCTTCCTGGATCAAGGCGTGGGAGACGTCACTGGGCTGTACATGTGTTGAACGCGGAGGTGCCGTCCGTTCGGCACTAGGATCTCCGGTGATTTGGATCACGACGAGTACGACTCCTTCAACCCCGTTCTCTTGAACGCTTCCGCTTAGCGATCTACAAGGGTATGTAGATGCACTCTCCTTCCCCTCGTTACTAGTTTCTCCATAGATAGATCTTGGTGACACGTAGGAAATTTTTTGAATTTCTGCTACGTTTCCCAACAGTGGCATCATGAGCTAGGTCTATTGATTAGATTCTTTGCACGAGTTGAACACAAAGTAGTTTTGGGCGTTGATTTTGTTCAATATGCTTACCGTTACTAGTCCAATCTTGTTTCGGCGGTATTGTGGGATGAAGCGGCCCGGACCGACCTTACACGTACTCTTACGTGAGACAGGTTCCACCGACTGACATGCACTTGGTGCATAAGGTGGCTAGCGGGTGCCAGTCTCTCCAGTCGGAACGGATTCGATGAAAAGGGTCCTTATGAAGGGTAAATAGCAATTGGCATATCACGTTGTGGTTTTGCGTAGGTAAGAAACGTTCTTGCTAGAAACCCATAGCAGCCACGTAAAACATACAAACAACAATTAGAGGACGTCTAACTTGTTTTTGCAGGGTATGCTTTGTGATGTGATATGGCCAAGAAGAATGTGATGAATGATATGTGATGTATGAGATTGATCATGTTCTTGTAATAGGAATCACGACTTGCATGTCGATGAGTATGACAACCGGCAGGAGCCATAGGAGTTGTCTTTATTTATTGTATGACCTGTGTGTCATTATACAACGCCATGTAATTACTTTACTTTATTGCTAACCGGTAGCCATAGTAGTAGAAGTAATAGTTGGCGAGACAACTTCATGAAGACACGATGATGGAGATCATGGTGTCATGCCGGTGACAATGATGATCATGGAGCCCCGAAGATGGAGATCAAAAGGAGCAAAATGATATTGGCCATATCATGTCACTATTTGATTGAATGTGATGTTTATCATGTTTATGCATCTTGTTTGCTTAGAACGACGGTAGTAAATAAGATGATCCCTTATTAAAATTTCAAGAAAGTGTTCCCCCTAATTGTGCACCATTGCGAAAGTTTGTCATTTCGAAGCACCACGTGATGATCGGGTGTGATAGATTCTTATGTTCACATACAACGGGTGTAAGCCAGATTTACACACGCGAAACACTTAGGTTAACTTGACGAGCCTAGCATGTACAGAAATGGCCTCGGAACACAAGAGACCGAAAGGTCGAGCATGAGTCGTATAGTAGATACGATCAACATGAAGATGTTCACCGATGATGACTAGTCTGTCTCACGTGATGATCGGGCACGACCTAGTTGACTTGGATCATTTAATCACTTAGATGACTAGAGGGATGTCTATCTGACTCGATCATGAACTTACTTATCCTGAACATAGTCAAAAGATCTTTGCAAATTATGTCGTAAGCTCGCGTTTTAGTTCCACTCTTTAGATATGTTCCTAGAGAAAATATAGTTGAAAGTTGACAATAGCGATTATGCGGATAGTAGAAAGCTTATGTCCTTAATGCACCGCTAAGTGTGCTGAACCCCAAACGTCATTTGTGGATGTTGCGAACATCGGACATACACGTTTTGATAACTACGTGATAGTTCAGTTAAACGGTTTAGAGTTGAGGCACCAAAGATGTTTTTCAAAACATCACAGAACATATGAGATGTTTCGAGGGCTGAAATTGGGATTTCAGGCTCGTGCCCACGTCAAGAGGTATGAGACCTCCGACAATTTTTCTTAGCCCGCAAACTAAGGGAGAAAAGCTCAATCGTTGAGCTTGTGCTCAGATTGTCTGAGTGCAACAATCACTTGAATCAAGTGGGAGTTGATCTTCCAGATGAGATAGTGATGTTTCTCCAAAGTCATTACCACCAAGCCGCTAGAGCTTCGTGATGAACTATAACATATCAGGGATAGATATGATGATCCTTGAGGTATTCGTGATGTTTGACACCGCGAAAGTAGAAATCAAGAAGGAGCATCAATTGTTGATGGTTGGTGAAACCACTAGTTTCAAGAAGGGCAAGGGCAAGAAGGGGCACTTCATGAAATGGCAAATCAATTGCTGCTCCAGTGAAGAAACCCAAGGTTGAACCCAAACCTGAGACTAAGTGCTTCTGTAATAAGGGGAACAACCACTGGAGCAGAATTACCCTAGATAATTGGTAGATAAGAAGGCTGGCAAGGTCGATAAGAAGTATATTGGATATACATTATGTTAATGTGTACTTTACTAGTACTCGTAGTAGCACCAGGGTATTAGATACCGGTTCGGTTGCTAAGTGTTAGTAACTCGAAATAAAAGCCACGGAATAAACGGAGACTAGCTAAAGGTGAGCTGACGATACGTGTTCGAAGTGTTTCCAAGGTTGATGTGATCAAGCATCGCACGCTCCCTCTACCATCGAGATTGGTGTTAAAACTAAATAATTGTTATTTGGTGTTTGCGTTGAGCATAGACATGATTGGATTATGTCTGTCGCAATACGGTTATTCATTTAAGGAGAATAATGGTTACTCTGTTGATTTGAATAATACCTTCAATGGTCTAGCACCTAAAAGGAATGGTTTATTGAATCTCGATCGTAGTGATACACATTTTCATGCCAAAAAGGATATAAGATAGTAATGATAGTACCACTTACTTGTGGCACTGCCATGTAAGTCATATTGGTGTAAAACGCATGATGAAGTTCCATGTTGATGGATCTTTGGACTCACTCGTTTTTGAAAAGTTTGAGACATGCAAACCATGTCTATTGGTGTATACGCATGAAGAAACTCCATGCAGATGGATCGTTTGGACTCACTTGATTTTGAATCACTTGAGATATGCAAATCACACCACATAGGCAAGATGACTGAAAAGCCTCGTTTTCAGTAAGATGGAACAAGATAGCAACTTGTTGGAAGTAACACACTTTGATGTGTGCAGTCCAATGAGTGCTGAGGCATGCAGTGAATATCGTTATGTTTTACTTCATAGATGATTTAAGTAGATACTGTATATTTACTTGATGAAACACAAGTCTGAATTATTGAATGGTTCAAGTAATTTCAGAGTGAAGTTGAAGGTCATTGTGACAAGAGGATAAAATGTCTATGATATGATCATAGAGATGAGTATATGAGTTACGAGCTTTGGCACAAAATTAAGAAATTGTGGAAATTGTTTCACAATTAATACCGCCTAGAACACCATAGTGTGATGGTGTGTCCGAACATCATAGTTGCACCCTATTGGATATGGTGCGTACCATGATGTCTCTTATCGAATTACCACTATCGTTCATGGGTTAGGCATTAGAGACAACCACACTCACTTTAATAGGGCACCACGTAATTCCATTGAGACGACACCGTTTGAACTGTGGTTTGGAGAAATCTAAGTTGTCGTTTCTTAAAAGTTTGGGGCTGCGACGCTTATGTGAAAAAGTTTCATCGTGATAAGCTCGAACCCAAAACGGATAAATACATCTTCATAGGATACCGAAAATGGTTGGGTATACCTCCTATCTCAGATCCGGAAGCAAAAGTAATTGTTTCTAGAAACAGGTCCTTTCTCGAGGAAAAGTTTCTCTCGAAAGAATTGAGTGGGAGGATGGTGGAGACTTGACGAGGTTATTGAACCGTCACTTCAACTAGTGTGTAGCAGGGCACAGGAAGTTGTTCCCATGGCGCCTACACCAATTGAAGTAGAAGCTTATGATAGTGATCATGAAGTTTCGGATCAAGTCAGTACCGTACCTCGTAGGGTGACAAGGATGCGTACTACTTCAGAGTGGTACGCAATCCTGTCTTAGAGGTCATGTTGCTAGACAACAATGAACCTACGAGCAATGGAGAAGCGATGGTGGGCCTGGATTCCGACGAATGGCTCGAGGCCATAAAAATCCGAGAAAGGATCCATGACTTTGGAAGAAATACTTGATGGTCGTAAGGCCATTGGGTACAGATGGATTTTAAAAGGAAGACAGACAATGATGGTAAGAATCACCATTAAGAAAGCTCGACTTGTCGTTAAGATGTTTTCCGAGAAGTTCAAGGAGTTGACTACGGTGAGGCTTTCTCACTCGTAGCGATGCTAAGAGTCTGTTGGAATTGGATTAGCAGTTACTGCATTATTTATGAAATCTTGCAGATAGAATGTCAAATAACCATTGTTTCCTCGACAGTTTTTTTGAGGAAAGGTCGTATGTGATACAACCATAAGGTTTTGACAATCCTGAAGAACGCTAACAAATATGCAAAACTCCAGCAATCCTTCTCGGAGTTGACAATTCATAAGGTTTTGACAATCCTGAAGGACTGGAGTAAGCATCTCGGAGTTGGAATGTACGCTTTGATGAGATAATCAAAGATTTTGAGTTTATACAAAAGTTATGAGAAACTTGTATATCCAAAGAAGTGAGTGGGAGCATTATGGAATTTCTAATGAGTACATGTTGTTGACATATTGTTGATCAGAAATGATGTAGAATTTCTAGAAATCATATAGGGTTATTTGAAAAGTGTTTTTCAATGGAAAACCTCGATTAGGTTACTTGAACAATAAGCATCAAGATCTATAAGATAGATCAAAATGCTTAATAATACTTTCAAATGAGCACATACCTTGACATGATCTTGAAGGTGTTCAAGATGGATCAGTCAAAGAAGGAGTTCTTGCCTGAGTTGTAAGGTATGAAGTTAAGAGTTAAAGATCGACCACGGCAGAAGAGAGACAAAGGACGAAGGCCATCCCCTACGCTTCAGATGTAGGCTCTATAGTATGCTATGCTGTGTACCGCACCGGAAGTGTGCCTTGCCATGAGTCAGTCAAGGGGTACAAGAATGATCCATGAATGGATCATTGGACAGTGATCAAAATTGTCCTTGGAGTTAATAAGGACACGTTTCTCGATTATGGAGGTGATAAAGAGTTCGGCATAAAGGGTTACGTCGATGCAAGCTTTAACACCTAGCCGAATGACTCTGAGTAGCAAACCGGATACGTATAGTGGAGCAACCATTTGGAATAACTCCAAGTGGAGCGTGGAAGCAGCATTTACATTGTGACATAGAGAATTGTGAAGTACATACGGATCTGAAAGTTGCAGACCCGTTGACTAAAACCTCACTTACAAGCAAAACATGATCAAACCCGAGAACTCATTGAGACTTAATCACATGGTGATGTGAACTAGTTTAGACACTAGTAAACTCTTTGGATGTTGGTCACATGGCGATGTGACCTATCAGTGTTAATCACATGGCAATGTGAACTAGATTATTGACTCTAGTGCAAGTGGGAGACTGTTGGAAATATGCCCTAGAGGCAATGATAAATTAGTTATTATTATTATATTTCCTTGTTCATGATAATCGTTTATTGTCCATGCTATAATTGTATTGAAAGGAAACTCAGATACATGTGTGGATACATAGACAACACCATGTCCCTAGTAAGCTTCTAGTTGACTAGCTCGTTGATCAATAGATGGTTACGGTTTCCTGACCATGGACATTGGATGTCGTTGATAACGGGATCACATCATTAGGAGAATGATGTGATGGACAAGACCCCAATCCTAAGCCTAGCACAAAGATCGTAGTTCGAATGCTAAAGCTTTTCTATTGTCAAGTATCATTTCCTTAGACCATCAGATTGTGCAACTCCCGGATACCGTAGGAATTCTTTGGGTGTACCAAACGTCACAACGTAACTGGGTGGCTATAAAGGTGCACTACAGGTATCTCCGAAAGTGTCTGTTGGGTTGGCACGAATAGAGACTGGGATTTTTCACTCCGTGTAAACGGAGAGGTATCTCTGGGCCCACTCGGTAGGACATCATCATAATGTGCACAATGTGATCAAGGGGTTGATCACGGGATGATGTGTTACGTAACGAGTAAAGAGACTTGCCGGGAACGAGATTGAACAAGGTAACGGTATACCGGCGATCGAATCTCGGGCAAGTACAATACCGCTAGACAAAGGGAATTGTATACGGGATCGATTGAGTCCTTGACATCGTGGTTCATCCGATGAGATCGTCGTGTAACATCTGGAAGCAAACATGGGTATCCAGATCCCGCTGTTGGTTATTGAACGGAGAACATCTCGGTCATGTCTGCATGGTTCCCGAACCCGTAGGGTCTACACACTTAAGGTTCGATGACGCTAGGGTTATAAAGGAAGTTTGTATGTGGTTACCTAATGTTGTTCGGTGTCCCGGATGAGATCCCGGATGTCACGAGGAGTTCCGGAATGGTCCGGAGGTAAAGATTTATATATGGGAAGTCTTGTTTTGCTCACCGGAAAAGTTTCGGGTTTTTTCGGTAATGTACCGGGACCACCGGGAGGGTCCCGGGGGTCCACCAAGTGGGGCCACCAACCCCGGAGGGCTGCATGGGCCAAGTGTGGGAGGGGACCAGCCCCAGGTGGGCTGGTGCGCCCCCCACAAGGAGCCCAAGGTGCAGGGAAGAGTGGGAGGGGGCAAACCCTAGGGCAGATGGGCCCTGAGGCCTACCCCAGGTGCACGTCCCCTCTCTCCCCCTCTGGCCGCCACCTAGATGGGATCTGGGGGCTGCCGCCACCCCTTGGGGAGGTAAACCTAGAGGGGGCGCAGCCCCTCCCCTCCCCCTATAAATACATGAGGTCTGGGGGCTGCCCAACACACGAGTTTCTCCCCCTGTTGGCGCAGCCCTACCTCTCTTACTCCTCCTCTCCCGCGGTGCTTGGCAAAGCCCTGCAGGATTGCCACGCTCCTTCACCACCACCACGCCGTTGTGGTGCTGCTGGACGGAGTCTTCCTCAACCTCTCCCTCTCTCCTGGCTGGATCAAGGCGTGGGAGACGTCACCGGGATGTACGTGTGTTGAACGCGGAGGTGCCGTCCGTTCGGCACTAGGATCTCCGGTGATTTGGATCACGACGAGTACGACTCCTTCAACCCCGTTCTCTTGAACGCTTCCGCTTAGCGATCTACAAGAGTATGTAGATGCACTCTCCTTCCCCTCGTTGCTAGTTTCTCCATAGATAGATCTTGGTGACACGTAGGAATTTTTTTGAATTTCTGCTACGTTCCCCAACAAAGGCATGGCCCGGTTCGGCCCGGCGCGGGCCGGATCTGGGCTTGGGCAAGCCTGGCGGCGGTGGGTTGAGGCCAGGGCGACGTGGCGGCTTCCCTTTGGATGGGGTGATGGCAAGATGGCGGCGCAGGGAATGGCGGCGCGCCAAGTGGCGGAGGAAGGCTGGCCGGCGGTGTATCTGAGGAGGGAGATGGCGGCTGGAAGGTGGAGGTTTTGGATGCGGGTTGGGCGGCACGGAAAATGAGGAGGAGGGGGGTAGGTTCCAGATTAGGAAGGACTAGCCTTCCTTATATAGGCAGGGTTAGGGTTTGAGGGGTCAGGAGGAGTTTTCGGACCGTATGATCGCGATCGTGCGGTCCTGGACAGAGAGGGGACTAGGTGAGGCTGCTGGTGGGGTTAGTGGGTTGTGTAGGAGAGGTTTCGGGCTGAGAGGACAGAAGAGAAAGCGGCCCAGCACGGGTTTCCGGACACCGAAAACGTCTGATGTTACACCGACTTTATTGCGGCTATATGTTTAACGGTTGGGCTATCAAACGGACTCCGAACACGACGAAACTTGGCAGGCGGTGTACCTACACTATAATAAGACCGCACGTCAACCTTCAGCCCATTCCGAGAAATTTTTTATGCCACTTATAATATTACGGAGGTGTCGCGGGCGCGTGCGGGTGTGTCTGTGCTCAGAATGGACAACGGAGAGAACCGGGAGGATCCGAACGGATGCATGTTTTGAAAAAAACATGTAGATGAAATGTAGATGATGACATGGCAAAGTGCAACACGCAATAAAATGACATGGCAACAACGACAAATAACTGGAAGACACCTGGCGCATCGGATTTGGGGGGTTACATTGCATCGATCTGAGTAGGCCACATGCAGTTCCCTGCATCCGTTGGAGTGACCTTCTCCTTCGAGCCTCCCAACGTGCTTCTTAACGGGCAAACCAACACCGGGCGGCCGGTCTGCGCCATATAGAAAATTCTCGCAAAGAGATGCACTCTTGTGTCTGATAGCCCTGGACGATGCTTCCATCCGGACGAGATATGTTTCGAACGAACCCTTTGATGGTCCCATTCATCCTCTCAAACAACATCATGTTATGTAGGAATGACAACCCCTGGTCTATTATGTCGTCCACAATATGGACACGCAGATGCACCATGACATCAAAGAACACAGGCGGGAAGTACATCTCAAGCTCATTTAGTATGACAACGATCTCTTCCTGTAGCCTTCGGAGCTGCTTCACACTGATCGACGTTCGAGATATGAGGTCAAAAAAGTTACAGAGACCAGTAAGCGTGTCATGGACGTGCTTGTCCATTATCCCTCTAAGGGCGACAGGTAGTATCTGCGTCATCATCACGTGATAGTCATGAGACTTCATCCCGCTGAACCTTTTCTTCTTGGGGTTTAGAAATCTGCTTATCTTCCCACAATAACCGGAACTGACTTTGATTCCCATAAGGCACTTGATGAATTTATCCATCTCCTTCGCACTTAAGGTGAAGTAAGAAGGGGGGCAATAATCCTATTCCTTTACTTTTTTGCCCTTCTTCTCCCATGCCATTGTATCCCTCTCTGTCTCCTTTGACTTTTTACAGGGCGGCATGTGTAGATCTGCCCGGATTTCCAAATCTTGCAAGTCTTTTCTTGCCTTTGGACCATCCTTGGTCTTATCCGACATGTTTATTAGTGTCGCAAGAAAGATCTCAAGGACATTCTTATAGATATGCATTTGATCAAGGCAATGAGGCTTGTCGAGTTTGTGTCAGTACTCCACGTCCCAGAATACAAATCTCGTCTTCCATACCTTTAGCAGCGGCTCCGGTGCCTTTTTCATTGTCTTTCCTGGCGCGGGGCACTGTTCCCAGTTTTTGAACAGCTCATCGATTTTGGCGCCGCTCCGCTTACGTGGAGGTCCTCGATGCTCAGCCTCACCATTGAATAGATCTCCACGGTTTCTCCACGGGCCATCCTTCTCGATCCATCTTCGATGCCCCATGTACATGATTTTCTCAGACCCGCCATCTTTCGTTGACGTTAGCTGCTGAGATGTCGTATCATCCATGCACCGCGTGCATCCACAATATCCATGGCACACCTGGCCTGCTACATATTTGTAACCGAGATAGTCGTGCACCGTCGTGATCAACGTGACTCTTATATAGAAACACTCGCCTTTACTGGCATCGCATGTCTTGGCCAGTGTTTTCCATAACATGTCTAACTCCTCTTGAAGTATCCCCAGATACAGATTAATATTCTTTCCCGGTTGTTTCGGCCCTTGAATCAGCATGCTCATGTGTATGTACCTCGACTTCATGCACAACCAGGGGGGAGGTTGTACATCCATACAAACACGCGCCATGTGCTATGGTTGGTGTTCTGGTTGCCAAGAAGATTCATGCCATCAGTACACGCGCCGAGCACGATGCTCCTTGCATCACATGCAAAATACCGATATTTGGTGTTGAATACTCTCCACTGGCTTCCATCCACAAGGTGTCTCAGCTTCGGATCATCTCCATCGTCAGGCTTTCTCCTCTGCACGTGCCAATGCATGAGATTTTGCTTCCTTGGGATCTACAAAATAAAGTTGCAGACGGGGAGTGATCGATAAGTACCATACAATTTTCTGGGAAGATTTCTTCTCGGCCTTCTTGTATCGAGAAGCATTGCACACCGGACAACTGGTTCTTTCCACGTGCTCCTTCCGATAAATTATGCAATCGTTGATGCATGCATGGTATCTAACGTGTGGCTGATGAAGAGGCACACGATCTTCTTGGCCTCATCCACACTAGTAGGACATAGATTCCCCTCTAGAAGAACATCCTTTAGGTACTTGAGAAGCTCATCGAGGCTAGTGTCGGTCCATTTGTTTTTAGCCTTTGTCTTCAGGAGTTCGAGCATGAAACTCAAGCGGGTCACCTCGAGATAGAAACCATCATACAATGGAGTGTTCGAGTCTACCACCAGTTGCTGCAGCTTGGCCTCCTCTCTAGAAGCAGCTCTGTCAGTAGTCATCTCCTTGCGAAGGAGTGCTTGAACATGAGGGTCCCGCACGATTGAACTTAGTACCAACGAAGTCTGCGGTGTGGAGTCCATGTTTTCTCCGCCAACATGTCCGACCCCTTCCCCGTTGCCATGTCCGGCCCCTTCTCTGCCACCATGTCCAACCTCTTCCCCGCCACCATGTTTGGCTCTTTCTCCGCCGCCATTATCGATCATCTCTTCGTCTTGCCCCATGTCTTCCTTGCCTGCCCCGTCGGCGTCCTCAACATCATCATCCTCTTTTTCAATTATCCATCGAGTATAGCCATCCATGACACCAGTCATGAGCAGGTGCGCCATCACACAACCATCGTCATAGGTGTTGAGCCAAACTCCTCATTTGCATCTTCGACACAGACATAAAATCTCTATCAGGTTATTTTCTTTCATTTCCTGCACCGCTGACCGCAACCACCTGCGCACCATCGTTCCACTGACCATCGTGAATGCCTGCACGGTAATAATAAACAAATTGATTATAAAAATGCATGCATGCGTCAAAGTCATACAAAAATTCAGCATGACCTTCCCTAAAAATAGGACATACAGAGTTTGCCCAGAACTCGCCGAAATGAAAATAAGTCGACATTTCGGCAAAACATAGGCAACTCACAAGCACAATTCAGCGGCAACTCATGCCGCACACACAATTTTCCATCATATCGCCCGATTATGTCATATCACACACATACACATATTTCCATTCTAGCAAAAGCATAAATTTTTAATCACCTATCTCGAGATCGAGCACGGTGATGATGATGTCGATAGGTGTCACCACACACACCTATGGAATGATCAAAAGTGGACAAGCTCTTCTTGACAAAGCTAGATCTAGTTAGGGAGATACATAGGTCACTTCACTAAATGCTAGATCTACCTAGCTAGCTAGTTTGGGAGGATACAAGTTCAACTAGTGTAGGGGGAGGAAAAAGAGAAAGGAGATGCATTAATGGAGGTGCTGTAGTTAGCTAGGAGTAATAAAGAGAGAGAAAGATAGGTGGAAAAAGGAGAGTAATGGGGGGAGAAGTAGTGAGGACGGAGCAAAGTGAGGGAGAGAGGAGGTGGGATCTAGGGGATGGGGGAGGGGGAGGGGGAGGAAAAAGGTGGTATGGCTGCGGTTTAGCAGTAGCACTTGGTGTAAAATGCATTGCCGCTAATAAG
Source organism: Triticum dicoccoides (assembly GCF_002162155.2). Lineage (NCBI taxonomy): Eukaryota > Viridiplantae > Streptophyta > Magnoliopsida > Poales > Poaceae > Triticum > Triticum dicoccoides. The sequence continues at coordinate 233,809,427 of NC_041387.1, read as the reverse complement.
ATAGCAGTAGCGCGCTTCTAGAAGAGGCGCTATTGCTAAGCGGGGCCCGCCATGTGGCCAGGTTCAAAATTAGCAGTATCGATCTAGAAAAAAATCGTGCTACTACTATTACATTAGCAGTAGAGCAGTTAGTTTCGGCGCGCTACTGCTAAACCTAGCGTGGCGGGAACGGTTGGGGAATTTTAGTAGTAGCATGCCTTACCGAGCCGCGCTACTGCTAAGCCGGTAGCAGTAGCGCCTATAGCAGTAGCGCCTGTTTGGGGCCAGCGCTACTGCTAATTAGCAGTAGCAGTAGCGCCTTGTCGGTGCAACATACCCTGGGTATGTTGCCCTGACTGTGCACAGGGATGGGAACAAGATTATGGCACCAAGCCATGCCAGAGTACAAGAGACCAAGATCTTCGAAGGACCAGTATGCTGAGCAAGAGGACCAAGATCAAGACAGAGAAGCAAGATACCACCAGGAGAAAAGCCTCCCTTGCCGGGCAAATGAGCGTGGCAAGGGCAGAGCCACCCCCAGAAGAGAACATCCAAGATGTCCCGACAGGCCTTGCCAGGACTCACGGAGGCAAGAAACACCTCACCAACCACTCCACCACGACCCACGTCGTCAATCAGTGCGGTGTCCAGCCGCAAAGTGGTGAAGTGGCACTCATTCGCCACATGGCAGCCTCTTTCTACAGGGAAGCCTACAGACAACACTCGTCCTGCCACGTGTTAAGCAAGCAGACATGAAGCTGGCAAAATAGCCCGGCAAGGATTGCTGGGAGAGCAAGGATGTGACGTTGAGCGGCGCATTTAATGTGCTCTGTCAGCCTGTAGAGTTAGGTGTGATAGCACTGTTTGCTATCTTATCAGTGCGTAATCACTGATTTGCCATTGTGGTGACCCCTTGATCTATAAAAGGAGGCATGTCGCAATTGTAGAAAGGATTGGGAAGTTGGACACCCACACACTCATACGCGCGTAGCCACTGCCGCCCCTGTCGGGAAAGTGTACTACGCTCCATCGCGATTCTACCACCATCAATCCACCGAAGCAGGAGTAGGGTTTTACGCCTCGAAGTGGCCCAAACCTGGGTAAAATTGCTCATGTGATCTCTGTCGTGCTGCCCCACACTCCTCTGCTCTTTGTGCAATGTGACATCTCCCATGACGAACTAGCAAGGGACCCTTGGTCCCATAGGCGGCCGTGGTTTCCCACGACATCTTTGGCGCGCCCAGTAGGGGGATCACTTGCATGAACCTGAAAGCGTGCTCACCGTGTCATCTTCATTGCCATCTTCGTTTTCAATGGCGCCACCAACCGTGGCACCCAAGAAGAAATCCGGTGTTTCGACTCACCCATCCACCTTGCAGGCTTCGCCGCCCGCAGCCACCAATGCTATGGGAGGTACGGAGGCGCGCGAGGATGTGGATGCTGCTGGGGATGTGGTCGGATCAGGCGGCACCGTCACCACTTCCCCTGCGGCTGAAGTAGGAGCTGGAGACACCGGAGGAGAGCGACATCAGCAACAACCGGTGGGCATGCTCTATGAGGTACGGGTGAAGGGAGTACTCTGTCCACACTCCTTCCTCTCACCTACGGGCACAGCCGCAGCGATGACGCTCAGTCCGGGCCGAATCGCCACCCTCTGGCCGCCCCCGTCACGGGAGTGACCACAACACGTGCGCCACCCCCGGGGCGAGTCGACCAAGTCGCTGCTCCCGGTGGAGCCGCTGGCCTTCAAGCGCCTTCACCACGCCACCATGTTATCCAGGTTGCTGCCCCGCGATAGCGGGGGCGTGGTGCTGTCGCCATTGGCACCGTTAGGAACCGAGCGATGGTATGATTTGCATCGTCATCACCCATTCCAAGCACGGCTACGGAGTCCATGGCACGGGCTTAGCTGCTACTCAGGTTCCCGCTAGCAGCTGAGTAGATGGACGAGTGGCGGGCCACCACCCAGTGCTTGCTCGGTTTCACCGAGGCTGGGGGCTCATAGCAAGCTGGCCCGCCACAGCCTCCCCAAGCGGCAACAATGACTCGTGCTGCTGGTCATTTGGAAGGGGCCACTCCCACAGGACAGTCCCTGCCAAGGCAACCAGCATGAGCGTGGTAGCATCAAGAACCTGATGACATCTCGATGGCCTCTTCTGACCCTCGAGCGCGTCCAGATCGGCGGCAAGCCCCAGAGGATAGGCGGAGGGAAGATACGCGCGTTGTCATTGAGCAACGTCATGACGAACACCATCAGACCAATGGATGCGGTGGTCCTAACGTTGATGAGCCTGCGCTCGATATTGGCGGTTGCCTACCTTTCGAGGTTGGGTGCCTACCTTTACTCGTGAGCTGCGGCAAGTCTGTTGGCCGTCCGTCTGCACATTCAAGCTAGATCTACCCGGGAAGTATGATGGGAGGCTAAACCTGGTAGAGTTTCTGAGCATCTACACCATTGCCGTCCAAGCTGTCGGGGGAAGAGATGAGAAGGTATTCGCCAACTACTTCCCTTTGGCTCTGAAGTCTAATATGAGATCTTGGCCGATGCACCTACCGGAGAACTCCATATCGTCATGGGCTGACTATTGCAATGAGTTCATTGGCGCCTTCACAGGCGGCCATCAAGAACCAGGCCGGCCCAGCGATTTGCAACTTCTCCAGCAGAAAGAAGGAAAAACTCTCCGCAAGTATTTGTAGAGATTCAACATGGTCCACAGGAACATCCCGAACATCCATCTGGCAGCTGTGATAGCCACCTTCTAGTCCAATGTGCGGAACTGCATGATTCGTTCCAAGGTGAATGTATGGTTGCCCATTCCTATGAAGGAGCTTTACACCTTGGTGGATAAGTGTGCTCGGATGGAGGAAGGAAGGAAAATATCCGGAGAGGAGGACTGCATCAATATTGATTCAGAGGAAGATGATGAATCCACCAGTCAAAAGAAGAGCAAGAAGCACAATAAAAGGCGCAAGGATAAGGCAGTGATGACTACTGTTGAAGGATCGGGTACACATAGTACTGGCAAGACGGCCAAGACCGAAGCCCCGGGCAAGGAAGCTTCCGTGTGCGCTGACTGCCGGGAAGCTGTGGCTGCCGAGAAGGCTGGGAAAGGCAATGGGCTATATTTTAAAATTCATCTGACCAAGGGCCACGACCTTCAAGAGTGTTATCAGGTTGAGCAGCTTTTCAAGAGGGAAAGAGCTGAGTATGAGAAGTGTGAGAAGGAAAAGGGTCAGAATGCCTCTAGCGGTAAGGGCTGGGGTGGTGAAGTAAATCGCCCCGGCAAACCCTGTCGGCACAAAGGAAAGCACGCTAGAGGTCAAGAGAAGGAAGCCTGTGATGATGAGAGTGATGGAGGGGGTGAAGAGGAAACCAGTGAGCAAGAGTTTTAGAAGGCCACTGAGGCCCTGTGCATTGACGGGGGTGCATCCTTGCACGCCTCTCACCATCAACTCAAACAGTGGGTGCGTGAGGTCAATGCCGTGGAACCAACACCAGAGGCCCGGAAACCACTCAAATGGTCACGCACGCCCATCATCTTTGACAAAGAGTATCATCTTGATCATACGACTGCGGTTGGGTGGTTTGCCATTGTTGGTCTCTCTGACAATTCGCAAACACAAGGTCACTAAGATATTGGTGGACGGCAGAGCCGAGTTGAATCTGATTTCTCCAAAGGTTATCAACAAACTTCATATAGCATACGAGCATTTAGAGGTCACCGACACATTTCAAGGAATTAATCCCGGCAGGAGTCATCCTAAGGAAGAGATCATGTTGCCTGTGACATTTGGAGGGGAATTGAACTATCGGACAGAAGAGATTGTGTTTGATCTGGTCAACCTCCCATTATCGTACAACGGTATCCTTGGACGACCATCCCTAGCTAAATTCATGGTGGCATCCCACTATGCTACAACACCATGAAGATGCCTGGGCCAGTTGGAGTAATTTCCATCCCATCGGATGAGAAGGACGCAATAATTTGCATGGACAAGATGTACCGGGACACGGTCGCGGCAGAAGCTGGGGCAGCAGCAGTTCCTGCCAAGGAGAGCAAAAGAAAGAAGAAAGATAGTAAGGACACCAGCAAGGAATCCAGGAAGCGTACCTCTTTGGGGTATGCTATGCCTGTTGATGACTTGCCGGAGAGTTCCAATAGCAAAAGGACCAAGGTTACCGCTCCACAAGTGAAGAAGGTTTGGGCAGGGCTGGCTGGTTTTGATGGTACCTTCACCATCAGTGCCACCCTCGATGACAAATAGGAAAGTGCGCTCGTTTCCTTCCTGCAGGAGAATATCAATGTGTTTTCCTGGCAATCATCTGATATCCCAAGTGTTCCCAGGGAGGTAATCGAGCACCACCTTGTTGTCTGTCCACATGCCAGACTTGTCAAGCAGAAAGTGCGGAAGCAGGCCTTGGAGAGGCAGCAATTTATTGCAGAGGAGATCAAGAAGCTTGAAGTAGCTGGTTTGGCCAGAGGAGTGCTACATCCCACTTGGCTAGCAAATCCAGTGGTGGTCCGGAAGGCTAATGGGAAATCGAGGCTTTGCATAGATTTCACAAATCTCAACAAGGCTCGCCCGAAGGACCCATTTCCCTTGCCGCACATCGATCAGATCATGGATTCCACTTTAGGCTTTGATTTACTTTCCTTCCTGGATACATATTATGGATATCACCACATCTTCATGTCCAAGGAAGACGAAGAGAAGGCCTCATTCATCACCCCATGTGGTACGTACTATTTTATCCGCATGCCATTCGGATAATAGAGTGTCGGGTCTACTTTTGCAAGGGCAGTCCACATTGGTCTCGAGCCATAGCTGCACAGAAGCATTGAAGCTTGTATGGATGACATTGTGGTCAAGACCAAGGACATAGCAACTCTTATCCAGGATTTGGAGGAGACATTCGCAAATCTGCGCAAGATCAACTTGAAGCTCAATCCGGAGAAGTGTGTGTTTGGCGTTCCCTCCGGCAAGCTACTTGGGTTCTTTGTGTCTCATCGGGGGGTCGAAGCCAATCCTGACAAGATCAAAGCCATCGAGCAGATTGAAGCGCCAAGGACAGTCGAGGATGTGAGGCGTCTGACAGGGTGCGTTGCCGTGCTAAGCAGATTCATTTCCAAGTCTGCTATGTGCGCCCTGTCGTTCTTCGAAATCTTGAAAAGGCAAGACCCATGAAGTGGACCCTAGAAGAAGATGCGGCCTTGCAAGAGTTGAAGGCCTACTTATCTTCTGTGCCCACCTTGATTGCTCCCAAACCACAATAGTCATTGCTGCTATACTTAGCGGCAACCAACCATGTGGTTAGTGCAGCCTTTGCGGCGCAGCGGGAAGTGGACGATACAGAGAGTGAGCAAGGACCGGAAGAGTCAGATAAGGATCAGGGCAGAAGTGAGCACGACAGCAAAAGCATCCCCAAGGACACAACAAGGAAGGAATTGGTGCATCACCCAGTCTACTTCTTCAGTTCCTTGTTACAGGGGGCTCGATCGAGGTACTCTGGTGTGCAAAAGTTGATCTTTGGTCTCATCATGGCCTCAAGGAAACTGTGTCACTAGTTCCAAGCCCATGAGATCACGGTTGTCACTCGCTTCCCGTTGCAAAGTATACTCTGAAACCCTGAGGCTACTGGCAGAATAGTGGAGTGGGATTTGGAGTTGTCCAGTTTTGGTCTGATGTTTGAGTGCACATCAACAATTCAGAGTAGGGCATTCGTGAGTTTATTGCAGAATGGATGCCAACCCCTGATGAGGAAGTGACAGAAATAGTTATCCCCAGCAAGGAGGCGCCCCAAGAATGGATTATGTATTTTGATGTACCTTTTCCCTACAAGGTGTAGGGGTTCGCGTGCTACTTGTCGCACCGTCAGGTGAGCACTTGAAGTATGTTGTCTAGATGCATTTTTCCTGGGAAGAGGCAACCAACAATACAACAGAGTATCAAGGGCTCCTTGACGGGCTCAGGATCGCCGCAAAATGGGAATCAAGAAGCTGATCATTCTAGGAGATTCACAACTTGTGGTGAGACAAGTCAACAATGATTATAAAAGTTCATTGATGGAGGCATACGTTTAGGAAGTGAGAAGATTGGAGGAGCGCTTTGACGGATTGCAAACAAAGCACATATCCCATGCAAAAAACAACATAGCCGATCATCTGTCAAAGTGTGTTATGCAAAAGCTTGCCGTGGAATGAGGAACTTTTGTTCTCCATCTTACTTGGCCCTCCGTATCCCCAGCAACGTTGGCCCGGATGAGGAGAAAGATGGACTCCAGTAAGCCTCTCCCGGTAGAGCCTTCCGCTCCTGGCAAGACCTTGCCAGAAACTCACAACTTGCCGGGACCGACCCTCCTGCCGGGGCCACAGTCCCCGCGGACGAGGAGTGTGCCCCTGCAGTTGAGGAGGTGCCGCTAGTCCTTGTTGCCGAGCCCCAGGCTCCAACTTGGGCAAAGCACATAGTCCACTATCTCCAAACCGGAGAACTCACCAATGACCAAGATGAGGCTGAAAGAGTAGCCCGGAGGGACAGTATGTACCAATTTGTCGACGACACTCTATACATAAGAAGGTCCAACGGTATGAAATTGAAGTGCATCTGTCGGGAAGAAGGAAAGGAACTGCTAGCTGTGATACACAAAGGCATGTGCGGCTCCCACATTTAATCAAGGGCATTAGTTGGGAAAGCATTCCGACAAGGATTCTATTGGCCCACAGCCCTCCAAGATGTGGTCGAGCTAGTCACAGAATGTGAAGCCTACCAGTTCCATTCCAAGAACATCCACCTGCCAGCCCAAGCTCTTTAGATAATCCCTTTATCATGGCCATTTTCGATCTGGGGGCTCGATATGCTCGGCCCTTTCCCCCAAGCAATCGGGGGCTTTGAATTCTTGTTCGTTGCCATCGACAAGTTTACAAAGTGGCGGAAGTGACTCCCGTGAGAAAGGTGACTGCTCAATCAGCTATCAAGTTCTTGGAAGAACTGGTGTGTCATTTTGGAGTTCCGGCAAGGATCATTACCGACAACGGCACCTAGTTCACGAGCCACGCCTTCATGCAATGTGTTCGTAGCCTCGGAAGCAAGGTCTCCTTTGCCTCTGTCGCACATCCCAGAAGCAATGGGCAAGCTGAGAGGGCGAACACTGAAGTGATGCAGGGCCTCAAGACAAGAACCTTTTATACGCTACTGGAAGCACGGTAGGCGGTGGATCGATGAGCTGCCGCTAGTCCTCTGGTCCCTCAAAACGACACCAAATCGAGCTACCGGGCAGACTCCTTTCTCCCTGGTCTATGGGGCACAAGGAGTTATCCCCATGGAACTCATATAGGGGTGGCCTCGAGTGCTTGCCTATGATGAAGTAGCGCAAGATCAGCACCGACATGACAACCTTGTGATACTCGAGGAGAAGCATCTCCGGGCTGCTACGCGTGCTGCACACTATTAGTAACCCCTGCGTTGCTATCATAACTGCACGGTTCATGCTCAGTGTTTTGAGGAAGGCGACCTTGTCCTTAGGCGCGTTCAGTCGGCCAAGGGTACAAACAAGTCGACACCGAAGTGGGAAGGCCCTTACCGGGTAGTACGAGTCACCAGACCTGGCACAGTCCGTCTGGAGACCGGAGATGAAATTCAATTGCAAAACTCATGGAATATCAAGCATCTTCGCAAGTTCTACCCATAAGGCGCGGCTGTCGGGCCCTGCCCGGCAGCCACCCATTTCTACAGGCCTTTTGCCTTAGCTGCATGTAACCCCTTGTACAAAGCCACGATGATGACCTTGTGCACCAAAGAAATAAATGAAGAACTGGGCCCCCCGACCAAGTTGCATGCATGCGTGAGCGTTCCAAGAGCATTGCATAGGCATTTCATGAGCATTTGCATATGCGTATAGAATAGGATCGCATCCCGCATCATTCTCATCTGCATAAAGCTGCAGGTTCCTACCGTGAACTTGGATTCCACAAGGAGTTGAGAAGATGGACAAACACTGCGATCCCCGGCAAGACAAACAGATAACTTTTACCTCTTGTCCATAAGTGCCCTATAAGCTAAAACTTGTGCATGAAAAAACTTCACCGCTCTTCGAAGCTTAGGTGCTCCCACTTTTGGCTTGAACGTCGCTTCAGCCTAAGTGGTCGCAGTTGACTTTGCTGAAAAAGGGTTGACCAGGGGTTGGTCCCTTTATTTTTTTGCTCGGTAGACTTTGGTCCCCGACAACAAAATAAAAAGGGTACCGGCAGGATAGCCTGCAGGGAAAGACTCGTTTATTTAACTAAAGAGGCATCCCACCTCTGCATGGAAACGCACATGCACGAGTTCCCGGCAAGGCTCATCTTTTTCATTAATATGCTGATCATACAAGTACAAGCCTTACTGAACACAAACATGGACTCAAGAGATTACACTATTTGAATTAAAATTTGGCAAGTGCCTACAGATTTAAGATTAAAAAAAGTTAAGTGCCCCATAATCTCCTCTTTTCGTTTTCCCTCCACCAGGCACTGCGGTGGAAGGAGGAAAAGACGAGAAAGGAACCCAAGCAGGAGCCCTTCCCGGTCCCATCACTGTCTGCCTGGAGTGGCCTTGACAAGACCAGGAGTGGCGAGGCTGCGAAGGAGGAGTGCGGGAGCAGAGCGGTGTTCCCCTGGTCGCCACCTCCAGGACCAGCAACAAGCCCTGGCTTGAGCCCTTGTGGGGTCCTCCATCGAGGCTCAGCCGGAAGACTACTGGAGAGGAGGCAAAGGCACCAAGTGAACATCCCTCCCCAGCTATCACCCAAAGAGGCCGGTGATCATGGTGTCGGGGAGGGAAGGGAGGACGGGAGGACGAGGTGGTAGGTCACCAGTCGGAGGTGAAGGCATCCACTCCATCGTACTCTGACCTGGCCCTGCACCACCCGCCTGCTCCGTCTCCCCTCGTTTTCTCTCCGTCATCACCACTCCCAAAGACTTTGTGAGGTCCGTTAGTATAATAAAGCAAATCACTACCTTTAGGTACTGTTCTAAACTCATTCCAATTTCATACTAGCATTATATCTACTGTATTCCAACTATAGATTCATCAAAATAAGCGAACTACACATAGAAAACAGAATCTGTCAAAAACAGGACAGTCTGTAGTAATCAGGAAACTTCATATACTTCTGTAACTCCACAAATTCTAAATAATTAGGACAATCTAAAAATATTGTATAGAAGTACTGTGCAAAAAGTTTCAGAATAGTTTGACTTTCTAGTAAAAAAAGTAAATTCATGCGCTACAACCAAAGTTTCTGTTTTTGCACTGCACATAGTAAACAAGCAATCTAATCATCCTAAAACCAAAACTTGGCACATTATTTTTATAATACAAAGGATATATACAAGGGGATAATTATTTTCTGAGAAACTTCCATGAAAAAATCTACATTGTTTCCATGAGCATGAACACGAGTGCTGAAGATCGACCCTCACTTCTCCAATGCATAACCTTCGAATCACTTCTCTTATTGAAAAACTTTTTAAGTGAAAGAGGCAAGTATTTTTTTATTTAGCATTTTTATTTTTTGTTTGTTTCACCCATAACTAAATAGAAACAAAAGATAAAACAAAACTACTTAGTGAAGAAACCAAATAAGCATACAAGAGAATATCAACCCCACGCTATTGCTCCCCGACAATGGCGCCTGAAAAGAGCTCGACAATCCCCAAGTGCAGGGAATCATCGTAGCAATTTCCAAAGGTGGAAGTGATAAGTACGGAGTGTCAAACCCACAAGGAGCTAAAGGTAAGATCAATATTCTCTCAAGTCCTATCTGCCATTGCTATGACTCTACGTACACCGAACGTTTGCTTCCAACTAGAAACGAAAAATAAAACTATGTTGTGGGATGAAGAGGATAACTTTGCATGGTATCGGAGAGCTAAAATATAAAATAGGTGTTGTTATCATAAAGTTAGAATATATTACTAAATATTATAAATAGCGAGTGTGGAATAATGATGGTTCGGTGGGTGGAATTGTCCTAGGCAATTGTTAACAATATCGGTAATCATTATTGCAATTTCATACGAGGGAGAGGCATAAGCTAACATACTTTCTCTTCTTGGATCATATGCACTTATGATTGGAACTCAAGCAAGCATCCGCAACTACTAAAGATCATTAAGGTAAAACCCAACCAAATCATTAAAATATCAAGTCCCCTTTATTCCCATACGCCATGACCCACTTATTTGTGTTTGTGTTTTAGTCACTCATGCAACACAGACAATAAGAAAACCATGAACATATTGCAAACCCTACAATGGGGATCCCTCACAATTGCGCGACATGGAGGGCACCATAGGAAGGCACCAATAATAAAACATACAACTCAAACCAATTTAGATCATCAATCAACCGAAAGACAAAGGAAATCTACTCAAAACATCATAGGATGGCAACACATCATTGGATCATAATATGTGGCATAAAGCACCATGTTCAAGTAGGTGATTACAGCGGGGTGCGGGAGAGTGGACCATGTAAAATAAATGAGGATGGTTATGATGATGGTGATGTTGATGAAGATTATCATCGCGGCGATGATTCCCCTCCCGATGGCACTCCGGCGCCACCAAGAGTGAGGAGGAGATGTTCTCCCCCTTGTTCTTCCTCCTCCATGGCCTCCCCCTGGATGGGGAGAGGTTCTCCCTCTGGTCCCTGGCCTTCATGGCGATTATGGCACCTTCGATATCCTCCCCCATGGCCTCTAGTGATGATGGCCCCCTCCGGCAGGGTGCCAGAGAGGGCCTAGATTGATTTCTCGTGGTTTTGGAGGCTTGCGGTAGCGGAATTTCTGATCTCTCCTCTGTTTTGGGTTTTTTAGGATTTATAGGAGGGGTTGTCATCAGTTTCATGTTAAGGGGGCCCATGGGGAGTCCACGAGGTAGGAGCACCCTACCGGTAGGTAGGGCGCACGCTCCACCCTAGTGATGGCCTCGGGACTCCCCTCCGGTAGCTTTTCGTTATAGAATTTTTTATATTTTCCAAAATATCATCCGTTGATTTTCAGCGCATTCCGAGAACTTTTATTTCTGCACAAAAACAACACCATGGTAGTTCTGCTGAAAACATTGTTAGTTTGGGTTAGTTCTAATCAAATCATACCAAAATCATGTAAAAATATTATAAACATGGCATGAATACTTCATAAATGATAGATATGTTGGAGACTATCACGCCTCGCGGCGGCCCGAGCCTGGGTAAAATTGCTCGTGTGATCTCTGTCGTGCTGCCCCATGCTCCTCTGCTCTTTGTGCAACGTGACATCCCCCCTACCGAACCAGCAAATGACCCTTGGTCCCATAGGTGGCCGTGGTTTCCCACGACACGCCCCTTCTTGTCCAACGCTACTGCTAAGATTTTGTGTATAAGGTTTTCCCTCGTAGTGACACCGAACGTAAAAACAATATTTACCCAGGTTCGGGCCCTCTCAAAGAGGTAAAACCCTACGTCCTACTTGATTATATTGACGTGTATATGATGGTTACAGAGTTGATCTACCACGAGATCAGATTAACTAAACCCTAGATGAGTAGGATGATGGTTTGTAACGCCCCGGATCCGTTGCGCTAGTTGTATTCCAGCTATTCGTCGTTGTTGCCATGTCATTTGCTTGCGTGTTGCATTTTGCCTTGTCATCATTTGCATTACATCTGCATGTTTTTCAAAACTTGCATCCGTTCGGGTTCCCCCGGATCTCCCCATTCTGGCCAGATCCGGCCCTCCTCGCCTACATCCCCTCGCCGCCTCGCCGCTGCTGTCTCCGCCGGCCGCCGCCGCCGCCATGGACTCGTCCCGATCGGATCGGGAGGATGACGCCACCTCCCCGCATGGGCACCGCAAGCTGGCCCAGTCTCCAGGCCCAACCCAAGCCTCCCATCGTCCTGCCTCGCCTCCTCTTCGTTTTGGGCCGAAGCCCATGGTGAGCCACCATCTAAAAACCCGCCCGTGTACATTTTAACTCTTCGACACTCGTTGTGGATTCGGCTAAGTCATTGAATTTGCATATTCTGGTGTCATGTTCATTGCATCATATCATCATGTGTGCTGCCCCGTTTTGAGTGTATAATATATCAAAATGTTCATCAGAGTGTGCTCTTCATTTTGTTCCATAGTGCCATCTTCATTTGAGTTTATCTTGATGCCCAAATGATCGTTGCAAGAGTGCTATATGATGTTAACTGCTATCAGTTAACAGAACTTGTTTTGTCTTTTTCATTGCATTTTGTGTGTGCATCTTATGAGCTTGATGTCTACATGAGTTTTGAGTTATATCATGCCATCTTTACAGTGATGCAATCCATGTATTTTTGTGAGTCTCGTAGTGAGTGCATCGAGCTCGTGAAGTAGGGTACTTGCTGTTGCCGTTTTGCTAGTCTGTTTCTGTCATATCATGATGCTATGTAAACCTGCTGCTACAAGTCATTATATGCATAATCTGGAGAAGTTCACTAAGGATGTTTTGTTACACATGTCATGCTCTATCCATTCATGCCCCTGGTAGCATTTATAGCCTGCCGTAACTTCTTGTTATTTTACTCCAAACTTGCTAAATAATGTTGCTGTCAGCCTGTTAACATTAAGTTCAGTTTCGCCATGAGCTTTGCTAGTGATCCATGCACCCTATGAACTTGCTCTTGCCATTCTTAGCTTCACAAACATGTGTTCTTACTGTTGGTTACCTTCTCATGCCATGTATTGCACTATGGTGAGTGGTACAAGCTCACCATCATGCCTACTTATCGTTGTTCCAGCCATGTCTGAATCTGTCATATCACTTGCCATGTTTGCATGGATGCTACCATCTTTTATATTGGTCTTTGGAATTAGTTCAGTAAGGGAGTTTTGTTATCTGTCTTGAGTATTAGCATTTCATGACTTTGGTTGCCATGATAAGTTCTTGTATCATGTTGTTTGATAGCTCTAAACATTGCAACCTGGTGTTATTTCTGCTAAGTCTGTAAACTGTTATTATTTGCAATCTTGCCATGCCCTTTTGAGCATGTTATATTGTTTTCTGGAGATGGCTCAGTGGTCATGTTTTGTCACTATTTACCTGTACTTCATGCCCATTCCTTTTGTTCTTATGTTGAGGTGCTGTAGCATATTGTTTTGATGCTTGCTAGATGCCTAGTTACTATTTTGGACAACTTGTCCTTTAAACTTGTATAGAGTGTATGTGTTGAACCATTGCTCCGTTTTGAGTGTGCTCTATATGAAACTTGCTTCGTTTTGCATGAAGTTTCATATTATCATGTTGCATCCTTGTTTTGAGGTGTCTACTTGATGTTTGGATGCTTTTAGCATCAATGCCTTGTTTAACTTGTTTTGCTCATATCTTCTAGGCCGTAGCTCCGAATTAAATGAACTTTATATGTAACTTGATTAGAATCTCGTGTAGATCATCTCGGTGCATCTTAACTTGCTGTTTAAAAACTTGAACATAAGGTTTATTCAGATCTGGACCAACTTCGAAACGTGTATATGAGGACTTACCGGAGTAGTTCTATGTTGTTTCCGGCCTCATTTAAACTTGCCTTGATGTGTTGTTCTTGTTTGCATCATCTCCTGCCATGAGTAGCCTCATCTAGATTTGTCATGCATCATGCTTGGTTGTGCATCATGTCTTGTCTATGTGTGGTGTGTTTACCATGTTGTGTGCTTCTTCTCGATAGTTCCTGGTTCGTTGCGATCGTGAGGATTCGTTCGTCTACGCTTGGTTCGGCTTCATCCGTTCGTCTTCTTCATGGACTCGTTCTTCTTCCTAGCGGGATTTCAGGCAAGATGACCGTTACTTTGGATCTCACTACTATCATTGCTATGCTACTTGCTTCGTTCTATCGCTATGCTGCGCTTCCTATCACTTGTTCTTCAAGCCTCCCCAAATTGCCATGTCAGCCTCTAACCTTTTCACCCTTCCTAGCAAACTGTTGTTTGGCTATGTTACAGCTTTTGCTCAGCCCCTCTTATAGCATTGTCAGTTGCAGGTGAAGTTGAAGATTGCTCCATGGTGGACAGGATTATGTTGGGATATCACAATATCTCTTATTTAATTAATGCATCCATATACTTGGTAAAGGGTGGAAGGCTCGGCCTTATGCCTGGTGTTTTGTTCCACTCTTGCCGCCCTAGTTTCCATCATATCGGTATTATGTTCCCGGATTTTGCATCCCTAACGCAGTTGGGTGATTTATGGGACCCCTTGACAGTTCGCTTTGAATAAAACTCCTCCAGCAGGGCCCAACCTTGGTTTTACCATTTTCCTCACCTAGCCTTTTTCCCTTGGGAGTCGCGCTCCCGAGGGTCATCTTATTTTTACCCCCTCCCCCGGGCCAGTGCTCGTCGTGAGTGTTGGTCCAACCTGTCAGCCACCGGTGGTCACCAGGGGCAACTCTGGGCTGGCCTACCGGAAGTTTAGACAATCCGGTGTGCCCTGAGAAAGAGATATGTGCAGCTCCTATCAGGATTTGTCGGCACATTCGGGTGGCTTTGCTGGTCTTGTTTTACCATTGTCGAAATGTCTTGTAAACCGGGATTCCGAGATTGATCGAGTCTTCCTGGGAGAAGGAATATCCTTCGTTGACCGTTAGAGCATGTGATGGGCTAAGTTGGGACATCCCTGCAGGGTATAAACTTTCGAGAGCCGTGCCTGCGGTTATGTGGCAGATGGGAATTTGTTAACGTCCGGTTGTAGATAACTTGACACTTGACTTAACTAAGACGCATCAACCGCGTGTGTAGCCATGAAGAAGCAACCTTGTCTATCCCACCATGGCTGTCGCCCACGAAGGACTTGCCTCACTAGTGGTAGATCTTCACGAAGTAGGCGATCTCCTTGCCCTTAAGAACTCCTTGGTTCAACTCCACAATCTTGTCGGAGGCTCCCAAGTGACACCTAGCCAATCTAGGAGACACCACTCTCCAAGAAGTAACAAATGGTGCGTTGATGATGAACTCCTTGCTCTTGTGCTTCAAATCATAGTCTCCCCAACACTCAACTCTCTCTCATGGGATTTGGATCTGGTGGAAAGAAGATTTGAGTGGAAAGCAACTTGGGGAAGGCTAGAGATCAAGATTCATATGGTAGGAATGGAATATCTCACTACTGGAATCTGGCACTTTGCCATCTGCCATGGCAGATGGCGAAGGACTGTTCGGCGGATGGCAAAGGCTTTGCCATCTGCCAGCGGATGGGAAACAGTTCGTCTGAAACCCTGCCGGTAAAGGCTTCTTTGCCATCTGCTGGCTGATGGCAAAGAGCCTGTCGCTTTGCCATCTGCTGGCTGATGGCAAAGCCTCTTAACGGGGTTAACTCTGTTAGAGGTAAATGGCATACTTTGCCATCTGCTGGTAGATGGCAAAGGCTGCAGGCTCTTTGCCGTCTGCCAGCAGATGGCAAAGGCTGCAGGATCTTTGCCATCTGCCAGCAGATGGCAAAGGCTGAATGCTTTGCCATCTGCCAGCTGATGGCAAAGCTCTTTGCCATCTGCCAGCAGATGGCAAAGTGACTATATTGCCCCATTTAATTTTGTTTTTTCTTATATCAATTCATTTTCACAAAATCAAACACAAATATATTTATATGACCAATATAGCATATTCAACACATATTACCAATAGTCATGAACACATATTACCAATAGTCATGAACACATATGTATCCAACACATGTTACCAATAGTAGCAAGTTTCATCCGTACATATACATAGTTTCATCAATATTACACAGTTTCATCCATAGGTAGCAAGTTTCACAAGGTCAAAACAAAAACTAAATACAAGCACTCCATCAACCCAAGCTTCCGTGATCTTAAGCAAATCTGTAAAATGGGAAAGAAGAAAGTTAGAAGAAGAAGACTAGAAGAAGATTATTATGATGCAACTAAAATGTGAAGATTATTATGATGTAACTTATATCTGTAAAATAGGTCATTTTGGAGCTAAGTATGGTTATTATGGCATTTTTTAGCTAGCTAAGCATACTAAGTCATTTTGGTGTAAAACATGCTAAGGTCATTCTAGAGCTAATTAAGTAAGTTTATTATGTCATTTTGGAGCTAGCTAAGCATGTGAAGTCATTTAAGAGCTAAAATATGTCATTTCTTAAGCATATTATGTCATTTTAGAGTTAGCTAAGCATATTAAGTCATTTTGGAGGAAAAGATGCTAAGTATAGGTCAATTTAGAGCTATCCTAGGTTAAATAGGTCATTTTTAAGATAGCTAAGCATATTAAGTCATTTTGAAGGAAAACAATGCTAAGTATAGGTCATTTTAGAGCTATCCTAGGTTAAATAGGTCATTTTGGAGCTACTTAAGCTTATTATGTAATTTTTGAGCTAGCTAAGCATATTAAGTCATTTTGGAGGAAAAAATGCTAAGTATAGGTCATTTTAGAGCTAGCCTGGGTTGAATAGGTCATTTTGAAGCTAAGTAAGCTTATTATGTCATTTTGAAGCTAGCTAAGCATATGAAGTCATTCAAGACCAAAAATATGTCATTTCTTAAGCATACTATATCATTTTAGAGCTAGCTAAGCATATTAAGTCTTTTTTGAGGAAAAGATGCTAAGTATAGGTCATTTTAGAGCTATCCTAGCTTAAATAGGTCATTTTTATGCTAGCTAAGCATATTAAGTCATTTTGGAGGAAAAATGCTAAGTATAGGTCATTTTAGAGCTATCCTAGGTTAAATATGTCATTTTGGAGCTAATTAAGCTTATTATGTCATTTTGGAGCTAGCTAAGCATGTGAAGTCATTTAGGAGCTAAACTATGTCATTTCTTAAGCATATTATGTCATTTTAGAGCTAGGTAAGCATATTAACTAATTTTGGAGGAAAAGATTCTAAGTATAGGTCATTTTGAAGCTAGCTAAGCATATTAAGTCATTTTGGAGGAAAAGAATGCTAAGTATAGGTCATTTTAGAGCGATCCTAGGTTAAATAGGTCATTTTGGAGCTAATTAAGCTTAATATGTAATTTTTGAGCTAGCTAAGCATATTAAGTCATTTTGGAGGAAAAAATGCTAAGTATAGGTCATTTTAGAGCTAGCCTAGGTTGAATAGGTCATTTTGAAGCTAAGTAAGGTTATTATGTCATTTTGAAGCTAGCTAAGCATATGAAGTCATTTAGGACCTAAAATATGTCATTTCTTAAGCATACTATATCATTTTAGAGCTATCCTAGGTTAAATATGTCATTTTGGAGCTAATTAAGCTTATTATGTCATTTTTGAGCTAGCTAAGCATATTGAGTCATTTTGGAGGAAAAATGCTAAGTATATGATTATGTCGCTAGTATCCATATGGCAGAGAACCCGGGCCGACATGACTAGTCATAGAACCAAGGTGGCACAAACGTACAGGGACAGGCATACATGACCCAGCAATGCACGTGTCGGTCATCAGCGAATGCAACCAAGTCGTAGCAAGCTACAAGGACTTCGGTGATACACCACGTGACATTTCCCCGTAGGGACAGACACAGGAGCAAAGAAGGACACATGCCGGTCAATCCATGTGTTCCGGAGCAGTAGTGAACTACCATGGCTCAGTGGAAGCACTAGGAGGCATTTCCCTGTATGGAAGGCTACCAAAGGCATACTACTAGGTGTCGAATCCCACACATACAATGCATTTCAAACATACACACATTATGCACGATATGTCTAGATATATACAACATGGCATCACAACAAAACTCTATTAAGCAAAACACTTGGGACACTTACCGTCATCACGGAGGTGTAGGTGTAGGTGTAGGTGTAGGACCGGTCACACCAGTGGTAGACGGAGAAGGATCGGTCGATGCTTGTCGGGAGTTACTGTCACATCCCTAGTCTGGTATGACTTAGACTAGCTAGCCATTTGTGCATCATATTTAAATTTCATTTAAATTTGAAATGAGGATTGGTGGAACCCTCAGAATCATTTTTGAAAATGACCCAAATAAAAATTTCTCCAAAAGGGTCCAAGAAAATGCTCATGTTGCTCTCTGAAAATATTGGACAGAGATAAAAATCAAAACAATATTTTTAGGAGCTCATGGATATTTAGTTTGGCCATTTGGATTAATTCGATAACTATTTGCATTGGAAATATATTAGTTATATATATTAATATATGTCCAAAAATTATGCCACCTGTTGGGGAGCTCTGGAATAATATATCTAGCTCCTACAAAAATTGGCATAAGGTAATAAAATGATTTAATATTTTATTTAAATCAAAACTAATGTCAGAAAAATTAGAAAACAAAAATAAAAAGAAGGAGGGGCTTACCTGGGGCTCCCCCCTGTGCAGCCCAGCCGCAGCAGGCCGGCCCAGCCAGCAGGCGGCCCAGCCCACCTGGCCCCCCCTCCTCTGTCGTCTTCCTCCCCGACAGGGGGACGGCGCGTGCCCGACGCGCGCGCACGGCCGCGCCGCGCCACCTCCTCCCTCCCTGCCTGCCTGCCTCTCCCCTCCTCGTCTGGATGCCTGGAACGACGCCACGCAGCCACCCCGACCCCCTCGCACTCTCCCTCGCCCTCGTCCTCTCCTCTGTCTCTCTCTCTCTCACGGCCGAACGCCACCGACGCCACCGCTCGCCGTAGTCATAGCCACCGCGCCCCTCGAGAGCATCTGAGCAGTCCACGAGCTCCGCCACGTCGCCAGCTACCTCCTCGTCGAGCCACGCACCTCCGGACGGCCTCCATCGCCGCCATCGCCATCGTCTTCCTCCTCGGGCTCCGCCGTCCGCCGCCGTTGATTCGCCGTCACCAGGTCTCCCCCGACCCCGCTGTGCTGCTCTGCGTGATCGCCGTGAGCTTCTTTCCGTTTCCCCTACCTTCTTCCCTTCGTTCCCGCGCCGTAGCCCCGTTCCCCACCATGGCCGAAGCCATCGCCGCCGCAGCTCCTCGCCGTCGTGGCCACAGCCGCCGCAGGCCGCAGCCGAGCTCGCCGTTGCACTCAGTGCACTCTGGCGAGTCATGCGGACCCGCTCGCAGCCTCCCTAGTGCCTCGTAGCCCGTTCCCGATCGAAGCCGAGCTCCGGCCGCCGCCGCGAGCTTTGCTCCGGCGAGCTCCGGCCTTCCCCAGCTCCTCCCACCTGTCCCACCAGATGCGCGAGAGCCCGGGCTACGCCCCGGTGCTCTCCGACGCCGCCCCCGTGGCCTGTTTCGCGAACGCCGCCGCGTCCAGAGGTCGCCGCCGACGACCTCGCTGGCCTGACGAGTGGGCCCCGTCGGCAGGTGATTAGCTTAGTGCTAATCACTGTTAATTAACCCCCTGAGGCTGACATGTGGGCCCCGGTGCCCCCTAACCTTTTAATTAAGTTAATTTAACCCCTGTTTAACCCCCTGTCACTGACGTGTGGACCCCACACGTCAGGTTTGACCCGGACCAGCCCAGTTGACCGCTGACATCGTGCTGACGTCATGCTGGCGCTATAATATGATTTCTGGAATTAAATTTAATCAGAAAATTCCAGAAATTGTTTTAAACTTCAAAAATTCATATCAATTCAACCGTAGCTCAGATTAAAATAATTTATATATGAAAAATTATCAGAAAAATGCAATCTTTCCATCTGTACTAGTTTCATGCATGACAAACCAACTTATACATGCTGAATATGAGAAAACACATTATGGCACATTAAGGGACTTAATTTTGGAGTTGCATTTGAACCTTTTGTTCAAATGGACTTCATTCAAATTGAATACTAGTTGCATTAGCTCAAACAGCATCACATCTACATGCCATGTTCATGCATCATATTGTTGCATATGATTGTGTATTGATTGCCGGCACCGTTCCTTCTCGATAGGTCCTGCTCCGGAGACGTTCCAGAGTACCTGTCTGTGAAGCAGTGCCTCCCTTGTTGATTTACCAGGCAAGCAAACCCCCTTGTTCTTTTCGATAAAACCCTACTCTCTCGCTCCTGCTCTCAGTTATTGCATTAGGACAACAACGATTCATATGCTACTTTGTGCTGCGGTAGTTGAACCCATTCCTCTGCATGACCTGTCATTGCCACAGTAAATAGTTGAAACCCACTAGCATGTGTAGGAGTTGATTGAAGCCATTGTTGTGTTCCTACCATGCTATGCCTGCTATTGCTTAGAGTTGTGTCAGGTCTGGTTCATTGGGAATGAATTGGAGTGTCACGATATGTTCTGATGCTGAGAGTGAAGTGTGTGAACACGATTTGGTAAAGGTAGCGGTGAGAGGCCATGTAGGAGTACATGGTGGGTTGTCTCACTGGAACCGTCCTTAAGCACTGAGTTCTATGTATGTTGTCCAATGACTCGATACTACCACACATTGGAATGCTTAAGTGCCCCTCTCGACTTATTAGCCAACTTGATCTCTGTCCAGGAGTCGCAACTAGTTTCTGGTGTTTGTAGGTAGTGCTATTTTTCTACCAAGTGGCACCCGGCAGGGTGGGCTTGGGACAGACTAGGCACACGTGGCCCGGTGTACTGAGTGGCACCCGGTTGGTGGGCTCGGGAACCCTGCTCACATCGTTTGGGGCCGTGAGCGACACCCCGGCCGGATCTCCTTGCGGATGGAACCCGAATAGGCGATAAACCTGGGCTAGAGTCTTGTGTGGTTAGTCAGGTCGTGGCCGACACCCTCGCCAGGCTTCTGCTTGAAGGTTGCCGAGATACATGACGTGTACATGGCGGTAAGTGGCGAGAGCGTGTGTGAAGAAGTACACCCCTGCAGGGTTAACATGATCTATTCGAATAGCCGGGTCCGCGGTTATGGACTTCTTGGATGCTTACATGGTACATAGACAACTTGAAGTGGATACTCTAAAATGCTCAAGACAAGTGTGAGTGCTATGGATGGCCTTCTCGTAGGGAGACGGGGATGAACCCATAGTAGTGTATTGTATGGTGATTAGTGGACTCGTGTACGTTGTTTCACCTCAAGAGTTTCTGGTAGTCGTAGAACAGGATAGCCACAGAGTCAAAGCTGGCTTGCTGCAACTAAACCCCACATTACCCTCTTGATACAAATGCATGTATGATAGGATCTGATGTAAGTCTTGCTGAGTACCTTTGTACTCATGTTGCTTTATTTATGTTTTTGCAGCGGAGACTTCGGTCTTACTAGTGTTCTCGTGGACTTCGACTAGTAGCTAGTACCTCAGCTACGATCTTGAGCGGACGTTGTAGATAGTCAGGCTTTCAGCCTTTTTCATTTATAGATGTCTGTACTCAGACATGTAATGCTTCCGCTTGTTGCTTGATTGCTCTGACTGTTGGGTCATGTGACCCCTGTTTGTAATAATGCTATGATGGCTCTTCTGAGCCTTTATCTATTTGAGTTGTTGAGTTATGCTGTGATGCCATGTTGTACAGCACATACTTGCATGTTATGCGTACGTGTAATGTGTATTGCTATGTGTGGGATCTGACTATCTAGTTGTTTATCCTTAGTAGACTCTCTTACCGGGAAATGTCTCCTAGTGCTTCCACTGAGCCCTGGTAGCTTGCTACTGCTCCGGAACACTTAGGTTGGCCGGCATGTGTCCTTCTTCGATCCTGTGTCTGTCCCTTCGGGGAAATGTCACGCGATGAATACCGGAGTCCTGCTAGCCCGCTACAGCCCGGTTCACCGGAGTCCTGTTAGCCCAGTGCTACAGCCTGGATTCACTCGCTGATGACCGACACGTTCGATGCTGGGTCATGGATGCCTGTCCCTGTAAGTTAGTGCCACTTTGGGTTTACGACTAGCCATGTCAGCCCGAGCTCTTTATCATATGGATGCTAGCGACACCATGATATACGTGTGCCAAAAGGCGCAAACGGTCCCGGGCAAAGGTAAGGCGACACCGTGGGAATACCGTGCGTGAGGCCGCAAAGTGATATGAGGTGTTACATGCTAGATCGATGTGGCATTGAGTCGGGGTCCTGACAGCTTTTGG
The DNA here is from genome assembly GCF_002162155.2 of Triticum dicoccoides. Classification (NCBI taxonomy): domain Eukaryota; kingdom Viridiplantae; phylum Streptophyta; class Magnoliopsida; order Poales; family Poaceae; genus Triticum; species Triticum dicoccoides. The sequence continues at coordinate 233,787,503 of NC_041387.1, read as the reverse complement.
TATCAGAGCCTGACTGCCTGTAGGATTACCAAGCCAAACTGGTCGAAGTCGAGTCTAGAAATTCTTTAGTTATGTAAGGGAATTGATTGTGGGTTGGAACGTAAGGCTCTTTTTACTCCTTATACCTCATGACCTTCTGATCTGAGTCGTCCTATCTTTCCGACGGGATTAAGGAACTAGTCTTCTCTTCTGTCTATCAGGATCACGTGTTACTACTCCGTAGTTACATAGGATTGGTTGATCAGAGTCATACCCCAGTTCTGAGTATTTCCGGAGTAGTCTGTTTAGTATGATCTCAGAACCTTGAGTAATGCTGATGAGTATGTTATTGCCCCATTTCAGTAGGATGTCTCATTCTGAGCTTTTTACTGCCGTTATGCTGCCGGAATTTTCCTAGGAGTTCGAGAGATACTAATTGCTTGTCCTACATTCTACAGTCTATAGTTGATGCTGATTCCGTCCCTGGTTTTCGTTTCTCAGGATGTCATCAAGTTCTATTGTTCGTAGCCGGAACCATGAGGATGGTAGGGATGAGGATCCTCCCGACCAGCCTTCGTTGACAGAGTTCATGCTAGAGATGGAGAGGAACAAGCGTGAGTCTAACCGTTTGTTGGCACGTATCGAGGAGAACACTGCACATCAGTTCAAAGGGTCTGCTACCATTCATGATTTCATCCGCTTGCACTCACCCACCTTTTATCATTCCATCGAGCCACTCGATGCAGATGATTGGCTCCGTAGCATCACTCATAAGCTGCTTTCCGCGAGCGTAGCTGAAGATGACAAGGTCACCTATGCCACATACCACCTGGAAGGTCCTGCTAGTCTTTGGTGGCAGAACTATGAGACTTTGTTTCCAGCTGGCGAGATTCCTACTTGGAAGGACTTCATTGAGGCTTTTCGCGAGCATCACATTCCCCAGGCCCTCCTTGATCGCAAGAGAGAAGAGTTCTGTAGTCTCACCCAGAGTAAGATGGTTGTTTATGCTTATAGCAGAGAGTTCGAGAACCTTGCCCGTTATGCCACAGAAGAAGTGTCCACGGACGCCAAGAAGCAGGCTAGGTTCCGAAAGGGTCTCAACCCCAAGTTGCGTCGTGATCTCCACCTGCATCATTGTGATACATTCCAAGCTCTTGTGAACAAAGCCATTAATGTAGAGACAGCTCAGCTCACTTACGAGGAGTCTCGTAAGCACACTCGTGATTTGGGATCCTCCTCTGGCTCTAGTTCCCAGAAGCGCTGGATTTGGGTTCCAAACTCCGCTCTTTCTTCCGGATATACACCGAGGCCATCCTATGTGGTGCCTTCCCCAGCTCAGTCGTATGTTCCACCCTGGCCTACTGGTAGACCGCTTGTCAGTGCGGGTCCACGTCCAACCTCAGGGACTTGCTTCACATGCGGGAAGCCAGGACACTATGCACGTGACTGCTCTCAGACTAGTTATGCTCCACCCCAGCCCGAGAAGACTGTTGGCTGCGTTAAGCCATCACGCAAGATGATCAGTGTCAAGTCAGTTCCCACTGAACGTGGACGTGTGCATCACGTCTCAGCTAAAGACGCTCATGATGATCCAGATGTCGTTCTTGGTACACTCCTTGTCAATTGTCACCCAGCATCAGTTCTATTCGATACTGGGGCATCTCACTCCTTCATTTCTGAAGGCTATGCTCGTTTGCACGACGTGTCATTTTGTGATATGCCAACTCCGCTTGAAATCCAAACCCCAGCGTCTAGATGGAAGACCACCAGAATCAGCCATGGTAACGAAATCCTTGTTGATAGACTTGTATTCCTTGCATCACTTGTAGCCCTCAAGTCCTCAGATATCAACATCATCTTGGGTATGGACTGGATGACAGCTCATCATGCCAAGATTGATTGTTACACAAGTTCTGTCCAGCTTACACACCCATCTGGCAAGATAGTCACCGTCTCCACTAGAGTTGCAAAGCGTCAGCTCTATTCTCTTAATGCCAGCCCCCTTCCAGACCTTGAAGATATCCCGGTAGTCCGTGACTTTCCGGATGTCTTTCCAGAGGAACTGCCAGGTGTTCCACCTGACAGAGATGTAGAGTTCGTCATAGATCTTATCCCAGGAACAGCTCCAATCTCCCGGAGACCTTACAAGATGGCACCCCTAGAACTAGCCGAGCTTAAGAAACAACTCGATGAGTCCTTGCAAAAGGGTTTCATCCGTCCTAGTTCTTCTCCTTGGGCTTGCCCCGTCCTCTTTGTCAAGAAGAAAGACGGTACGGACCGGATGGTTGTTGATTATCGTCCCGTTAATTTGGTCACGATAAAGAACAAGTATCCGCTCTCCAGGATCAACGACCTGTATGATCAGCTCGCTGGATCCTCAGTCTTTTCCAAGATAGATTTAAGGTTAGGCTACCATCAAATCAAGATCAGAAACGGGGACATTCCCAAGACAGCTTTTGTCACTCGTTATGGCCAGTACGAGTACACCGTCATGTCCTTTGGTCTAACTAACGCTCCAGCTACATTCTCCCGCCTGATGAACTCGATCTTCATGGAGTACTTAGATAAGTTCGTCGTGGTTTACCTCGATGACATTCTTATTTACTCGAAGAACGAGGAAGAGCATGCCGAACATCTTAGACTTGTTTTAGAAAAACTCAGAGAGCACCGCCTTTATGCCAAGTTCTCCAAGTGTGAATTTTGGTTGCCAAAAGTGACCTACCTAGGCCACGTAATCTCTGGTAAGGGCATTGCTGTCAACCCCGAGAGAGTTCAGGCTGTTCTCGATTGGACTCCACCTGAGACCGTTAAACAAGTTAGGAGTTTCCTTGGGCTAGCCAGTTATTGTCGCCGCTTTGTTGAAAACTTCTCCAAAGTAGCCAAACCCCTCACGGAACTTCTCAAGAAAGATAAAAAGTTCGAGTGGTCCCCACAGTGTGAGTACAGTTTTCAGGAACTGAAAAGACGCCTGACTTCTGCTCCCATACTTGTACCACCGGATTTCACTAAAGACTTTATTATCTACTGCGACGCCTCACGACAGGGACTAGGTTGCATTCTTATGCAGGATCGTCATGTGATTGCCTATGCATCTCGACAGTTGCATCCACATGAGGATAATTATCCTACACATGATCTAGAGCTTGCAGCCGTAGTCTATGCACTTAAGACCTGGCGACATTACCTCCTTGGTAAACGTTGCGAGATCTACACCGATCACCAGAGTCTCAAGTATATCTTCACCCAACCGGACCTGGACCTTAGGCAAAGACGTTGGTTGGAGTTGATTACAGATTATGATCTAGGGATTACCTACACCCCAGGCAAAGCCAATGTCATGGCTGATGCGCTAAGCCGTAAATCCTATTGCAACAATCTCATGTTGCAGCAAGGCCAACCACTTCTCCATGAGGAATTCTGTAAGCTTAATCTTCACATAGCTCCTCGCGGATTTCTTTCTACCTTGGTGGCGAAACCTACCCTTGAGGATCAGATCATCTCTGACCAGATTTTTGATAGGGGGGTTATCCGCATTAAGAGAAACATTAAGAAGGGAATTGGTGGGTGTTTCTCTATGGATGATCGTGGTGTTGTTTTCTTTGAGAATCGCTTGGTGGTTCCCAAGAATCAACATCTGCGACATTGATTCTTAAGGAGGCGCATGAATCTCCTCTCACGATTCATCCCGGTAGTACTAAGATGTATCAGGACCTACGCCAGAGGTTCTGGTGGACTAGGATGAAGAGAGAAATCGCTCAGTTTATTGCTAACTGTGACGTTTGTCGTCGCGTTAAGGCAGAGCATCAAAGGCCTGCTGGCACCCTTCAGCCTTTAGCTATTCCTGAATGGAAATGGGATAAAGTTGGTATGGACTTCATCACCGGCTTTCCCAGGACCAAGAGAGGGAATAACGCTATCTTCGTAGTCGTTGATCGTCTTTCCAAAGTGGCTCACTTCCTTCCTGTTCGAGAAAATATCACTGCTAGTCAGCTTGCGGACTTATATATTTCTCGAATAGTGTCACTTCATGGTGTTCCACTAGAGATCAATTCGGACCGTGGCAGTCTTTTCACTTCTCATTTCTGGGAGAGTTTCCAAACTGCCATGGGAACCCATCTTTCCTTCAGTACCGCTTTCCACCCTCAGTCGAGTGGTCAGGTGGAACGGGTCAATCAAATTCTCGAAGACATGCTCAGAGCTTGCGTTATCTCATTCGGTATGGATTGGGAGAAATGTCTTCCTTTTGCCGAGTTTGCTTATAACAATAGCTATCAATCCAGCCTCAAGAAAGCTCCTTTTGAGGTTCTCTATGGACGAAGATGTCGAACACCTTTGAACTGGTCAGAAACCGGTGAAAGACAATTCTTTGGACCGGATATGATCCAGGAGGCAGAAGAGCAAGTTCGCATCATTCGTGAGAATTTGAAAACAGCCCAGTCTCGTCAGAAGAGCCAGTACGATCGTCATCATAAGGATATGACTTATGAAATTGGCGACCAAGCTTACCTTCGGGTTACCCCTTTGAAGGGTACCCATCGTTTCGGTATCAAGGGCAAGTTGGCTCCTCGTTACATTGGCCCTTTTCGTATTCTCGCTAAACGAGGCCTACCAGTTGGAACTACCCCCACATCTTTCTCGAGTTCATGATGTCTTCCACGTCTCTCAACTCAGGTGTTGCTTCTCGGATCCCATCCGCGGAGTGGACCACGAAACGCTTGATCTCCAAGATAACCTCACATACCGAGAGTACCCGGTTCGCATTCTTGATCAAGCAGAGCGTGTCACTCGACGTCAAAACATCAAGTTTCTCAAAGTTTAGTGGTCTCATCATTCCGAGAGAGAAGCTACTTGGGAGCGAGAAGATCGTCTTCGACTGGAGTACCCCGCTTTCTTTCCGTCAACGCTTGAATCTCGGGACGAGATTTTTTCAAGTGGGGGCGAGTTGTCACATCCCTAGTCTGGTATGACTTAGACTAGCTAGCCATTTGTGCATCATATTTAAATTTCATTTAAATTTGAAATGAGGATTGGTGGAACCCTCAGAATCATTTTTGAAAATGACCCAAATAAAAATTTCTCCAAAAGGGTCCAAGAAAATGCTCATGTTGCTCTCTGAAAATATTGGACAGAGATAAAAATCAAAACAATATTTTTAGGAGCTCATGGATATTTAGTTTGGCCATTTGGATTAATTCGATAACTATTTGCATTGGAAATATATTAGTTATATATATTAATATATGTCCAAAAATTAAGCCACCTGTTGGGGAGCTCTGGAATAATATATCTAGCTCCTGCAAAAATTGGCATAAGGTAATAAAATGATTTAATATTTTATTTAAATCAAAACTAATGTCAGAAAAATTAGAAAACAAAAATAAAAAGAAGGAGGGGCTTACCTGGGGCTCCCCCCTGTGCAGCCCAGCCGCAGCAGGCCGGCCCAGCCAGCAGGCGGCCCAGCCCACCTGGCCCCCCTCCTCTGTCGTCTTCCTCCCCGACAGGGGGACGGCGCGTGCCCGACGCGCGCGCACCGCCGCGCCGCGCCACCTCCTCCCTCCCTGCCTGCCTGCCTCTCCCCTCCTCGTCTGGATGCCTGGAACGACGCCACGCAGCCACCCCGACCCCCTCGCCCTCGTCCTCTCCTCTGTCTGTCTCTCTCTCTCTCTCTCTCTCTCTCACGGCCGAACGCCACCGACGCCACCGCTCGCCGTAGTCATAGCCACCGCGCCCCTCGAGAGCATCTGAGCAGTCCACGAGCTCCGCCACGTCGCCGGCTACCTCCTCGTCGAGCCACGCACCTCCGGACGGCCTCCATCGCCGCCATCGCCATCATCTTCCTCCTCGGGCTCCGCCGTCCGCCGCCGTCGATTCGCCGTCACCAGGTCTCCCCCGACCCCGCTGTGCTGCTCTGCGTGATCGCCGTGAGCTTCTTTCCGTTTCCCCTACCTTCTTCCCTTTGTTCCCGCGCCGTAGCCCCGTTCCCCATCATGGCCGAAGCCATCGCCGCCGCAGCTCCTCGCCGTCGTGGCCACAGCCGCCGCAGGCCGCAGCCGAGCTCACCGTTGCACTCAGTGCACTCTGGCGAGTCACGCGGACCCGCTCGCAGCCTCCCTAGTGCCTCGCAGCCCGTTCCCGATCAAAGCTGAGCTCTGGCCGCCGCCGCGAGCTTTGCTCCGGCGAGCTCTGGCCTTCCCCAGCTCCTCCCACCTGTCCCACCAGATGCGCGAGAGCCCGGGCTACGCCCCGGTGCTCTCCGACGCCGCCCCCGTGGCCTGTTTCGCGGACGCCGCCGCGTCCAGAGGTCGCCGCCGACGACCTCGCCGGCCTGACGAGTGGGCCCCGTCGGCAGGTGATTAGCTTAGTGCTAATCACTGTTAATTAACCCCCTGAGGCTGACATGTGGGCCCCGGTGCCCCCTAACCTTTTAATTAAGTTAATTTAACCCCTGTTTAACCCCCTGTCACTGACGTGTGGACCCCACACGTCAGGTTTGACCCGGACCAGCCCAGTTGACCACTGACGTCGTGCTGACGTCATGCTGGCGCTATAATATGATTTCTGGAATTAAATTTAATCAGAAAATTCCAGAAATTGTTTTAAACTTCAAAAATTCATATCAATTCAACCGTAGCTCAGATTAAAATAATTTATATATGAAAAATTATCAGAAAAATGCAATCTTTCCATCTGTACTAGTTTCATGCATGACAAACCAACTTATACATGCTGAATATGAGAAAACACATTATGGCACATTAAGGGACTTAATTTTGGAGTTGCATTTGAACCTTTTGTTCAAATGGACTTCATTCAAATTGAATACTAGTTGCATTAGCTCAAACAGCATCACATCTACATGCCATGTTCATGCATCATATTGTTGCATATGATTGTGTATTGATTGCCGGCACCGTTCCTTCTCGATAGGTCCTGCTCCGGAGACGTTCCAGAGTACCTGTCTGTGAAGCAGTGCCTCCCTTGTTGATTTACCAGGCAAGCAAACCCCCTTGTTCTTTTCGATAAAACCCTACACTCTCGCTCCTGCTCTCAGTTATTGCATTAGGACAACAACGATTCATATGCTACTTTGTGCTGCGGTAGTTGAACCCATTCCTCTGCATGACCTGTCATTGCCACAGTAAATAGTTGAAACCCACTAGCATGTGTAGGAGTTGATTGAAGCCATTGTTGTGTTCCTACCATGCTATGCCTGCTATTGCTTAGAGTTGTGTCAGGTCTGGTTCATTGGGAATGAATTGGAGTGTCACGATATGTTCTGATGCTGAGAGTGAAGTGTGTGAACACGATTTGGTAAAGGTAGCGGTGAGAGGCCATGTAGGAGTACATGGTGGGTTGTCTCACTAGAACCGTCCTTAAGCACTGAGTTCTATGTATGTAGTCCAATGACTCGATACTACCACACATTGGAATGCTTAAGTGCCCCTCTCGACTTATTAGCCAACTTGATCTCTGTCCAGGAGTCGCAACTAGTTTCTGGTGTTTGTAGGTAGTGCTATTTTTCTACCAAGTGGCACCCGGCAGGGTGGGCTTGGGACAGACTAGGCACACGTGGCCCGGTGTACCGAGTGGCACCCGGTTGGTGGGCTCGGGAACCCTGCTCACATCGTTTGGGGCCGTGAGCGACACCCCGGCCGGATCTCCTTGCGGATGGAACCCGAATAGGCGATAAACCTGGGCTAGAGTCTTGTGTGGTTAGTCAGGTCGTGGCCGACACCCTCGCCAGGCTTCCGCTTGAAGGTTGCCGAGATACATGACGTGTACATGGCGGTAAGTGGCGAGAGCGTGTGTGAAGAAGTACACCCCTGCAGGGTTAACATGATCTATTCGAATAGCCGGGTCCGCGGTTATGGACTTCTTGGATGCTTACATGGTACATAGACAACTTGAAGTGGATACTCTAAAATGCTCAAGACAAGTGTGAGTGCTATGGATGGCCTTCTCGTAGGGAGACGGGGATGAACCCATAGTAGGGTATTGTATGGTGATTAGTGGACTCGTGTACGTTGTTTCACCTCAAGAGTTTCTGGTAGTCGTAGAACAGGATAGCCACAGAGTCAAAGCTGGCTTGCTGCAACTAAACCCCACATTACCCTCTTGATACAAATGCATGTATGATAGGATCTGATGTAAGTCTTGCTGAGTACCTTTGTACTCATGTTGCTTTATTTATGTTTTTGCAGCGGAGACTTCGGTCTTACTAGTGTTCTCGTGGACTTCGACTAGTAGCTAGTACCTCAGCTACGATCTTGAGCGGACGTTGTAGATAGTCAGGCTTTCAGCCTTTTTCATTTATAGATGTCTGTACTCAGACATGTAATGCTTCCGCTTGTTGCTTGATTGCTCTGACTGTTGGGTCATGTGACCCCTGTTTGTAATAATGCTATGATGGCTCTTCTGAGCCTTTATCTATTTGAGTTGTTGAGTTATGCTGTGATGCCATGTTGTACAGCACATACTTGCATGTTATGCGTACGTGTAATGTGTATTGCTATGTGTGGGATCTGACTATCTAGTTGTTTATCCTTAGTAGACTCTCTTACCGGGAAATGTCTCCTAGTGCTTCCACTGAGCCCTGGTAGCTTGCTACTGCTCCGGAACACTTAGGTTGGCCGGCATGTGTCCTTCTTCGATCCTGTGTCTGTCCCTTCGGGGAAATGTCACGCGATGAATACCGGAGTCCTGCTAGCCCGCTACAGCCCGGTTCACCGGAGTCCTGTTAGCCCAGTGCTACAGCCTGGATTCACTCGCTGATGACCGACACGTTCGATGCTGGGTCATGGATGCCTGTCCCTGTAAGTTAGTGCCACTTTGGGTTTACGACTAGCCATGTCAGCCCGGGCTCTTTATCATATGGATGCTAGCGACACCATCATATACGTGTGCCAAAAGGCGTAAACGGTCCCGGGCAAAGGTAAGGCGACACCGTGGGAATACCGTGCGTGAGGCCGCAAAGTGATATGAGGTGTTACATGCTAGATCGATGTGGCATTGAGTCGGGGTCCTGACAGTTACGCTGCACAAAAGATTATTTCCAATGTATCGTTACCATGATGCAACTCAAATGTGAAGACTAGTAACTAATGACCGTTCAAATGAAACTCACCATGCCCGCCGGAGCAATGACTGGCATCGGCGGAGGGGTCTGGCCATTCTTCTCGCGCATGGACTGCACATTTGGTTTTGACGAGTCAGTCATATTAGTTACTACTGAAAGGAACATTGGGTGCATGATTTAGCTAATATGCAGAAGAAACTTACCACGAAGAGCTCGTACATGGCCCGGTTAGCCAAGTCGTTCCGGTTCCTCTCCTCCTCCAACAGCCTAGCCGTCCTCTCCTCATTCTCCCTGTCCCTCTCCGGCCAAGTTGGATGCTACGGACAGTGGGTTCGTCGAAGCGAAAACTTTCCTGTAGCAGGTGCTGCAGAGCTGCCAGTGGAAGGCGTGGACAATTAAGACGGGATCATGTGTGGAGCCGCTTCAACGACATGGACTTTGGCATTAGTGTGAAGTTGCAGCGCAACGAGCAAAACTGGAACAGAACATACAGGTACCGAAATTTTAAACGGAGAGTTTGTGTTGTGGCTGTTTATTCTAATTTTCTGTTTGATAAAATTGTTCATGCTCATATTATAAAAACAGAATATGTATGTGCTTACTTTTGTTTATCGAACAATGTTTCCTTGCAGATGACATATTTGTATTGTTAAACCAGCCTCTAACTTACTCCATACAATGTTAGGGCACACACAGCCTGACTCAAGAATTTGCTACTTTTGGTGATTTCCTTGGCATTTTGTTTTCATGATTTTTTGACTCCCAGTTGCTTATACATATATAATAGTAGGAGACACTTATGGCATCTTCCTGCTGCTCCTGCAGGCAACCCGATCAAGGTTCTGGCAAAGCCCTCTACGTGCGTGTCTTTGCAATTCATATCACCGAAGCGCAACTGGTATCTTCCTGGTGGCCACCTCCAAACTCATTAGTAGTGGTCTCTCTGATTTTACGCTTTCAACTTTCTCGAGCATTCAATCAAAGTGGAGATTAGTATATCAACTAGCATATATAGTAGTTACAACATAGTTTGATTTAACAAGTTACGAACGAATCTATGAATTTTGCTGGTCCCCTTGGATTTTTTTTATTATCTTTCCTACGGTGGTGATTGGATTTAAATTTTTGTCTGATTCATCATAAAGGAAATCTCTACATGTTGCGGTGGCTGATGGTTGTGAACTACTTTTAGCAGCAATCTAAAAATAAGATCTATGTTCACTAATAAGGTCAAGAGAAAATGGTTCTATAATAGTATTTTTCTACTCAAAACATACAAGCTAGAGTTGTATAGCTTATTTTGGTTTATGTGTATGCCTGCTTGCAATAATACTTTTTAAGCAATATTATGGAGTTGGCCCATTCCTCTGTCTCTGCAGTTCTGCATTGTTGATTGAATGAAAAGTGCACTCATGTGCTACATCAATCTTCAACTTGCAAAATTAAATCCCTTCTGCAACATATGACTACAAATACTTTGTTTATAGGGCAATTTGTGTATATAAAAACTGATATTCAATGTTATATGGCAATATGGTTAATCTCCAAAACAGAAATTGCAAAGCCTCTACTTATTCATCTGTATATCTAAGGATAGGCATGGACGAGCGCATACCTTTTTTCCCTGATGGTGAGCTAGTTCGATGGCGCCGTGGCGGGGAGGGCCACGAGAAGGGGACGGCGCCGTGGCCTGGCTCGATGGAGGGGCGGGCCACGGGGCACGCCGCAGTGGCCGGGGAGGGGC
>NC_041387.1:233765783-233776275 GCF_002162155.2 Triticum dicoccoides | reverse complement strand
CCTGGGGTCGTCTGGCTGGGGCGCGCGCGTGGGTGCGGTTTGGGCAGATTTTTTTTTGGACAAGTGGCGCTGGTGGGTGGGTGAGGTGGGGAGAGAAAGAGGGGTGGGGCCGGGCTGGAAGAGAGAGAGAGAGAGGGGAGGAGCCGGGCTGGGAGAGAGGGGAGGGGAATTTTTCTTTTAGAAAAAGAGGGGGGGAGATAGTTCGACCTCTTTGCCATCTGCCAGCCGCTGGCTGATGGCAAAGATATGGGCCTTTGCCATCCGCTGGCAGATGGCAAAGAGGTGGGGCTACTGGCCGTTATAGCGCCGTTATCCATTGGGCTCCACCCACTTCTTTGCCATCTGCCAATAGATGGAAAAGATTCTTTGCCATCTGCTAGCAGATGGCAAAGAGGTGGGTTGACAGGCCGTTGCAGCACTGGACCCTACCCACCTCCTTGCCATCTGCTGGCAGATGGCAAAGATTATTTTCCATCCACTAGCAGATAGCAAAGAATTGGCTGATGGCAACCATGTTCTTTGCCATCTGCTTTTTATAAGCAGATGGCAAAGACATTCTTTGCCATCAGCTGGCAGATGGAAAAGAGCTGGCTGATGGCAAATTCCCAGTTTCCAGTAGTGTCTTGGACTCAACACATGAGTAGGTAGTTCTCTCTCAGAAAAAATAAGCTGGAAGTGTAGGTTCAGTCTGATGGCTCTCTCCACGAATCAAGAGGAGGTGGAGGGGTATATATAGCCTCCACACAAAATCAAACTGTTACACACAACTTGCCAAACTCGGTGGGACCGAATTGGTAAACTCGGTCCGACCGATTCAGCAAATCTAGTGACCATTAGGATTTTCGATGGGACAGACATGCAACTCGGTAGGACCGATATGGTTAGGGTTAGGGCATAACGTAATCTCGGTGAGAACGATTACACAAACTCGGTGAGACCGATTTTGGTAATTAGCTAACCAGAGAGTTGGTCAGGCAAACTCGGTGGGACTGATTACTCAAACTCGGTGAGACCGGTTTTGGTAATGGACATACATAGAGAGATTACAATCCCATCTCGGTGAGACCGAGATCCCTATCGGTGAGACCGATTTGCCTAGGGTTTGTGGCAGTGGCTATGACATCTGAACTCGGTGGCGCCGGATAGAAAGAATCGGTGTGGCCGAGTTTGACTTTAGGTTTAGGTCATATGTGTGGAAGTGGGAAGTAGTTGAGGGTTTTGGAGCATATTACTAAGCACTCTGGAGCAAGAAACTCATTAAGCAACACCTCATCCCTTCTTGATAGTATTGGCTTTTCCTATAGACTCAATGTGATCTTGGATCACTAAAATGTAAAATGAAGAGTCTTGAGCTTGAAGCTTGAGCCAATCCTTTGTCCTTAGCATCTTGAAGGAGTTCCCACATCCTTTATTCCATGCCACTCCATTGTTGAACTTATCTGAAACATACTAGATAAAAGTGTTAGTCCAACAAGAGATATGTTGACATTAATTACCAAAACCACCTAGGAAGCACTTGTGCTTTCAATCTCCCCCTTTTTGGTAATTGATGACAACATACATCAAAGCTTTAGATAAAGATATAAAGAATAGCGAGTAAAGCTTTGGAAAGACATGTAACCAGCATAGGCTCCCCCTACATGTATGCAATCATGTGAATATGGAATGTAGAAGCATGTGAGAGCATAACCATGATAGAGCAGTCAATGTGTTACATGTATCTTGGCCATATGCATCAGAGCAAAGAATATTAAAGAAAATACCTTCATGCCCATGAGTCCTTCTTGCAAACAGTATGTACATCAGCAAGAATTCCTCATACACATGATTGTGATGCATATACTTACCTTGTAGTCTTGAGTTGGCTTAGGATGGAATGAACCTGCATAAGCAAGGTTAGATAACACAGGTACATCTACTAGCCAGAGCAAACAGAAGAACCCACAAGAATACCAAGACTGGGATTACATGTAGAGAGTGAGTACTAAGTACCACATTGGATTAGACATGTCCCCAAGAGTAAATATATGCAATGAATTTAAATGATTTCTTTCCCTTAGATGTCTTGTTCCCTCTGAATCTAGCATGGGATAGTGGGAGAAGATAGGGAACAGAAAATCAGAGCTGAAAGATATAAATGAACAGAGCGAATGCAAATAAGCACATATGAACATGTCTTTCCCCTCAAGAAGACATGTGGCATCTCTCCTCCTGAACACCAAGCATCTGGGATCCTTGAGAAATATTTTCTACTTGAGTATTCTCTCCCCCTGGAGATCTCTTTCTCTGATGTGATCTCTCTAAGTGATAAGCTTTGATGTGATCTCTCTCTCCCCCTTTGACATCAATTTCCAAGAAGGGTTTGATCCTTGAGTCACAACACAAAGCATTTATATAAATGGGATGCTTGTAGAGGACAAGATTCATTGAGTGGAGCTGGATCAGAAGAAACACAGAATAAGTGGCAAACTATTTTTCCTGTTGTGAAATCGGTGGCACCGAGTGGTATGCTTCGGTTGTACCGAAAAGATTCGGTTGGACCGGAAACAACAAATCGGTGAAACCGAGTTCATCCCAGAGAAAACACTGGTCACCTCAGCTCACTAGACTAGTAAGATCAAACAAAGATTTGCAATGAATTTACTGAATGATATTCAATGATTTGGATGCAGAAGAATGCAGAGCAAACAGAAAGAAATCCATGAAGTTTTTTTTTGAAAGGGGAAACAAATATGCATGAGACAAATGCAAAGACACAGAAAAGAACACAAGAGAACTTCATCTAGAGATGGTCGGCGACAAAGTCACCTATGTTAGAGTATATTAACTTAGGAGTCAAGTGAGATCACTTGATCGTAGGTTATACTCATCGTTTAAGCTCAAAATGGGGTTGCCAGTTTTCATTTAAGCATCTTGATGTATTCACATCTTGTCGAGTTGCTTTAGCTCATGACTTGGAGTAAAGCTTCTCTAAGATGGAATAACATACCTTGGTTGGTGGTGGTGTCCATGTAGTTGAACTTGTGTGGGTTGCTCAAGGTTGATGTAGCTCATCAAGAGTTGGGAGCACCACTTGGAATTTGAGTCCATCTACCTACATGGGTTAGTTCTTGCAAGGAAGAGCACTTGTGTATCCAAAAATGACAATCATGAAGCTTAACATAGAATTTGTCAAAGGATATGTTTGAATGGTTCGGTGCTTCCTTGTCTTCAACCACCATAGTGTAGAGACTTGGTGATGTAGAGATTGCTCAAGATGTGAGTAGATTACAATCTCATGGAATTTTATTCAACCAAGTACCTACATGGGTTATATAACATGCAAGATGCAAATATATCCAAGACATAAGATTTTCACCATAAGAGAAATATCAAGGATTAGTCATAAGCTCATGTCTTGCATGTATCCGATGGAGTTCCTACTCCAAGTTTAAAGCATCAATGATGTTCAATTCTCCTCTTAACCTGCAAAACACTTTCTCAACAAGAGGTTTAGTGAATATATCCGCTAATTGCTTTTCGGTACGACATGCTTAAGATTAATGTCACCCTTAGCAACATGATCTCGAATGAAATGATGACGAACTTCAATATGCTTAGTTCGAGAATGTTGTACGGGATTATGACCAATTTTGATAGCACTTTCATTGTAACAAAGCAATGGAACATGTTTCACATATATCCCATAATCTTTAAGAGTTTGGGTCATCCAAAGTAATTGAGCACAACATGAACCAACGGCAATGTATTCCGCTTCGGCGGTGGATAAGGATACAGAGTTCTGTTTCTTGGAGGACCAAGACACAAGAGATCTACCAAGAAATTGACAAGTACCCAAAGTGGACTTTCTCTCAACCTTGTCTCTGGCATAGTACGAGTCGGAGTAGCCAACAAGATCGAAAGAGGCCCTCTTAGGATACCAAATGCCAAAATTTGGTGTATGGATTAAGTATCTCACTATCCTTTTCACGAACTTAAGATGACATTCTTTAGGAGAAGCTTGATATCGTGCACACATGCACACACTTAGCATGATATCGGGATGTGAAGCACATAGATATAACAATGAACCAATCATAGAGCGATAAACCTTTCGATCAACCGGTCCACCATCTTTGGTCAAATTAAGATGTCCACTAGTAGGCATGGGTGTAGACATAACTTTGCATTCTTGCATATTGAACTTCTTGAATAAGTCCTTGGTGTACTTCGTTTGAGATACAAAAGTACCTTCCTTAGTTTGCTTGATTCGCAACCCAAGAAAGAATTTGAGTTCACTCATCATAGACATCTCAAACTTCTCCGACATTAGCTTCCCAAACTTTTCACTAAAATGAGGGTTAGTTGAACCAAATATAATATCATCAACATAGATTTGGCACACAAACAGTTCTCCATTAACCCTTTTAGTAAAGAGAGTAGAATCTATTTTCCCAATTTCAAAGACTTTTTCAATAAGGAACTTGGTAAAGCATTTATACCATGCTCTAGGAGCTTGCTTAAGACCATAAAGGGCTTTGTGAAGTTTGTAAACATGATTTGGTTTCTTAGGATTGACAAAGCTGGGAGGTTGCTTAACATAAAATTCCTCCTCTATTTCACCATCTAGAAAAGCATTTTTAATGTCCATTTGGTATAAGGTGATATCATGGTGATTAACATAGGCAAGTAAGATGTGAATGGACTCAAGTCTAGCAACGGGAGCATAAGTCTCACCATAGTACATACCTTCGACTTGTGTGTAGCCTTGGGCGACGAGACATGCTTTGTTGCGAACTACTCGTCCATCTTCATCTTGCTTGTTGCGAAACACCCATTTGGTACCGATGATGTTGTGGTTGTTGTCGGGCTTCTCAACCAATGTCCAAACTTGGTTTCTCTCAAAGTTGTGTAGCTCTTCATGCATAGCATTTATCCAATCCGGATCTTCCAATGCTTCTTCAACCTTCATAGGTTCAATGCTAGAGATGAAAGAATAGTTTTCAAAAAAGTTAGCTAAACGAGTTTTAGAGCGAGTGATTCTCCCGGTTTGAATATCATTGTAGATTTTCTCGACGGGATGGTCTTTAGCAATTCTTGCTCGAACTCGTGAGAGCTTTTGCTTGGTTCTTGGTTGAACTTCTTCTTCATCTTGTTCTTCTTCTTGGCCTTCTTCATTGTTGGCGTTGTCGTTCTCTTGTCGTGGTGGGGAAGGAGGTTCTTGATGTTCATCTTTATGCACTTCCTCGTTTTCTTCATCTTGGTGTGTCCCACTTGTGGATGCTTCCGTATCAATTCTTGGTTCACCTTGTCGTGAAGTAGAAGCTTCCACTTGGACGGACGAGGTAATCTCCTTCACCTCCGTTGGACGAACCTTGCGAATAGACAAGTCTTGGACTGCTTCCGAAGGATCTTTGTCTCCTACATCAATTGGCAATTGCTCTACTTGCGAGCCGTTAGATTCATCAAACTTCACATCTACCGTCTCTTCAACCTTTCGGGTGAAATTGTTGTGGACATGGTAAGTGTGAGAGTTTGAGCCATAACCTAGTAGGAAACCTTCATGAGACTTAGGAGCAAATTTAGAACGACGATGCTTATCAAGAATGTAGCACTTTGAGTCGAATACTCGAAAGTATCCAACTTGGGGTTTTTTACCGGTGAGGAGCTCGTATGCCGTCTTGCCGAGTAGCTTGTGAAGATACAAGCGATTTGTTGCATGACAAGCTGTCTCAACCGCTTCTACCCAAAAGTGCTTCGGTGTCTTGTACTCATCAAGCATCGTTCTCGCCATTTCGATGAGCGTCCGGTTCTTCCTCTCAACAACTCCATTTTGTTGAGGTGTGTACGTAGCCGAGAACTCGTGTGAAATCCCTTCTTCGTCAAGAAAGGTGTCCATGTTTGCGTTCTTGAACTCTATTCCGTTGTCGCTGCGAACCTTCTTGATCCTCACTTCAAACTGATTTTGAGCCTTCCTGGCGAAGTTTTTGAAGATCTATTGGACCTGCGATTTATCATCGAGAAAGAACACCCACATAAATCTTGAAAAATCATCAACTATAACTAGACCAAAAGAATTTCCTCCGAGACTCTTGTAAGCGTTGGGACCAAAGAGATCCATGTGAAGTAGCTCGAGTGGCCTCCTTGTGGTCATGATGTTCTTCACGGGATGCCTTCCTCCAACCTGTTTACCTTCTTGACAAGCACTGCAAAGTCTATCCTTATCAAATATGACATCGTTAACTCCAAGGATATGATTTCCTTTAATAAGCTTGTCAAGGTTTCGCATACCAACATGACCTAATCGTCTATGCCATAACCAACCTTTAGAGGATTTAGCAATGCAGAAAGTTTTAGGTTGTGCCTTTTTAGTGAAATCAACAATGTATAGATCACCTCTACGCACACTGGTAAAGACCATTTTATGATTATCTCTACGAAACACTTGGCAATCTAATTCAGTAAATAGGACATTGAAACCGAAATCAGCAAGTCTAGATACTGAAAGTAAGTTGTAGCCAAGAGATTCAACGAGCATGACATTTTGTATGGAGCTATCATGTGATATGGCCACCTTACCGAGGCGAACCACCTTACCCTTTGAGTTGTCACCAAAAGTGACATACTTTCAAGGTCCATCGTTTTCAGCAAGCTCACGAAACATGTCTTTATCCCCGGTCATGTGATCGGTACATCCACTATCAAGAACCATTCCTTTCCTCCTGACATATATCCCTGAAGATTTGCCATAAGACCAAAATGTCTCATAGCATCGTCAAGATCGAAATCACTATCATCATCCTCATCATAGTATCCATGTTCAACATCGTCATGTGGTGGATCAAATCCTAGAGAGGGTAATTCATTAGAGTGAGTTTGACAATGATCTTGCTTATGGATTCTTATAGCTTCGGAAATAATATCACTAATAGTTCCAACATCTCCTTTGGCACGCATAAGGCTTGTAAGCTCAAACAAACAATCACCAAACATAGGATCACTAGAATTCATCTTACTCAAAGCAATAGACTTATGGAGAATTTCATCTAGATTTTTCAAGGAATAATTCGGAAAGCGTTCCTCGGGAAATTTCCATATAGTGTAGGCACACTTGAGGGTAGGCAAACATCCAATTAAGTTTCTAGGCAAGCCTCTAATGATAAGTTCGGTAGTTCTAAGATTGCGGATCATGTCAATTGACTCATCTAGAGTAGGATGCATAGGATCATCATGAGGTGCACAAGGGCTAGCAATGTACTTGTTCAAATGATATTGATTGAAAATTACAAGCATCTCATTTTTCCACTCATGAAAATACTCTCCATCAAGAATAGGCACTCTATGTCTAAGACTCCCCAAAGTAGACTCATGCATCTTGCTCCAATGGTGATTAAACCAAGGCAATGGAGACCAATGCTCTGATACCAATTGTATGACCTTGAGAAGAGGTGTCTAGAGGGGGGGTGATTAGACACTAAGTACCAAAGTTGCAGTTTTTAGCTTCTTTAAGTTTAAGTGGAGTTTAGGGACAAGTTTAACATTCACAATACATAACAAGCAAGCATGCAAAGAGTATATGAGCAGCGGAATGTAAAACATGCAACTTGCATGAATGTAAAGGGAAGGGTTTTGGAGGATTCAAACGCAATTGGAGACACAGATGTTTTTGTCGTGATTCCGATAGGTGGTGCTATCGTACGTCCACGTTGATGGAGACTTCAACCCACGAAGGGTAACGGTTGCGCGAGTCCACGGAGGGCTCCACCCATGAAGGGTCCAAGAAGAAGCAACCTTGTCTATCCCACCATGGCCGTCGGCCACGAAGGACTTGCCTCACTAGCGGTAGATCTTCACGAAGTAGGCGATCTCCTTGCCCTTACAAACTCCTTGGTTCAATTCCACAATCTTGTCAGAGGCTCCCAAGTGACACCTAGCCAATCTAGGAGACACCACTCTCCAAGAAGTAACAAATGGTGCGTTGATGATGAACTCCTTGCTCTTGTGCTTCAAATGATAGTCTCCCCAACACTCAACTCTCTCTCATGGGATTTGGATCTGGTGGAAAGAAGATTTGAGTGGAAAGAAACTTGGGGAAGGCTAGAGATCAAGATTCATATGGTAGGAATGGAATATCTTGGCCTCAACACATGAGTAGGTAGTTCTCTCTCAGAAAATGTAAGCTGGAAGTGTAGGTTCAGTCTGATGGCTCTCTCCATGAATGAAGAGGAGGTGGAGGGGTATATATAGCCTCCACACAAAATCTAACCGTTACACACAACTTGCCAAACTCGGTGGGACCGAATTGGTAAACTCGGTCGGACCGATTCAGCAAATCTAGTGACCGTGAGGATTTTCGGTGGGACCGACATGCAACTTGGTAGGACCGATATGGTTAGGGTTATGGCATAACGTAATCTCGGTGAGACCGATTACACAAACTCGGTGAGACCGATTTTGGTAATTAGCTAACCAGAGAGTTGGTCAGGCAAACTCGGTGGGACCGATTACTCAAACTCGGTGGGACCGATTTTGGTAATAAGTTAACCAGAGAGTTTGCATTGTAATCTCTGTAGTACCGATTGCTCAAACTCGGTGAGATCGATTTTGGTAATGGACATACACAGAGAGATTACAATCCCATCTCGGTGAGACCGAGATCCCTATCGGTGAGACCGATTTGCTTAGGGTTTGTGGCAGTGGCTATGACATCTGAACTCGGTGGCGCCGGATAGAAAGAATCGGTGTGGCCGAGTTTGACTTTAGGTTTAGGTCATATGTGTGGAAGTGGGAAAGTAGTTGAGGGTTTTGGAGCATATCACTAAGCACTGTCGAGCAAGAAACTCATTAAGCAACACATCATCCCTTCTGGATAGTATTGGCTTTTCCTATAGACTCAATGTGATCTTGGATCACTAAAATGTAAAATGAAGAGTCTTGAGCTTGAAGCTTGAGCCAATCCTTTTTCCTTAGCATCTTGAAGGAGTTCCCACATCCTTTAGTCCATGCCACTCCATTGTTGAACTTATCTGAAACATACTAGATAGAAGTGCTAGTCCAACAAGAGATATGTTGACATTAATTACCAAAACCACCTAGGGAGCACTTGTGCTTTCAATCGGGTCTTCCTGATAGAAGAAATATCCTTTATTAACCGTGAGAGCTTGTGATGGGCTAAGTTGGGACACCCCTGCAGGGTATAAACTTTCGAGAGCCGTGTCCGCGGTTATGTGGCATATGGGAATTCGTTAATGTCCGGTTGTAGATAACTTGACACTTGACTTAACTAAATTGCATCAACCGCGTGTGTATCCGTGATGTTCTCTTTTCGGCGGAGTTCGGGATGTTAACACGGTTTTTGGGTTATGTTTGACGTAAGTAGGAGTTCAGGATCACTTCTTAATCATTACTAGTTAACGACTGTTCCGTTTGCTTCTCTTCTCGCTCTCATTTGTCTATGATAGCCACCATATATTCTTAGTCGCTGCAGCAATCTCACCACTTTACCCCTTCCTTTCCCATTAAGCTTTGCTAGTCTTGATACCGATGGTAATGGGATTGCCGAGTCCTCGTGGCTCATAGATTACTACAAAAACAGTTGCAGGTGCAGGTTATGCGATGATCATGACGCGAGAGCGATATTACTTGTTTTGGAGTTCTTCTTCTGCTTCTTCTACCATCAAGGGATAGGTTCCAGGTCGGCAGCCTGGGGCAGCAGGGTGGATGTCATTTGAGTTTCTGTTTGTGTTCATCCGTAGTCGGATGTTGCTCTTATGTATTGTGATGTTGTATTCATGTGGCATTGTTTGCCTCTTGTATGTATCCCCAACTATTATGTAATGGTTTGATGAAATGATATCCACCTTACAAAAGCGTCTTCAAGATGCGCTTCTATCCTTGGTGGGACCTTCGAGTTCCTTTAGGATAGGGTTGCATCTTGGGCGTGACAAGTTGGTATCAGAGCCTCGATTGACACTAGGATCCCCCCTTGTTTGGTCGTGTAGCTTGGACGTTGTTGAGTCTAGAAGAAAACCATTTTCGGAGTTTAGTTATATTAGAGAGTAGGAATTCTTTTTACTCCTCAGCCTCTTCGTGGCTCTGGTGACGAATCTTGACGTAGATGTTTTGAATTACTCCTCTTCCCGTTCAAATTTTTCTTTAGGATCACGTGGTTAGTTTCGTGAGTTGTCCATCCTCTTTTGTCCGGTGCCTCTCTTGTCAAGTCGACTCAAACCTCTTTGTATTTCGCGAGATCAATCCTCAGTTCTTCCTCTGACGTCGTTGTTTTTCCCTATCTGAAGTTGTCTTTGTTTTTCCCACCCGCCCACCCCTTTTTCTTCTCGGAGCCGGAGTCCGTAATCAAATATCCATCCTACTGGTGCGAAGAATTTGCATTCTTTCAACTGGTGTTTTCTCTTCAAGTTATTCGTTGGTTCCCCCGTCCAAGTTACCTTGGTTTTCCCGCCCTCCCACCCTCTTCTTCCCGGAGACTGAGTCTGTTTCGAGCATCAATTTC
>NC_041387.1:233763491-233765689 GCF_002162155.2 Triticum dicoccoides | reverse complement strand
CATCAATTTCATTCATGTGGAGCCTCTTCAGTCTTCCCTCAATCATTTCAACCGGTGAATTCTCATCTCGGTGGACATTCTTCATCTCTTTTCTTCTCCGGTGGATTCAATTCCAATTTTTGGTAGTGATTATATTCTTTCCCTCGGCTCAAGTGTTTTCCTTGCTCGTTTGCCTCTCGCCATTTAACTATACCGGAGTTCGGAAGACATCTCAGGAGATTCGTCTGTGTTCCAATTAATTCGAGGTTGTCACCTCATTCAAATATTTTAATTTCTCCGCTGCATCATCTATCTCTTTAACAATCCTTTCCAACGGTGTTTTCCTTTTAGTGGGCTCTAACCCACAGGTATTTTCCCAGGATCTTACCTGACTCTTCTAATTCTCCCGGAGTTATTCTCAAATTCTTTTCAAGTGTGATGTAAGAATGAATTTCATCAGTCACATGCCTTTTCAAGATCGATTTCAATTCTGTTCATCTTTGGTTCAACCCTTCCTCTTTGTTTTTCATTCTCCCAGAGAATCTCAGTAATTTTGGTGGTGTTTTTCGTCGTCATTTGAAGACCGAAGAAGAGTTTTTTCCTCTAAATCTTGTCTGTTCTCTCGAAGTTTTATGGTTCTAGCTTCATGTCATCCTCTCAAATTATTCCAGTTGTCAGTTATTCCTTTTCTAACCCATCTAGAGTATGTCAGGAGTTGTTTTCCTGTTTCTTTTCTATGGAGGCCATCATTCCAGAAGAACTCTCCGTCCTCACATTTCAACTACCATTATCCAATTATCCCGTTGCTTCTTCAAGTGTTCTTTAATCAACTCATGATCTCTTTGCTCTTTTGCATCTAAATCCCCTCTAGCATTGGTTCTTCTAATTCTTCCCGGTGATTCAGTCTCTTTCATCAGTCATTTTCGAATTCTTACGGTGGTTCATTCAAGATTCTTTTTCCTTGATTATCATTTTAATCCATTCGTTCTGTCGAATCCTACCGGTGGTTCATGAAGACTTTCTCAAATTTTGTGATATAACCCCCTTAATCCTTTTCAAGAAGAATAAGTAGTATGCAAATCCACTGCTTCGCATTAATTTAATTGGTGGAGGATAAGTGTAACATAATTCTTATTCTTCTTTCTTCATGTGGATTATATCTTCTTTTCAGAGTTTTGTTCATCTTTTCACATTCTCGGTTCCAAGTGTTGTCATCTTTTCTTTCCCGGAGTTCAAAGCTTCCTCGTCCATCTCGTCGGAATCTCTATCGGAATCATCGCAACGCTCATCTTATTCTTTCATCCTTCATTCTATCTCATCATCCTTTATGATACCGGAGTTCTTCATGGTGGTTCTTCATGATTTAAGTCATTCTTCAAGTGTTCATCAAGATTATTGTTAGAGGAGTTCAAGCATCTTTTCTTCTCGCATCTCGAAGTGCAAATAATTCTTAGTTTTCTTCTGAAATGGAGTTTTGCATTTCTTCATTCTTCTCAGCTATTTAATCTTTTCTGCTTGTGGTCGGCGATCACCTCAAGTTTTGAGATGTTTTTCCATAGGTCCACAACAAGCTTATGCTTTCATTGTTGATTTTCTCAACAATTCCATTCAATCCTTCCTTCTATGTTCTTTTCATTCTATTTCAATTCTTCCGGAGGCTTTGCGTTGTTCATCTCATCAAGTGCCATCCCATCTTGTGGAGTTCATGTTCTATTCCTTCCATTTTCAGCCGGAGTGCTGTCCAAATTCTTTCGTGCTTATTCTTTTCTGCCTTGTCTAACCGGAGTGGTTTCAGAGTCTATCTTGTTTCCTTGAGCTTTTGATTCTCGTCATATTCGCCTTTTTTCTTTCTACCCGAGTGCTCTCATCTTTGTTCATCTTCTCTCTTGCGTTTCTCGTTTCACCTCATCCTTTTCTCTTTCGTCTCGCTCCTAAGATCTCGGGACGAGATCTCTTGTTAGTGGAGGAGAGTTGTAACGCCCCGGATCCGTTGCGCCAGGTGTCTTCCAGCTAGTCGTCGTTGTTGCCATGTCATTTGCTTGCGTGTTGCATTTTGCCTTGTCATCATTTCCATTTCATCTGCATGTTTTTCAAAACTTGCATCCGTTCGGGTTCCCCCGGATCTCCCCATTCCGGCCAGATCCATCCCTCCTTGCCTGCATCCCCTCGTCGCCTCGCCACTGCTGTCTCCGTCGGCCGCCGCCGCCGCCATGGACTCG
>NC_041387.1:233746263-233763168 GCF_002162155.2 Triticum dicoccoides | reverse complement strand
CAAGCCTCCCGTCGGCCTGCCTCGCCTCCTTTTCGTTTTGGGCCGAAGCCCATGGTGAGCCACCCTCTAAAAACCCGCCCATGCACATTTTAACTATTCGACGCTCGTTGTGAATTCTGCCAATTGATGTAATTTGCATATTCTAGTGTCATGTTCATTGCATCATATCATCATGTGTGCTGCTCCGTTTTGAGTGTATAATATATCAAAAATGTTCATCAGATTGTGCTCTTCACTTTGTTCTATTGTGCCATGTTAATTTGAGTTCATCTTGATGTTCAAATCATCTTTGCAAGAGTGCTATATGATGTTATCTGCTATCAATTAACAGAACTTGTTGTTTTGTCTTTTTGATTGCATTTTGTGTGTCCATCTTATGAGCTTGATGTCTACATGAGTTTTGCGCTATATCATGCCATCTTTACAGTGATGCAATCCATGTATTTTTGTGAGTCTTGTAGTGAGTGCATCGAGCTCGTGAAGTGAGGTACTTGTTGTTGCTGTTTTGCTAGTCTGTTTCTGTCATATCATGATGCTATGTAAACCTGCTGCTACAAGTCATTATATGCATAACATGGAGATGTTCACTAAGGATGTTTTGTTATACGTGTCATGATCTATCCATTCATGCCCCTGGTAGCATTTATAGCCTGCTGTAACTTGTTGTTATCTTACTCCAAACTTGCTAAATAATGTTTCTGTCAGCCTGTTAACATTAAGTTCAGTTTCGCCATGAGCTTTGCTTGTGATCCATGCACCCTATGAACTTGATCTTGTCATTCTTAGCTTCAAAAACATGTTTTATTACTTTTGGTTACCTTGTCATGCCATGTATTGCTCTGTGGTGAGTGGTACAAGCTCACCAACATGCCTACTTATCGTTGTTCCTGCCATGTCTGAATCTGTCATATCACTTGCCATGTTTGCATGGATGCTACCATCTTTTCTGTTGATCTTTGGAATTAGTTCAGTAAGGGAGTTTTATTAGTTGTCTTGATTATTAGCATTTCATGCCTTTTCTTGCCATGATAAGTTCCTGTAGCATGTTGTTTGATAGCTCTTAACATTGCAACCTGATGTTATTTCTGCTAAGTCTGTAAATTGTTATTATTTGCAATCTTGCCATGCCCTTTTGAGCATGTTATATTGTTTTTTGGAGATAGCTCAGTGTTCATGTTTTGTCACTCTTTACCTGTACTTCATGCCCATGCCTTTTGTTCTTATGTTGAGGTGATGTAGCATATTGTTTTGATGCTTGCTAGATGCCTAGTTACTGTTTTGGACAGCTTGTCCTTTAAACTTGTATAGAGTGTATGTGTTGAACCGTTGCTCCGTTTTGAGTGTGCTCTATATGAAACTTGCTTGTTTTTGCATGAAGTTTCATATTATCATGTTGCATCCTTGTTTTGAGGTGTTTACTTGATGTTTGGATGCTTTTAGCATCAATGCCTTGTTTAACTTGTTTTGCTCATATCTTCTAGGCCGTAGCTCCGAATTAAATGAACTTTATATGTAACTTGACTAGAATCTCGTGTAGATCATCTCGGTGCATATTAACTTGCTGTTTGACAACTTGAACATAAGGTTTATTCAGATCTGGACCAACTTCGAAACTTGTATATGAGGACTTACCAGAGTAGTTCTATGTTGTTTCTGGCATCATTTAAACTTGCCTTGATGTGTTGTTCTTGTTTGCATCATCTCCTGCCATGAGTAGCCTCATCTAGCTTTGTCATGCATCATGCTTGGTTGTGCATCATGTCTTGTCTATGTGTGGTGTGTTTACCATGTTGTGTGCTTCTTCTCGATAGTTCCTGTTTCATTGCGATCGTGAGGATTCGTTCATCTACGCTTGGTTCGGCTTCATCCGTTCGTCTTCTTCATGGACTCGTTCTTCTTCCTAGCGGGATTTCAGGCAAGATGACCGTTACTATGGGTCTCACTACTATCATTGCTATGCTAGTAGCTTCGTTCTATCGCTATGGTGTGCTTCCTATCACTTGTTCTTCAAGCCTCCCCAAATTGCCATGTCAGCCTCTAACCTTTTCACCCTTCCTAGCAAACCGTTGTTTGGCTATGTTACCGCTTTTGCTCAGCCCCTCTTATAGCGTTGTTAGTTGCAGGTGAAGTTGAATATTGCTCCATGGTGGACAGGATTATGTTGGGATATCACAATATCTCTTATTTAATTAATGCATCCATATACTTGGTAAAGGGTGGAAGGCTCGGCCTTATGCCTGGTGTTATGTTCCACTCTTGCCGCTCTAGCTTCTGTCATATCGGTATTATGTTCCCGGATTTTGCATCCCTAACGCGGTTGGGTGATTTATGGGACCCCCTTGACAGTTTGCTTTGAATAAAACTCCTCCAGCAAGGCCCAACCTTGGTTTTACCATTTGCCTCACCTAGCCTTTTTTCCCTTGGGAGTCACGCTCCCGATGGTCATCTTATTTTTACCCCCCGGGCCAGTGCTCATCATGAGTGTTGGTCCAACCTGTTAGCCGCCGGTGGTCACCAAGGGCACCTCTTGGCTGGCCTACCGGAAGTTTGGACAATCCGGTGTGCCCTGAGAGCGAGATATGTGGAGCTCCTATCGGGATTTGTCGGCACATTCGGGTGGCTTTGCTAGTCTTGTTTTACCATTGTCGAAATGTCTTGTAAACCGGGATTCCGAGACTGATCGGGTTTTCCTGGGAGAAGGAATATCCTTCGTTGACCGTGAGAGCTTGTGATGGGCTAAGTTGGGACACCCCTTCAGGGTATAAACTTTCGAGAGCCGTGCCCGCGGTTATGTGGCAGATGGGAATTTGTTAATGTCCGGTTGTAGATAACTTGACACTTGACATAACTAAAATGCATCAACTGCGTGTGTAGCCGTGATGGTCTCTCCTCGGTGGAGTCCGGGAAGTGAACACGGTTTTTGGGTTATGTTTGACGTAAGTAGGAGTTCAGGATCACTTCTTGATCATTACTAGTTGACGACTGTTTCGTTTGCTTCTCTTCTCGCACTCATTTGTGTATGATAGCCACCATATATGCTTAGTCGCTGCTGCAACCTCACCACTTTACCCCTTCCTTTCTCATTAAGCTTTGCTAGTCTTGATACACATGGTAATGGGATTGTTGAGTCCTCGTGGCTCACAGATTACTACAACAACAGTTGCAGGTGCAGGTTATGTGATGATCATGACGCGAGAGCGATGTTACTTGTTTTGGAGTTGTTCTTCTGCTTCTTCTTCGATCAGGGGATAGGTTCCAGGTCGGCAGCCTGGGCTAGCAGGGTGGATGTCAGTTGAGTTTCTGTTTGTGTTCATCCGTAGTTGGATGTTGCTCTTATGTATTATGATGTTGTATTCATGTGGCATTGTTTGCCTCTTGTATGTATCCCCAACTATTATGTAATGGTTTGATGTAATGATATCCACCTTGCAAAAGTGTCTTCAAGATGCGCTTCTATCCTTGGTCGGACCTTCGTGTTCCTTTAGGATAGGGTCGCATCTTGGGCGTGACATGGTTCTTCTTCTAGCCTCTATGGACTAAACCCTCTGGTTTTATAGACACTAGGGGTACCTAGGGCTACACATGGTCGGTCCCATTACGGAATAAACATGCCTATTCTTCCATCTTGACTTGGAGGATACACCAAGACTTTCGAGGTTTCCTTCCCGAACATGGAGTCGCCTTATAGCTCGGTCTTCTAGTAATAGTCAAAGACTGGCCCACCCGTCTGGCCAATAAGAGATAGATCGGCAACCCAAGGACCCTTATTGTAGGACTCCCTCAGTAGCCCCTGAACTAGTCTTAGAAACCGAGGTATATGCAGGAATCATCGGTTTTGTGGACCAGTTCCCTTCTTCCATGGTGCTTACACTAGGCATGCGGTTGTCCTTTGCAGAACTTTCAGAGGTTGCCCGACCAAGTTCGGCCATGTGATATTCATATTATGCCCTAATTTCTGAACAATATGTATTACTTATCCTCGAAGACCAACCGCTCGAGTGTGAACAGTGCTTTCGCCTGACAAATTTTGGCGAAAGGTCACAACCAGCCTCAACCACTGACCAGTTATGAAAACTAGATTCGCGGTTCGAGGCGGTTCCCCCATTGGCACGTCCCATCAAAATGGAGATCATGCCCCATTGTTTAATGGATATGATCAATGATTTGGGTTATCCCACATGCGCAGAATGACATGATTATACTAGGAAGTGGCATGGTCTGCGGCACATAAAGGGGTTCTTGGTATTACGGTAGCTTATAAAAAACAACCACCAAGGCCTCCATACGCTTCTCAGATACCCCATTGCTATCACCTTCCATATCTCTTGAGCTCTGAGCATCCGTATCCATTTCTCCAAATCTTCTCAGACCACTCTCCCAATCCCAGCCATAGTCGGTTCTGGTTCCAAGGCAAAGTGGGAAGCCTCCAGCATCACCGACGATGACATCTAGGAGGTGAAGCGCGCTGGTTATCTTCTGGCCAACATCACCCACCGTGCTTCGGAGGAGGGCCAGGTCATCCCCAAGCCCCGACCAGGTGAAAGAGTGGTGATCGTCCCCCACTTCATCCGGGGGCTAGGCTTTTCCCTTCACCCCTTTGCCAAGGGTCTGATGTTCTTTTATGGGTTGGATTTTCACGATCTTGCTCGAAAATCCTTTTTGCATATCTCGGCCTTCATTGTCATCCGTAGGCCCTTCTTCGGGTCCAGCCACACTTTGGCTTGTGGCTGAATGTCTTCAACATCAAGCCCAAGATCACGGACGACCAACAAGTAGACTGCAGGGGGCTATAGTTAGCAAACTCCCCCGCATCGAGCGGGCGGATGGTACTTTCATAGAGGCCGTCAAGATCTAACAGAAAGAGTAGTTGTACATCACAGAACCATGAGGTGTGGATTGGGCGACGATCCCGGCCTTCCTTCCGGACCCCCAACTAGGCTGGTCTCATGGACCAAGAAAGGCCTAGACTGGAGGTCAACAACGGAGGTGGAGTCGCTTCAGAGCCAGATATCCAAAATGATGAAGCAACTCAGATCGTGCTTTGCCGGTGACTTCTACCCTCCCAAGACCAGGCCGTCCCCGTGTGGTCCTACAGGCCCAAAGACCATGTCACCATGCTCTGCTTCTACCAGACCTCCCATGAGAAGTTTTGGAAGGTGTTGTTCAAGCCCCAAAAAGAATGGCCAGCCACAAAGGAGGAAATTGGCCTCGATGACGCAATGCCTCCTCGGGAGGTATGTCAAATCTTACCATTGTGTTTGGATAGTACTTTTTAACAAATAACTTATTTCCTCCTTCTTCCCCACACAGAACTGGTTGAAGAAAGCCATGCAGATCGATAGCCCGACCCTGCTGCCCGAGGGCCCCAGGATGGCCTTGCTGACAGAAAGTCGTGGCGCCGTACAAGGCGCCAAGAAGGAGAAGAAGAAGGGCGAGAAGAGGGAGGCCCGAGAAGGTCTTCACCCAAGAGGACCCCAGGATACTAAATTCGGGGAAACCCAAGACCCTTCTGCTCATGAGGGAGAGCAGGGAGAGGATGGGGAGGAGAGTGACTCCTCCCGAACAAGGAAGAGGGCGGCGTCCGATGGCGTCGAGGAGGATCAACCTCCTACTGCCCCGAAGAGGCAATGCAGGGCCAAGGTGGCCATGTCCAATGACAGCTCGGACTTCACCGAGGAGTCTGAGGCTTCCAAAGAAGTTCCCCGAAGGAACCCTAGGGTCAAGCCCCCACCCCAATGATATGAATCCGAAGATTCTCCCGTGCATTCATGCTAAGGTTCCTTACTAATCATATGCATGCTTTCCCTATTGTAGCCCACCGCATGACGTCCCCACCGATCGAGTCTCGGAGGGGGGTTCTCCGGCAGAAGAGATAGGGGAGAACCGGACCGCGTCGCACACTACACCTCCTTCGATCGTCGAGGAGGCCGGGGAGGTGTTTTCCTGGAAGACCCCTCCCGGACAGAATATGGGGGGAGGGGGCGATGACATCATGGCCGAGATCAATACGTCGATCACTGAAGACCAGGAGGGGAGATCCCTTCTGTCGAATAAAGAGGGGGAGCTCAAACAGCGCGAGCTCTCTCAGAAGATGATCCCGGAGCCCCCAAGGCCCTCGGAGTCATCCATTCTAGCCTCAAACGAAGAGGGAGCCAAGGTGCCGCCACCAGTGCCACCTTTAGCAGAGCGGGTTGAAACTGGGTGGTTGGCCGTGATGGAGGAGGCTTTGAATAACTCCTCCATCATCGAAGAACACCGCATCCTAATGGGTGTGGTTTTTCATAGCATTCGGTCCATTGACAATGGACTGAAGGAGGCGTTCGGAGGCCTCTTAACGGGCTTCAACGAAATCATGTAACGCCCTTTTACAAACAGAAGTTATTTTATAGGGTTGTGCAATCCTCATATATGACAGCCCTCGAGCCTTGGATGAGTTTGAAAATCTCAAGCGGGAGTCGAATAGTTCAAAAGCACTAATGATAGCAAAAATTGAATCGTAGGCCCTCGGACTCTGACGGGATTGAAGAAAACCTGGCAGAGGAACTTAAAAAGATAACTCGGGAGTCTGACGTGCATAAGTTGTTGTGTAGGCCTCATTTGCGATGGCAGCTGCCAATGCCGTGGAGCTGGCCGAGGTGAATCTGAAGGTTAAGAGGTCCGACGAGGAGCTCAACCTTCTCAAGAAGCGGTTCTACGGGGCGCAAGGTAAGTCCGGACTGGATTGTTTGATACCGTCGTTTTCCTCATCAAGCGAGGTCGTTGGGTTTATCCCTAAGCAAGGGATTCTTATTGTAACTGCATATGTCACCGCAGAGGTCGAGAACCTCAAGGCTGAGCTGAAGAAAGCGAAGCAAGAGGCTGTAGAATAGAAGGCGGCGGCCGAACGAGCGGCCGCCGAACTAACGATGGTGAAAACCGTTAGTGAGAAGCACGAGGCTAGAGTGGCCGAGGTGAAGCAGGAGCTCAAGGATGCAATCACGAAATGTGATGTCCTTGAGTAGAAAAGTAAGGACCGGGCCTCCGAGCTGACCTCGTTGAAGTCGGTAATTAAGGAGGAGCGGGTAAAGGCGCGAGGCCATGAGGAAGAACTCCGCCAGGTCAAGCTAATTGCGGATGGTAAGCCGTACTTACTGCAATGTCTCGTTGGTGGTAACAGGTTTGCTTTGCTCATGCGAGTATGGCATTCCCCAGGCGCTTTTGCGGATCTTCTGAGGATCGTGACAGATGCATCAAGACACTTTGCATCCCAAGAGGGCGACGTCGAGCATAGGTAGTTTTGGGCGCAATTCCAAGCACCCAATCACCCTCCCCTCCTTAACAACCAAATGAAGCAGTTGATGGAGTTGCATCGAATGGCGGAGCCGGCCATGAAGGACCTCTGCATTAGGCCATGTCCTATAGAGACACTGTCGAGCAGCTTCTTCGGCTTAGTGCAAAAGCTATGTGACGCTGCACCCCGGATTGACATCTTGAAGCGCTCTGTATGCATCGAGGGAGCTCGGATGGACTTCGCGAAGACCATGGTGCACTGGCCGAAGATTGAGCCAACCGAAATGGCCACCAGAGCCCCGCCTCCTGGGAAGGAGCATAGGCACCCTGAGCAGTACTTTCCCATCATAATGGATGGTGCTCGGACGATAGAGGCCCAGTGCCTAAATGATGTAATTTATGAATGAGCGTACTATCATGTATCCGATGATAGTTAAACTTTTGCTTTATGATGCAATTGATTTGCATGGTATATGATGCTTTGCTTGCTTATTTTTCCTCCTGTGTGGCCATTTTAATCAGAAAGTTACCAGTCGTTGGCTTCAGCCCCTTGTAGATTCTACAAGGGGTGTTTCTACCTCAACACTGTGACCCTGAGCCGACGTCTTGGTGCCCGGAGGAGGCAGTGTATAAGGGAAACGAGGCAATAAGACTATGCGGCTTTAGTGCCTTCTCTTAGCCATAGGAGCTTGACTGCGGGGGCTAGTGACTAGCCCCCAGTTTTTTGTGCTATTTGGATGAGCCGAGGTAGAGACCATTATCACCAGACGAAGCGGCCTTTGCCGAGGCGGAACTCCTGAGGCGCCATGATGACCTGATGTTGGAGGCCGTGGAGCATAGCATGGCGTTGGAGAGGTTGGAAGTGAGGGAGCGCCAGGTTGATGCGGCTGAGGATGTCGTCGCCGCCCGAGAAGCCCAGGTCCAGCTGGAGGTGGAGGCGAGGGTGGTGAAGGCGCGTGCTGATTTGGCGGAGGGGCACCGCCTGGATCTAGAGCTGCTCAAGGCCGAGCTTGAAGGCAGGACCGCCGGCCTGAAGACGAAGCTTCAATCCGCAAAGCAGCGTGAGAACACCGCCCAAGAAGCTCTGGCCTCTTTAGAATCTGCCTTGAACTCTGCACGCGCCGAGATTTCCACCCTCTAGCAGCAAGTCAAGGACACCGAATCCCTCCTGAAGAGGGCTTCAAACGAAAAGAGTTGCCGCCTGACACTCGAACATGAGCACGGCTCTGTGCTCCAAGGTCTGCGCATTAGAGCTAAGCATGCCTTGGGCGCTATCTGCGATGAGAGCGCTCCTCATCCACACGAGAGTGACTGCGCCAGCCATCTTAACTTCTTCAATGATGTTGTGACTTGCCTGGAGGATCAGGCCACGAAGGCTCGCCTACTTGTTGAGGGGAGGAGCCGGGGCCTCCTCGGGCGTGCGCTCTCACGTGTCTTCAGCAATCTCCTGAACCGCGATTCCCATTTTTACTTCAAAGCTGTGCTAGCCCCCGTGCCTACGGCCACCCAGGACAAGCTCGCCAGGTGGGTGGACGACAATGTGAACGCCTTGGTGGAGGAGCTGGCTTCTGAGGATGACACAGCCGTGCTCATGGCTGGAGCGGATGGCACGGGTAGTGGTGATGAGGAGGATAGCTGCCACAGCTCAGGCAGCGCAAGCGGCGCGGACGGAGATAGCGAAGAGGATGCGCTCAGCTAGACTTGTACTCCTATTTGCTTTAACCTGTATGACCAAACTTGGAAATTCCCTTGTGAGAGCATTTTGAAAAGGGGGGCTTGTGATGTACATAATTATGAAATGTCTTGCAATGATGCCATGGGGCGACCCCTTAGGTCCGTAGCCTTAGGTGGGATGGTGGTCGTGACTTATCTTTGGCTCCATGAGTCTCGAGCGAGCCCTGATGCTGCAGAAACATTTATCCTCCTGAGGCACGCCTTCTGCTGGCTCGTGAGGGTCTACCTCTTGCGAGGAGCCTGTTGAACTGCCCGGAAGTGCTTCCTGAGGAGCCAACTGCCGGATCGCGGTGAGGTGGGTGCGCGTGGCGGCTGCACCCTTGAGCCCCCGGGGGAGCGATCAATCCTGACGTGCACACCGCACCCAGCCCCCGCTCATGAGGTGCTCGAGGGCAGGGCAATAGTTATGAGCTCCAGGAAAACGCAAGAATAGAAAGCAAGAGAGCAACGCAAGATGAGAAAAACTCCCCCCATTTTTATAAACGCACGAGAACCAAGTTTACTCCAGAAAGCCGATAAACAACTACAAAAAGGAGGCGAAAGCAAATGGCCGCATCCGGCACCTAGCTAGTCTTCAAGTCTTCTCACCAGCGCAGAGCTAAGTGCTTCCACTGGCTGGGCATAGTCATTGGGGGACAGTGTCGACGGCCAACACGGAGCATGGTGCTTCCACGACGTGGGTGGGATACCCCGTGAGTCCCCAGGGCGGCATTTAGGAGACTCCGCGGCGTGTACATCCCCACTCATTATTACGTGAGAGTGTCACGAGCGGAGACCTTCACAAGTCGGAGCCTTGCTTCATGTCGCCCGATGAGGACCCCGCCTTGCGCCACCCCCGACCACCGTTGGGGAGACCGGAAACCATGACAAGACCAAGGGGCAAGGGGGACGCTGGCGGTGTCCTCGGCGACCGTAGGCCCCCCGCTGGGGGGAAGGGCTCGCCGGTGCCTTCCCTGGAGGGGAACCTACCTCCAAGCAGGGTCCTGCTCCACACAGCATGGGGAAGGCCCTGCCTTTGTGCTCCCCCCCGCTGCTCCCAACACCCTTCGCGCTCCTGCAGGGGATCTGCCGTCCCGAGAGTTCTGATGGTAGCTGCGCCCCGGTTCACCTGCGATCCATGGTCAACGTAAGTGTGCCCCAGTGGCGTTAACTGTACCCAGAGGTTGTTGCCATTGGAGATGTCGGTGGGTCTCAGTGCCGGCTCATAAGTGGTCTCGGCTTTGTGTATATCCAGCACCCAGCCTGACATGGGGGATCGGCTGGGGCCCTCTCCCTGCGCGTGCCTCAAGTCCATCGCGACGGGGACATAGGCTTCCGGGCTAGCTGCGCCAGAACCGCTTCCCAGCTGCCTCACATTCCTGCCTTCTTTGGTCGCTCTCTGGTCCTGTTGACCAGGGGCCGGCGCTCCTGCACGGCCCCTAGGGATGTTGCTCGGACCGGCCCCATGCTGAGGTGGCATGTTCGGAGGGGTGCGGGCTGCACGGTGAGGATGGCCAGAGCAGAGAGGCTCTTAAGGGGCCCTCGGAGGGGGCGCGTGGTTGTGGCGAGGATGGGCGCGTGCCCCTACATAGTATGCGACTTGGGCAGGGTGCAGAATGGTGCTACTTCCCTGCACGCCGCATCCAGCAGCTCGACAACCCACTCCAACAGGGCGTCGCGGCCGCTTTCCAGTAGCCTGCACCTCAAGAGCTCCCGATCCACGATGACCGCAGCCTGCATGTTTGCCTGGTCCCTACGCGCATAGCTTGTAGATCGCGCGGCAGCGCGGTTGTGGCGCGGCGCGAAAGGGGAAGCACTACAAAAAAAATACACTTCTGTGATGATATGTGTTTGTCATAGTAGGTCGTGTTTTTTGTCATGCATGTACATCCATGACAAATTTATGACAGAATCAAGATAGTCATACCTGTGCTGTCATAGAAGTGTTCTATGACATTACCAAAATTATCATCACGGAAGTGTCCACTTCCATGACGATAAATCGCGCGTCACAGAAGTGCTTTCGTAAAGGGTGACCGACACGTGGCATCCACCGTAACGGAACACCGTTAAGCTATCGGGTCGGGTTTTGGATCCGATAACCTGTTAACAGCCCCAACCAATGGGTATTTTCCACGTGTAAAATCATCATTGGCTGGAGGAAACACGTGTCGGCTAATTGTTGGGACAGATGTCATCCACTCATTGGATGGAAGGCGCCTATGATACGTCGACACGTGGCATGACCCAACAGAGGCCCATTCCTGTGAAAAGTCCGGCCCACTAAAAATTAGCAGGCCAGCCCATATAAGGCCTACTTGTGTCAGGTCCATTTAAGCCCACGGCCCATACGAGATGTGCCAATTCGGCCCGTGAACGACCCGTTAAAGATTTGACACCATTGCAGCCCATCGTCAGTTCGAGCCCGTTAACAGCCCGCTATATATTTGGGCTCAATATCGGCCCGATGAGATTTCGGCCTGTTAACGGCCCATTTAATGGATGGGCCAACTTTCAGGATGTACATCTTTCGGCCTTTTAGCGACCCATTTAAATGTTGGGCTAGTTTCCGGCCCGGTGTGTCTTTCAGCCTATTGACGGCCCATAAATCTAATGGGCCATTTGTTGTCGGACCTGAGTTTCGGCCTTTTAGCGGCCCATTTAAGTATTGGGCCAATTTTCTGGCCCGGTGTCACTTTCAGCCTGTTGACGGCCCATAAATTAGTTGGGCCATTTGTAGTCGGACTTGAGTTTTGGCCTTTTAGCGACCCATTTAAGTGTTGGGCCAATTCCCGGCCCTGTGTGCCTTTCGGCCTGTTAACGGACCATAAATGAGTTGGGCCATTTGTAGTCGGACCTTAGTTTTGGACTTTTAACGGCCCATGCCCTTCATGGTCCAATACCAGCCCGGTTTCTCTTTCGGCCTGCTAACGGGCCACAACACAGTTGGGCCATTTACAATACGACTTGACTTTCGGCCTCTTAGCGGCCCATGGTCTTCATGCTCCAGTACAAGCCCACTGTCTCTTTCGGTATGCTAAGGGCCTACAGTATAGTTGGGCCATATGTAGCCCAAACTTAGTAACGGCCTGTTAACGGCCTGTGAAATAAACTGGGGCCACCTGTTGCCCGCTTCGATGTCGGCCTGTTAATGACCCGGGAGGTAAGAGGGCTGACCATTAACTTTCGGCCTAGTAACGGCCCATTAACTTAATGGGCCCACTAAAGTTCCTACATGTATTTAGGCCAAATTAGATAATTTGAGCCCATTACGACGAGCAATTATGCACAGGACCAAAACCGATCACGCAAAGGTACGGCATACAGGGAATAACGTTGCACATCTAGCATATATTACAGGAAATTACATCCACTGGGCAATCAAAGATTGATGCCAGTGCAAATAAATGAGCAGAACCTAAGTATCTACAACGTCACAATCTGCAACCTCAGCGCAGATGACGCCCATAAGCATGTGGGCAAGTTCTTTCTGCTTTGCTACACCGTCTCTGAAAACATTGATCAGTTGTTGTGTCACACGACTCTACACCTCTGATTCATCCACCATTTCCATCATTGCTTCAGCCATTAATTGGTTCACAAACATACATTTATTCTGTTGCATTCGAGACAGAGGATACTGAACAAATTCATATGGCGATTTTTTGGTAGGCTTGTATTATTGATAGTGGAGAGTGTCTCGACCACTGCATCATAACATAAATTAGGACGTGAACCAAACAGATTAATCATGAGTTATTGCCATATTACCTAGCCTAGATTTATTGGAAAGAAACAATGGGGTTGCCTTGCTGTTTTCAGAGTTTGTCTTCTTATCTTCAGCAGCCTACACAAAATTAACACACTAGCATTGCTATCATTGGCCAAGTCAGATAATAGGAAAGCAACATTGACACAACGAACATTTGGGCAACTATCCTACACCAAAATAACACAATATGGCACAGCTATCATCAGCCAGGTACGGTAGTACAAAAGCAACATTGACACAATGAATGAATGGGCAACCAGAGAAGCACTACAATTCAGTAATGTGCGTGATATGAGATAGTACATTCATGCAGCTCAGTATGCAAAACTACCAGGCAGTTTTCCTTACAAAAATCAACATTGGCGCCTTTAACATTTTGCTACAACTAATTTTAGATCAGATAAAGGTTAGATTCACGCCGATTAACAAAATACATGTTGATGTAAAAATATAGTGATATACAACAGATACTTACATCAGCATTGGAGCACAGAGAATTCCCGCAAGATATTTTCCTCGAATACGATCCCAATGGAGGAAGTCTTCTATCGTTTAACCTTATTTTACAAAAGCGAGATGGGTAAGAAACATGTAGAAAATATGATCAGAATGCTATAAAATTTTATGATGCAAGGATACACACACGCTTCTTAGAATGGAGTTGACATTATTTTACTGGACTGGAGCGGACTAGTTCTTTGGCCACTGGAATCTGCTTATTATTAGTGGGAGTTGGGTTTCTCTGTGCTGAAGCAGTATCTATGAAAAATGGAGTTGGTTTATTATCTCCTGGCGTTGGATCTTTTGCAAAGACCTGCTTTGTAACCCTTCAGATTCTAACATAGCCGTCTTCCCCTTGCATGCCTTATATAGAAGAATGGTGATTCAGTTATAAAACATGCTACAGCAGAGATGGAATAGGTACTGAAGAATAGAAAGGCATGACATATTGACATGTATTCCCTCCATCCGGAAATAAATGGACGGGTCTAGGCGTATTTCAGTTCTAGATACATCTAGTTTTATCCATTTATGCGACATTTAATCCGGACGGAGGGAGTGTGATGTAAGAGCTAGGGATACGACAGGACAACACAGTAAAAAAAACACTGAAAAACCCACTGCAGAACCAAAGTATTCAAACCCACTGATATGAGATAGTACACTCATGCAGCTCAGGATGCAAAACTACTAGGCAGTTTTCCTTACAGAAATCAACATTGTGGCCTTTAATCATACATTTTGCTACAATTAAATTTAGATCAGATAAAGGTTGGATTCACGCCGATTAACAAAATACATGCTGATGTAAAAATATAGTGATATACAACAGGTACTTACATCTACATTGGAGCACAGAGAATTCCTGCAAGAATCTTTCCTCATAAACGATACCATTGCAGAAATTCTTCTATCTGTTAAGCTTATTTTCTAAAAGAGAAATGGGTAAGAAACATGTAGAAAATATGATCAGCATGCTATAAAATTTCATGATGCAAGGATACGCACACGCTTCTTAGAATTGAATTGACATATTTTTGCTGGACTGGAGCGGACTAGTTCTTTGGCCACTAGAATCTGCTTATTATCAGTAGGAGTTGGGTTTGTCTATGCTGGAGCAGTATCTATAAAAACTGGAGTTGGTTTATTATCTCCTGGCATTTGGATCTTTTGCAAAGGCCTTGTTTGTAACCTTTCAGATTCTAACATAGTCATCTTCCCCTTGCATGCCTTGTATAGAAGAATGGTGCTTTAATTATAAAACATGCGACATCAGAGAGATGGAATAGGTACTGAAGAATAGAAAGGCATGACATCTTGACATGTATTCCCTCCATCTGGAAAAAAATGGATGGGTCTATGCGTATTTTAGTTCTAGATACATCCTTTTTTATCCATTTCGGCAACATGTAATCCGGACGGAGGGAGTATGGTGTAAGACATAGGGATACGACAGGACAACACAACAAAAAAAACTAGTTGAATGTAAAACTATATGCTAGCGGAATACATACAGAAATAACTAAGGCAACATACACGTGTATGATTGGG
This sequence comes from Triticum dicoccoides, assembly GCF_002162155.2. Taxonomy (NCBI): domain Eukaryota; kingdom Viridiplantae; phylum Streptophyta; class Magnoliopsida; order Poales; family Poaceae; genus Triticum; species Triticum dicoccoides. Next base: position 233,748,362 of record NC_041387.1, on the reverse strand, counting down.
AAAATAAGATGGCATTGCAACAGAGCACTAGAACAACACTTCAATGTAAAAAAACATGGTATGGCAGACAGATGAAGTACATACTGATGAATAACAATGCATAAGATATTCAAAAGCATGATGTCCAAATTAAGCAGATGGCATTGCGATATAGTAGAATGACAGTACTTGAATTTGAAAACATGTTATCATGAATGGATTAGGTACTGAAAAACAGGAAGGCATGACATATTTACATGCATGATCAGCATGCTAAGCACATGGCATTGCAACAGAGTAGATACACTCCAGGACATTATATGCATGTTGTACCCATATCACAGGCCAAGTTAGAGCAAGGACCTTGTGGGGTGAAGAGGATTCATCATCTTTCTACAAGTCTTCTGAAGAACTGCCTTTACATGTTCCATCATATTGGGTATCATTGACATCAAGTTTATTGGCCTTTACATTGCTCCGTGAGGTTCTTGTGGATATATCAATGTGTGCAATTATATCTGACATGCATGGAAGACAACTAGTAGTTAGATTTATGTAAATGAGTGCCTGTAGGAGACGACATAAATAGTAGGACTGGGGTTAACTAGCAGCAACTGGTCTCATAAACTAATGGGAGAATACAGATGAAAGCTACAGAATATGTATCGTTTGTACTCGAGATTAACTAGATGGCACACAAAAGTATTAAAGAACAACATAGGTAATACTAGAAGTGGTATAATACTATAATCACCAGCCTGTGGGATAGCATTGGCTAATGGATGATAACTATGGAACAACGTTACCTAAAGAACAAGTATCTGAGCTGAACTATGGAATAGCGTGAACTCCTGAACAAGACCCGTAAGAGATCATCATGAATATACAATGAAATGTGATGATCTATTTTCCGTGCTTAGATGAATAACAAAGCCATAAATGTTGCACACAAGTAAGATGAGGGTACAACCTATCTGGATGCCATCCATAGGAGTGAGCATCATGTGCTGACTTGTCGATGGCCCTGCAGTTGTTGTGGCTGCCCATGTCGGGCACGCACATTCGATGCAGGGAACTGTTGAGTGGGGACTGTAGCTCCCTTATGGTGTATGCTTACCTTGTTGGAGCAGCTGCGGCGAGTCGGAATACGGTGTGTCTGAAGATGCAGATAACGCATAATGTTAAGAATGACATATCTCTTTGATCCGAAGAAATACACTAAGAGATCAACAACAAGGTACGAGAGTGGTCACATGTCTATTGACTGAAGACTAAATTGGGGTCACACGATTTTATTTTATTTTGGGACTGTCCGATCTACGCCAGATGGCTTGATGGCTGTCTTGTGCCTCCTGGCTGACACTGTTCGGAATCTTCCCCGAAGAGCCAGCGACCAACGGCAGAGTAGCCTGCCTCCACCATCCGTGGCCCCGGTCAAAACCCCGCTCCCGGCCCCACTGCACTGCCGTGGTTGTGCCGCCCCAGGGCCAATCCACAAAGACTCCCCGTCATCCAGATGCGGCGGCGGCACTACCTTCAACCCACGCAACTCTAAAAGATAGCCATCTAAGCGCTGCTTCCACGGCGAACTTGCGGCCCCGCACCCTTACGTTAGACACCAGCCAACCGGCAGCCTAGGAGCTCCGCCGCCTAGAGGGGTGCTGCTTCCCATTGGGAATCAATTGGCCCAGAATAAATATTCAGACAACTGACGCCTAAATAAAGTGATTACAGATGAGGGTGCGACCTATTTGGCGGCATGGTGAAGTAGGCAGGTCCAGCTGCCGAGTCGGTGAGGCCGGCGCGGTTGCGGTGGCGACCGGCGGCAGGGAAAGAGCGATGTCGCCACGGTCGACGGCTACGCGGAAGCAGCGCCAGGACTCTGGACGGATCCAAAGTTGGAGCCGCTCCAGCGCCGTGAACAAAGGCGGGGTTGAATCGGCTCCGGTACGGTTCACGCGGCCATCATCGAGGAAGCACCAGCAACACGGAGTAAGAGGCACAAGGCCCAGTGCACGACGGCAATTGGACAACGTCTCCGGCATTAGGGATGAGGGCCGCTGTGAAATTGGTGCGGTGGGGGGGCGCCATGGAGGTGGGGCTGAGGTTGCGCGGCTCCG
>NC_041387.1:233646548-233745922 GCF_002162155.2 Triticum dicoccoides | reverse complement strand
TACGGACGCATTTGTCTGAAATGTGAGGAGGAGTTACAGTTCTACCCTTGCCTATAGGCTTCTCGGCTTGGGTCTGTGTACTGATGGTCGGGGATAGTAGAGTAACTTTGCTTCTCCCCCAAATAGTGGGCGGGAGCGATTTCGGGCGAGGAGAGCGTGTTTTGAAATAGTGGGCGCGAGCTGTTTCGGGCGAGGAGAGCATGTTTGGCCGACCATGGTTTATGAATTATTCGGCACATGTCATTTCGACCGAGGAGAAGGCGCGCTTGGATGAAGTTACGAACCTACCCTCGATGTACAACGGGCCAATTGATGCGTGTCCCACATAGGACGGTAATTTCACGTCTCACATTTATTTGCTCGGGCGAATTCCACCGAGCAGAGAGGATGTTTAACGGTTCATTCAATTTTTGGGAGAACGAGCATCCACGTCTAACTTACCAAGTCGATTCGAATCAAATTTTGAAATATTAGCTTGCCACTTCTTTTTTAGATGGAGAGATGATGCTCGGGAGTAATGTGTTTTTACATGCTCGTTGCTAGCGATTTACTATATGACAAATAGTTGGCCCACTCAAAAACGCGAATCAAACCCAAAATGAAATACCTTGATTCAATGAACTAGCTCGTTAAGTAGGTCAAAATAGTGAACTAAATCCAAAATTGAACACCTCAATCGAGTAGCATGTTGTACAGTATTATAGTACTCCATGAACATGTTGAAAGTCAAATTAATGAACTTGTTTGATAGACACATATATCCGTTCATGTGTGGATTCCAGACAACATGTTCTCCAATTTAAATATTTGAATGCAAGTTTATATCGCAACATGGTTTATATCAGTCTTTGATGCATAAAATTTGACCTCCCCCTCTCCCGGACTCCTGTTCTCTCTCTCTCTCTCTCTCTCTCTCTCACTCTCTCTCGCTGACAATCTTCAATTCTGTCGCACGCATCCGACACAGAAACCTTGTTGGTCCCTCTCCCTCTCTCTCTCTCTCTCTCTCTTTGTGTGTGTGTGTGGGGGGGTCTTTCTAATTCGCGTTCATATGTACACCATCTATAGGTCTCTCTCGCACACTATGTATGATACTCTAGCTAGTCCAAGATAGATATCTTGGGTGCACTCATCGTACGCACACAAATTCCTTAGCTCTTTGCCCATAACTCTCTCACGCACCACTGTGTCATCTCGGAGCTCTCCCCACCCTCTCTCAAACTCTCCATCCACCTGGGTCACACATACACATGCATATCTCACTCGCACTCAATTGGCCCATCTAAAACTCTATCTCTCTCCATCGTTCTCTCTCCATCTCACACGCACACACACACAATCTCATACCCAGCTAGCCATGTGTGATGGTCTCTCACTCAATTGTAGGAACACGTAGTCCCCCTATATGTATATGACTAGCTAATCTTAGTCTTCATCACAAACATGTGCATGGTCTATCTCGATTTCTCTCGGGGCATCTTTCTATCACGCACGCACTCCCTCGATCTCCCACCCATATAGTCCCCTCATGATCTCGAGGGGATCTCTCTATCACAAACACACCCTCTCTCCCTCCCCGTGCGTCCATGCCATCCATGTGTCCCTCTCGACCTTTTTTCCTTGTTGGCCAGACCTCTATTGGACATGTGCTACAGGGGTGTCTCTCTCTGTTGCAAACAATCACACACTAGCTATCTTCGTGTATCTCCTCGCCTTACATTTCCATCTCGGAGATGCATGTGTGATATGTTCGCATAAGAAACGAAAACACACACTCTCTCTCTAATTTATCGTTTGTTGTCACTTTCTCTTTCACAAACATACTCTTTTTGCACACTTACTCATTCTCCTTCACACGCACTTGATCTGTCTCGACTAAGGCACTCACCTCCGTCCATAGCACATAGATTTATTGAAAAGTCAAACTTCACAAAGTTTGACCATGTACGTGGAGAAAAAGAATTACATCTAGTACGGCAAACATATACCATTAGATTCACCATGAGATGTAGTTTTGTATGATGTATCTTTGGTATTGTAGATATAAATAACATCTACGTAAACCTGATCAAAGTTTCCAAAGTTTGACTTCTAAAAAATTTACATGCACTGCATTATCGAGCGGATGGAATATCTCTTTCCCCCTCTCAGCTATCTGACGCACCACTCAGCCTTATTGGGGCTCCTCAACATCTCTCAAACTTTATTGGTCAGTTTGGTTCGTCCTTCATGCCTTGATGGCCGGTACTGCCTGGTGTGGACGTGAGATGTAAAATATTTCTGCCTGGCCAGGCTTGTGTGGTGCTGAAGCGTTTGGTTCATGCCTGGGCCAGGCAAAGCATCAACGTCCCATCAATCAATCCATGCATCAATTATTTAATGCTAATATCCATCCATGTTGCTATTACCCTCGTGGCCGCACGACCAGGCACGGCCAGGCGTTCGAAATCGGTCGCTTGGGCCAGGCTACTTGCAGTGTATGGAGTTCAGCCAGGCTAATTAAAGTGCAAGGGAACCCAACCCAGGCGGGCTTTCTTTTTCCCAGGGTAGCAACCAAACATGCGTGCATGAATCCAGCTACAACCCCAGGCCATGCAAAAGATGCTCACGACGCAAGCCAAACTGGCCTTATATCTCCCTCGTTCACACATACACATGTCTCACTCGCGCTATACATATAGACCCATCCAACACTCTCCGCCCTCGTTCTCTCTCCATGTGACATGCAGCCCCCTAAGTACCATAATCCCTTACTCCATCATTGGCTCTGTTTGGATCCATGGGTTAGAGTTAGTTTGGGTTAGTTTGGAGTTAACTAACCCAAAAATATCCAAACAGGAGGGTTAGTTTAGGTTAGATGCATCTAACCCATCCAAAAAAACCAACCCATCCAAGAGGTGCTTATTTGGGTTAGTTCTTCTTGGGACCACTAATAAACACTTTTTTCTCTCGCTCTCCCCGCAGCAGATCCCTCCCCACTTCCTCGAAGCTTCTCATCCTCTCCCTCCCTCCATCTCGCACCGCCCACGAAGGTGCCTCGCCGTATCCGCGCTCCATCTAACCCTGCCATTCAAACACCTCTTTACTTAGAGTTAGTTCAGGCTTAGTTCAGGGTTAGTTCAGGGTTATAATCTAACTCTAACCTCTAACTGAGTTAGAGTATCCAAACAGGACCATAGGCACAAGCACTCCCCCCACCCTCCTAAGTATGATTATCTCTTACTAGCCATCAGGAACACACATATTGTCTCCTTCCATCCATACGTCTATCTCGATATCTCTCAGGGCATCTTCTATCGCGCACACACCTTGTCACTCGATCTCCCACCCATGTAGACCCATCACGATCTCTAGGGGATATCTCTATGACAAACATACACTCTTTCCTCCCCATGTCTGCATTTTCTCCGTACGTCTCTCTCGGCCTATCTCCCTTGTTTGTCAGACCCCTCTTGGCCGCGTGCTAGGGGTCTTCCTCTCTCGGTTCCAAACAACCACACACTATCTCCTCACCTTGCCTCCGTTGTCGAAGATGCATGTGTGATATGTTTGCATAATACACGCATGCTTTTTCTCCACTTTTATCGTGTGTTGTCCATATCTCTTTCACACACACACACACACTTTTTTCACTCTCTCTCTCTCTCTCTCTCTCTCTCTCGTTAGGGACTCTGTCACGTCCATAAGCATATGGATGTTTTGAAAAGTCAAACCTCAGAAAAGTTTGACCAGGTATATGTGGAGAAGAACATTTACATCTGGAACAATCATTAGATTCATCACAACATGTACTTACTTCATACTATCATTTATCTTTGGTATTGCAGATATAAGTAATTTCTTTATAAACCTGGTCAAAGTTTCAAAAGTTTGAATTAAAAAATGTTGTAACTACATTAATCGAACGGAGTGAGTAGCTCTTTCTCTCTCTCTCTGCTATCTCTCACTGGCCTCCCCTCTCACTCGAACTCTCTATACCGACGGATTATATGCTCACTGCGTCAGCATATAGCTCCGTATATTGTTTAGTTAACCGGTCAACCAATCCACATGCTGCATTGTCAGCTCGTGTTCTGTATCTTGGTGTGCTGGCCCATGTGGCAGTGGGTGAAAATAAGTAAACTAGAAGCCCATCTGACACGTGGTGAAGGAAACAAAGTTAAAACCACTCAGGGTAGCACCCCACAAGCTAGTAAATTGAGGGTGCATTGAGGACAAACTTCTTGCGCGCGAAGGACGCACTCGCGCACAACTCGCCACTCCGCGGCGGCATGCACAGAAGGACGCACTCGCGCACACCCAGCACACAACACACACCAGCACACGTGTACACGGGCGTCGCCGCCGGTTGAGATGGAAGGCGAGGCAGCCAACAAGCGGAGGCCGCTCGAGCCAAAACCGCATCCGGCGAGCCTGGACTTCATCAGCAGCCTCCCCGACAACATGCTACTCGTCATCATCGGCCTCCTCCCTGCCAAATCTGTCGTGCGGACCGCCCTGCTCTCCCGGCGGTGGCGCCCCCTCTGGCGCTGTGTCCCCCTCAACCTCACCGCCGACACCTGCCTCTACGACAGGGATTTCAAATGCATGGCCGCAGTCTCCAAGATCCTTTCATCGCACCCTGGGCCAGCCAGACGCCTTGACATCCGCATGTTCAGTACCAACTGCAAGGTCCAACCCAAGTTCGACGAGTTGTTCTTATCCCCCGCCCTAGATCAGCTCGAGGAGCTCAGCTTTGAAGCTGGACGATGTCGCTCTCTGCCGCCGTCCGCGCTCCGCCTCACGACAATGCTGCGTCGCGCCAGCTTCAGCTCCTGCTATCTTCCCCAGATTAATGCAGTGCCCACCCTTCTTCTCCCTCAACTCAAGCAGCTCGACCTCTTCGACATTGTCATCTCAAAGAAGGCTATGGAGCACCTGCTCCGCAGCTGTACTGCACTCGAGTACCTTCGTCTTGAGCAGATCCACCGGTTCATTAGCCTCCACATCGCCTCGACGAATCTCTGATGGATTTATTTGTCTTGTCGGCCCCGCAACAAGACATCAATTAGGAAGAGATCACTCCAACTGTTCCACGTTATGGTCATTGAGAATGGACCTTTCCTTGAGAGATTGCTTGTATCAGATCTAGAAGGTCCAACAAAAATCAGGGTCATTGACGCGCCGAAATTGACAATGTTGGTGTACTCGTCTGCCAAATTCTCCGAACTCTTTATTGGATCCGTAATCGCTCAGGTACACCACTCATCTTCTTCTCCATCTTCTTTAAATTCACATTTTTAAATTTCTTCTTGATGTATTTACGACCGTCTTCCAGAAAATGATTCCCACAAGCTTGACCTAGTCCATGCGCACAGTGAAGATCTTAGCACTAAAATCTATCGGCCCCAATCTGGATCAAGTTGTTGGATTCCTTACATGCTTTCCATACACAGAGAAGCTACTCATCGAGGTGATACTTCTTCCCTATTAGTAAACGGTAATCACAACGTAGCTCAATTTTTTCGTAATTTTCCCAAATTACGATGACAAGTGTAGCGTTCAAAACTACATCTATGCACTGCACCGAAAGAAATGTTTTTAGTATTTTTTCTCACGTGATCACCTGCATCATTTTTATGCTGTACTACTATAGTAGCCTAGGCTAGTCATAGTGGAAAGTAACTTAGACTACTCCAGTAACTCTATGGTTACCCTAAGGGCAAGTACTACCTCCGTCCTGGTTTACTCTTCCAATTTTGTAGATCCAAATTTGACCATAGATTTAACTGACAAAATGTTAATGCATGTCACTAAGAACTATATTGTTGGATTCGTATTTGAACATAATTTCAAATGGTGTAATTTTTAGTGACATGCATTGGCATTTTCTTAGGTAAATCTATGGTCAAAATTTTATACTACATACGAGGTAGTATTCCCTCCGTCCCAAAATTCTTGTCTTACATTTGTTTAGATACGGATGTATCTAACACTAAAATGTAACTAGATACATCCGTATTTAGACAAATTTAAGACAAGAATTTTGGGACGGAGGGAGTACAAAAGTGGGCTATGTAGGCCAAAACAGGTGCCAAATTCACTTGTGATGCATTTGGCATCGATGCCCCTCCATTGCTCACCTGGTGCCCCAATCTGGATCACCTACATTGCTCCGGTGCCAAATTAACTCATGCAATGAAAAAACACTGCGTGGGAGAGAGAGAGAGAGGGAGGACTGAGGCAATAAAAAACACTTGTTCGGGAGAGTGAGAGGCTGGTGTAGTTGGTTTGATTGATTTGTTTATATATGTGGGCCTGTGTGCACAGTGGTGCCAACTCTCTCACATCGCGAGAGCGGTGCCAAAATCTTTTGATTTGACATCGATGCGTATTATGTGGCATACTTTTGCGAAATATGGCATCGACCACATAGTGGAAGGCAACAAATGCCCAAGCTCTTCACGTGCTCCTAGTTAAATGAGAGGAAACAGAAAGAGAGAGAGAGAGAGGGAGAGCGAGAGAGAGTGAAAAAATATCACTAGCCAGCCAACCCTATCGTATGAGCGAATGATATTGGTACCTCATGATGACATAGCAATCTAATGCAGCCAGCTGCTCTAATATGTTCTCTTCTTTTGCAGATAAAAAAAAGACCCGAAAGTGAAAAATGTGCTACACAATAACAATCTCATCGAATGCCTTGATCTCCATCTCACAGAAATTGATTTGATTGACTACCGAGGCAGCACATCTGAGATTAAATTGGCCAGGTTCTTTGTTCTGGAGGCAAGTGTGCTCAAGGTAATGAGGTTTGGCATTCTCTGGCGCCACAATGAATGGCGTGCTGATCACCGCAAGCGTCTAAGCCTAAATGACAAAGTGGCCAGAGACTCAAAAACTTATTTTCCCATTAGTGACTTGTCAGGGCGGTGGATTTTAGTTTGTATGATAACGCTGCATCCACCTAAAGTAACGAAAGTTTTTACGTAAACTTCCTAGTAATTTCCGCTACCTAGCTGCAGCATTACTCCTAACATTTGTAATATCAGTTTGAAACTTGTAATATTGCCATGTCCTATTCCTGCGTTTTCAAAATCCTGCGAATCAAATAGGTCCTGAGTTGGTGATGATGTTGTGCCTCCCTTCTTTCACCAATAGCCGTTGGATCTAGATCTGACGCATACAAACCAAGCTTCTCCATTTTTGCAAAAAGATGCCTGCACTTGTTCCCTATTTACAAAAAACTCCTTGTCTCTCACAATTAGCCTTATCTCCTCCCCACCACATCTAGAAGGCCGTGGAAAAATCTGGCGCGATGGCCGCTGCCAGAGCCGTCCACCCCCAATCTTGGTGTTCCGTGCAATGCACGGGCATCTACGCACGTGAAATTATGTTGAACAGGGCTAGTTGTAAGCAGGCTAGCTCTACAGCCATGATGGTAGTGACTGCAAACGGTGAGGCTGACTATGGTATGCCAAACACGGCGCCTATACTCAGGTGTCATCTCTGGCGCAGGGTCTTGTCACTTCACTATGAGGAGCAGCACATAATAATTTGACCAACGGGTAGTACAGTGCTAGTACTCCTAGGAGTACTACATTGGTAGTACTACTACTAGTACTAGTAGCACCACCGTCTGGATTTAGGAGTACTACCACGTCCATCTGGATTTTAGTATTTGACTAGCAATATCTAGTAATGCATGTCACAAAAAATGTACTACTCCCTTTGTAAATAAATACATGGTGTTTTATTCCTATCAATGAGAGAACTTAATTTTTTTTTGCTAACTAGAGTCTTAATAGGATTACATGCAATGAACTAAACACTGCATGTCATGTTTGGTAGTCTCAAGTCATTGAAAGCATGCACAGCCCACATCTCTCATTGGTTGATATGTCACGAAATAAGAAACAAGGAGGGAGTTAATGCACCGTGCCTAAGTGTTTTGGGATTATTTGGTTTTCGTAATGTGACTTACAAAACATTTTTGTTTACATGCATTAACATTTTATTAGTTAAATCAAAGGTCAAAACTTGGCGCAAAATGCAAAGGGGACCAATAAACCAGTAAACATCAAACTTCTGTCGTTTGGCCCCAACTAGAGGTCCGGTGAGATGACTATACTGCACCGGCACGGAGGGGGCGCAGCTTCATTGACTTATGGCAATATCCTTTGGGTGAATGACACATGGGCCCACGGGGTCGCTGGCCCACCTATCATACATCCAAAGACAGGTACAGTAGAGGGCCGAGGAGTAGTACGAAATCCTACACACCTACGCACGCTAACCAAGGGCAAGAGTGATCGCTCGAATCGCAAGATCAGTTAACTAGAAGCTAAGCTAGACCCATGGAGGTGATGAGCGCGAGCATCAGCCGGCTGTGCCAGATGGTCCACGACACCGGCCTGCGGCCCGGCAACGAGGAACGTCTCCAGGTAGTATTGCTTGAGGCCGGCAGGGCGAGGGGCCGCTTGGACGACAGCTTCGTCTCCTTGTTCGATGAGGTCCTCGTCAGTTTCCTCAACAAGTTCACCGTTGTCAAGAAGCTCGCGGACGACTTTGACGTAAGCCTCCAGCCGACGCGCCCAGGCTCTGCGATGCCCGCCACCCTCAACAGCCACTATGGTGACAACCTCTTCGACGCACTGGTGGCCCTGCGACTGCCCGCCGTCGCACCGGAGAATGTCCAGCTCAAGGTCGCGCTCGCCGCGCAGTGCCTGGCGTAGCAAGACACCATTGACAGAATCACCCACGTCTATGCGCATGCAAGAGGAGGACGATAGGACGCTGGCCTTCTTGGACCGCAGGGCAACCTTGGACGGCACTGTTCAGAAGCACGTTGAGCTCGCCACCAATGCTGCTACTCCTCACACGTCGGTTGGTGACCCGGCGCACTAGGGCGTGAGGATGTCGTTGATAGATTCGTATGTATTTTTATCTTTCCATCAAATCCATGTAGTAGTATATGATACTACAGTAATTATCTTACCTTTTGCATCAACTTCATAATTTTCTTACATACTCCATGCATGAACGTCGCCAGAACCAAACTTCTCATTACTCTAGGCAAAATCATTATTTTCTATCTATCGATCGCGCCATGGAGCAGAACCAAATTTTACAAGTTACGAGTTCAAAAGGAAAAGCCTGCCGTGTTCGCGTCGCACCCCCACACGGTTCATCCGACACGCCGCTCAAGCGGGAATGCGTGCGGAGTGGGACCGTAGTTGAGCAAACCGACTATTGGCAAACCCCCACCCCGCCCACCGCGCGATGGCTGAGAAAACAGGAGGGAGAAGAGATGGCTATAGCACGGACTCCAAGAAAATTGGTGTCGAATGGGACTCGTGTGGGTGGCGTGTGCTGTACTGCTAGACATGAATGCTAGTTATGGCCCATGCCACCCCACTATATCGAGCCTATATCGAGGTGCGTAGAACAAATTTCCTGCAATCCGTGCTCAGCACTCCTCTATCTCTCTTCTCAGCCAGCCAGTGGACGCGCGGAGTCCATCGTCTGCTTGCTCACATGCGGTCCCACATGTCAGTGAAAACACAAGCGGACCCACTGAACCTGCACATCTTTCACGTCGACATGCTGGTGATGAAAAACAAATCCAAGAAAGATCTTCGGTGGCCGCTTTTGGAGTTACTCAAGAGTAGTAAGATTCTATTTACAGATTAACCCAAGATGCACATCTCTTGGCTTCAACTACCACTCTATTTTCTTTCATGACACAACCTGGATGCTGGATGTCCCACGTGTCGGCAAAAGGAGGAAGAACCCGACCAAATCTTCGGTTGTGCTCTCGGATTAGACTAGTTGTGCAAACTTAAAAAATTTATTGTGTACTCCCTCCTTTCCAAAATACTCGACTTCCATTTGTCCAAAAATGGATGTACCTACTAAAACATGTCTAGATACATATATATTTTGACAAATAGAAGGCATGTATTGTGCAACGGAGGGAGTACAATGGATGCAAGTTTTTGTATTGGGAAGAAGAGTACATCCATATATTGATAGAGCATTGGAGTTGGCCTTACAAGTGGGACCGCAGTTGAGGAAACCGACTATCGGCAAACCCCCACCTCGCCCGCCGCACGATGGCTGAGTTAGAGAAACGATGAGGTTGAAGAGATTGCTCTAGCACGGACTCCAGGAAATATGGTGTCAGATGGAAGTAATGCTGGTGGCGTGTGCCGTACTCCTGGTCGTGAATGCTTGTTCTGGCCCATGCCACCCTACTACTCCTACTAATTACTAGTAGTATATAGTACTACTAGTATCAAGGATTCGAGGTGCTGGTTACGTAGTACAGTATGGCTACAGTAAAAACACCCGCACGACGCGCGAAGCATGTTAAGCTAGTACAAATAGTGTACTACTATTGTTGATTGGCCTCATCCGATAACATGTTGCAATGCACGTACAATTATGTATTCAGAAAATATTTTTTTGTCTCGTCGCACCACTCACTCACAGAAGCAACTCGAAAGCCATTCAAAAATTTAGTATGTTTATCACATGCATATCATTTTATTACATACAATAGGTCATCAACCCACATCGACAACGAAGATACATTATAAATACTAAAGTTTTCACCACACAACAAATAACAAGCAATGAAATGAACTTCAACTCAACCATTCCTCGGCGTTGGAAACACTTGCTTTGAACCACAAGTGATTCTCTGGGACGGGCCATCCATTATCGATTTGGAGACCAACGCAGGACTGATCATCCAGGCTGAAGTAGCCTACTATATCAGTACCAGGGTAGGGAACCACCCAAATGTCCGAGGTATAGACACAGTTGCTTCTCATAAATGGTAGTAACGTTGTGTCAATAGCAGTTGGATCGCCTTTCACCATCATTGGATAGTTTTGTCCAAGGAAGAGCGAGTTTTCTCCAAGACTATCAATTTTGTAGCAGGGAGAAGGAGTTGGCGCTAGCACACTAGTATCCATCCCGAATACCATGCAACGGGTGTTGGAATAGGTCCGGAGAGTGCGACCATGGGAGACTACACCTGCTTCCTTAGCAGTAACATCATGAGTGGGCTGTATACACACGAGAAGAGGTGATCCATCGGAATTAGTTGCCAGGCGCCAAATAGTATATGGGCACTGCTCGTCCTCATGCTCGTGATCATCACCTTTTTTCTATCATCATCTCCCCCTTGGTTATAAAAATCTTCAACTATAGGTGGTGGAATGTTCACAGGACCTTGGAAACACAAGAAGAAGGTTAATTAGTAAGGCTGGCCATAGTGGGGGTAACATAAGTAGTATCATGCACTTGGGACTCGCAAACATGCTTATGTGGCAGGAAATTAAGGAAGAGAGAGATGGTTATAGTAACATAGGTAGATACCATAACATAATAAATGTGATGCTACTATGTGTCATGCATGGCAATAAATGAGACCACCTATGATACTAATCTAAGATACTATGCACTATAGAGGTAGTAACATAAACTAGTAACATATGCATGTTACTAGTCTAAGTTACTCCCCACTATGACCAGCCTAAAGGGAAACTTGCTAACCCGCATGCATGTGGATGAAACATTTATAATTATGGTGGAGACAAACGTACCGAAACAACGAGGATGCCATCCAAAAACAGTGCCATGAGTGGTGGAAGCAAACACAATGCCCTCGTATTGAATTGCATCACAGTACTCATCCGTGTACAGAAACTGATTTTTGAGCAATATCCATCCAGTCAAACCACTGAGGACAGCAACAAGCTTGTCGAAGATAGCAACAAGTTCATAGTTGTTGTAATTCCAAGAGCGGTTGGGGACTTGATAAATTGCTATTTTCCGTAAAAGACAGTCACCATGATTGTATTTGAACGTGCATACAATACCGGTGTGCTCAACCTCTGGGCAGTCTGCTGAGATTTTTGGAAGTGGAACCTTGTCACGAGTGTACACATTCACAAGTTCCCACTCGCAGTTGGACCCAATGTAAACAACCCAATCTCCATTTGCGCCTGCCCAAGCCTTGCCGTCAAGCGATGGCATCTTAACATCATATGTATCATTATCAAGCAGCATCAACTTGCACAGGGCAAGGCCTCCGTCGTGATGGCGCCAGTCATCAGGGTCACAGCAAAGAAGATAGGGGAGATCAAACCGGTCCTTGACTCTTGGGTTCCTTGTAATGATGTTATTAGTTGAGTCGAGAATGGGCTTGAATGAACCTGCCATGCTAGACGAGGTGATGACATCGCACCGATCAATGAGTTCCTCAACCACGTCATCTTTCAGATCGGGGCAAGAATAACGGGGTCATTTCCATCCTGTTCCCTCCATGGAGAAGACGATCGAACAATGGCGGAAGAAAGGGTGAAGGGCTGAAGAAAAATGGAGGAGGGAGAGGAAGAGCGTGCGACGGCAGTTCCAAATCGAGAAGGAAAGGTGAAGAGTCGATGGACGGTTGCCAGTTTGCCACGGTTCACGAAGGGGCGCCCCGGCCTACACGTCGGTTCGGAAATACTCCTACTACTTGCCGTCGTCTCACTAATATGTGGAACGGGACCACATGTCAACGAAACATGGTGTGCAATTTCTCATGCAAAATGCGATCTGGCCGCGTTGGCCTGAGGTGCCGCATTAGTTATCGACCTTTATTTGTTTAATGGCATGTCGTTCAGTTTTGAAGCACGACTAACTGGTACTGTACGCAGAGAAAATATAAACTACTCTACCACTAGTCCACCTCCAGTACTAGTAGTATAAAGAAGATATATAGGCTGGAGCTTCAGCGCTTTCTTGCCAAGGGCTGCCCACTTGCTTCTCACACTACCACCCTCTCTCCAGATCTAAAAAAGATGGCCCCTCTCTCCCTCCTCACCGGTGGTCACAGATCCGCCGGGGAAGAAAAGGATGTGCAGTGTTGACGCACTCGTCGTCGGCGAGCGAGGTCATGCACTGACGACAAGGTCGTCCTCTCAGACCTAGCGCCCGCGCGGGATGGCCTCCGTCCCCAAGCTCGCTGCCATAGTGTGTGCGGAGGACGACGACCACGAGCGAAGCCACTTCCCGCCGACCCTCAGCTATGCTACCTCTTTTCGAACCATACCCTCGTTCTATTGCCCCATATGGCACGTCGTTGCATGTGGATCTTTTTCCACTCCACCATCTTCGCAATTTGCTATCCTCTGCTCTGCTGGCCATGCAGACAAAAACCATAATTTGCACTATTAAAGGAAACCCTACTTCATGCAGACTAATGCATGTCTGGGTTGAATAAGGAAAGGAAGGGAGACTGTACTGTCCAAGAGAGTAGGCATCGAACCCGCATCTAGGTTGAAAAGGGGAAAATCAGTAGCCAAGGAACGAGTCTCGTGTCTCTTGGTTGAAGAAGGGTAGAAAGGCATGACAACGCAATAGAGAATGACCAGGTCGATCGGTTTGTTGTCCTCACATAGGAAAAAGGTGGCTAAAGAGAACAAAAATGGGACATAATCCACATATGCTGCCTCGATATTTGTTGCTCTGGGCAACCATACTTCCCTCACCACTCTGCGTCCGCGGAGGTACATCGTACTGGTGTGCACACTGTCCGAATGGGCCTCCCATGCTCTTATTGCCACTTTTTTTGCTATTAGTATAACGCCAGCAGTCAAGTCAAGCAATGCTACTGCTAAAGTGATACCACATTTAACTAATGCTGCTCTCAGTCTAATGCCACAGATAAATTTAAGCAGTGCCATTTAATGTCACTGGATCATTTCAAGGTTAGGTGTTGATTGTGGATGTATTAAAGATTTTTCAGCTAAGGCATTCTAGTGCTGTTGCACAGCCAGTATACCAACGATGAAACTTGTTACTACCTTCAGATTTTTGCACTGTTAATGCTTATAGATTACATCCCTCACTTTCATGAGATAAGTTAATTTTTTTGTACAGTGTCACCAAAATGCCAAGGCGCTGATGTCATTTTATTTTGATTAAACTGCACAGACAATTATGAAGACAAGAGGAAAGGTCAAGAGTGGGCACCTCCTCCTCCGGCTGTTCTCTTGATTCGTTCGATCAAGTTTTTATGTTTGATCGATTATCAAGATTGGGATAGCAATTTTTAAGGTCCCCCTGAGTTCGAAATGATATTTACCTTGGAGGTACATGGTTTGCAATTTTTTATACTGTCATTAGTTAATAATGCTAGTTACCTTCAGACTTCGGTATTTGGTTTAATGCTCATGCACAGCTAGTATACTAATGCCGAAACTTGTTACCTTTACATTTTGTATTGTTAATTCTTATAGAAACCTTCCAGTGCTAGAGTTTATTGAAATCTGTTCAGTAAAACCATTGTACTGTACCCTGTAATATACTAACTACTCTACTGTTGCACTAGCCACTAGATTAGTGTATATCTATAGTATTCGAATGGTGTTGCATTAGCGTATGGACATAAATAAATTGTGGCAAGCTTTCCCAGATATGTGCTCAAGAAAACTACTACCTGTTTTTCTAAATACTAGACGTTTGGGTACTTCAAATTGAACCGCGAAAACGTCTTATATTAAGGAACAGAGGGTGTAGAGTTCACTCAAATTATCCCAGTAAAGCTAGTCACACCTTTGTTAAAATTAATGTTCATTATGTTATCGGAGGAGGTCTGTATGTTTGTCTCTAATGCCTGTCTACTACATACCCGACATCATGATGTAATGTTAAGTCATTTCCTTTTGTACAGTGTCACTAAATTGTCAAGGCGGTGATGGCATTTTATTTTAGTAGAACTGCACAAACTTTGCTTAAAAGAAGAGGAAAGGTCAGGAATGGCTCAGTTTTTTAGAAAACACTATGTATGCCTTCCTGACATCAGCCGCTGTTGCTTTATTTATTCCTTCAAACAGGTGGTTAGAAACAGTCTTGCTACCTTTTCCCATTAAGAAATTGGAATGCTTATATTTGTGAGTCTATGCTTCAACTAGTGCCACTTTTATAGTAATCACACTTTCAATATCTATGCAAACAGGGATGCTCGATTTTAGTGGAGCTGCACAAAAAGTCCAACTGGTTCAACATTAGGAGCATGTTTTTTCCAAACCTTTATATCCAATTGGTGGCACTATGAGCTGTTCATCACGAAGGTACATGGTTTGCTACTATCTTGCTACTCTTTTTGTAATGCCATTAGATAGTAATACTAGTGGTTTGCATGTGAATTTATTGGCAGGGTGGACCTACATTGGAGGTGCAGGATAGGATTCAATGATTGGATGCTCAATTTCGGTTGTATCGATTTCACCTCTTCCATCACTACGAACTTGGTGTGGTATATGTTTACTAGCTGCTTGATATTTGTGCAGACAGAGATGTCTGCCCGTTGCTATTTGGCATACAAACAAAGTGTCCGCAATTTTGGTTGAACTACACAAGAGAATAGTATAGTCACTACATGCAGTGCCATTTGAAAATAGGGACAAAGATTGGATAGTCACTTCATCGACTGCAGAAAAGTAGTACTGTACTATTTACTGGCCAACACTAGGTGCTTCATTGCTTTTGTCTGATTATACAATGGGCATCATTTTGCCTAAGTTAAAGTTTGTATTCTGAAAATAGTCTTGCGGTGTGATCGAGAGAAGACCAAATCATATTGCAGTGGATGTTCCTCCATCATGTGTGGTTCATTCTCATGGTTCCAGCTGTTGGTGAAACCACTTACGTTTACAAGAGGAATTGTAGACTTCACAAACAAATTTGTCTTTCAGTCTATACTGAATGTTGGCCAAGAGAAGCATCCATGTTAATAGGAAGAACAGATGTTTTTTCTAGATCTTTGCTTTTGGAGCTACATATTTGTATATGATCTGTGAATCATTGAGATCCATTAACATGTTGATCTTATGTATGGGAATCATACTAGTTAGTTTTAGTTGCGACGCAAGATCCGAAGTGCCTGATCTTTGCTTTTGGAGCTATATATTTGTATATGATCTGTGAATTATTGAGATGCATTAACAGTTACTTATTTCTGTTCGCTTAGTGTTTACAAGTTACTGAGCGATCACTAGCTAGCCTACAAATGCGCTCCTGTCAGTTTTATGTGCGACGCAAGATGCGAAGTGGGAGTTTTTTGAATAAAAATGCCTACCTCTGAAGAAACTGACAAGCTGCACTATCGATCCTACACGGATAAAAATGCCTACCTCTGAAGAAACTGACAAGCTACACTATCGATCATACACGGATAAATAGCGGATATCGCACATACTACCTCCTTTCCGTTTTGCAGGGCTCAATCCAAGAAACGACCTACTCGATCCTACACGAATAAATAGCGGATCATGAACGTACTAGTACCTCCTTTCCGGTTTGCAGGGCTTAATTCAAACCTCTCACCAACCAAGGTACTCCCTCTGTCCGGGTTTATTAGTCCCGTGAGCAAAGCAGCAAGACCAAGGCATGGCAATAATTAATGGCATGCAGAAGTTTAAGCCTAATTAATTCCAGCGATTTAATTGGCTGCATGCGTGCCTTCGGCTGCGACTCGTTGCATGCTGCTTCGCGTACTACCTATGAGCGATTCTGAGTGCCTGCATGCAGCCGGCCGTAATTAAGGCAGCTAATTGATGCGAAAAAAGATACACTTTAATTGTTGCGGGCTTTTTAAATCCGTGAAATCATTATTGACAAGGAGGGAGATGATTCGAGTGCACTCGTTTGACCGCCATGGCGGCGTGCGACCCAGACGGGACGGGATGGCAAAGTCATAATTTCAGTTTCCCTAGTTTTCCACGGCAAGCTGGCGTGCTAAGCCATTATGCATTGAATTCCGATGACCGTCGCGCTACGTTCCCCCTATAAGTACTATTTCCCGGCCTTCTCCAGTGCCACCGTGACCCAAGTCGCCATATCCTCATAAGCCCCCACCGGCCCGACATTGCTCGCCACGTCCGCCATGCCCCCGCCCATCCGCGGTAGGCGACGCCGGAGGTGGTCACCGTCGGAACTTGTGTTTGGTTTTCATCGGAAGGCAGACAGAGGGAGGAGGCATTCTATATGTCTTTAGATGGCAATGTGCAAATCGAGGAGTTGTTGGAGCGCGACCGCGTGGCGGAGGAGCAGGAGTTGTTGGAGCGCGAGCGCCTGGCGGAGGAGCAGCATATTGCCGATTTGCGCCGCCAGCGGGACATGGAGCAGCAGCGCACCGACGCTATGAGTCGCGAGCAGAGCGCCCGGAACTGGGCCGACTACGTGGAGGCCGGCGCCCGACAAATAGCCCTGGAGGCTGTCGGGCACGCACGCGTTCACGACGCCGATTTTTACTACCAGCTCGTCAAGTGGGTTTCTCGCTTGGAAGCCGAAGCTTCGGTGGACCACGCCGGCATGCAAAGGGCCAACGCGCGCGAGCAACGCGCCCTGTCGCACCTCTGGCAAGTCCGAGGCGAGGCGTAGGACGCCGGTGCTGGTGTTTAGCGTGTACCGCCGGTATCGTCTAGTTAGCTAAGACTAAGTTAGTACTTGTCTAGTGGGAGTAGATAGTTAACTTGGCTATGATGGTTGTCAACATGGAAGTTCAGTAATCTATATGTGGATCAGACCTGTTACTTTGCTCTGAATGTTGAACTTTCCGTTTGAACGTATGGAATGGGCTGTTATTTTTTTAAATGGGTTGTATTTGTCCTCCACGGGTTTAGAGGCTGACTTGTGGGCCTAGCAAGTTAACGCGTACACAATCAGGAGATGATTGTACGTGGAGAGGATGACAGTAGGGACCCGCCAAGGTCATGGCAGTACGCAAGCAAGTGCCTCCTTATTTCAAGCCAATAAAAAATGGCTCCTCCTAATGGATTTCTGACATCTGGGTCCCATGCCATTGTCAATGTTGTCAATAAACAAGAGAATTGCACAACGAGCGGCTAACACCAGGGACCCAGCAGCTCGCCCAGTTATTTTTTTTTTGGGTTAATTTGATAAATGCCTCCGAGAAATGCCACTGCAATTTCCCAACTTTGAAAATGCCATTTCATGCCATTTCTAGTGGCATTTTTTGAAGTCTGGAGTGGCGTTTTTCAAAGTTTGCAAACTGCAGTGGCATTTTTCAAAGTTTGCAAAAATTGCATTGGCATTTTTCAAAGTTTGGAAATTGCAGTGGCATTTTTATGAATCGCCATAATTGGAGTGGCATTTATGTAATTTGTTTTTGAGACGGAAGTAGGGTGTCAACTGGGCTGTGCGGGACACTCTGGCCTGTCTAGACAACCTTTTCTTTTATGTTTACCACAAACCAGCCCAGTAGTTTTTTTCCTTTTTGAAAATGGCTAGCCCAGTTTTTTTGTGATTTGTCAAGTAAGTCACTTTTTCAGGCCTATTGGGCTAGACGAGGAGAGCTTCATTCGGCTGGCCGAGAAAATGGCCTATCAGTAATGAGAAATGGGTTGTACATTTTAAACACATCAAACCCGCAATTAGTTTCAAATGTCTTTTTTTCATTTCGAGATTTTAAATTGCATTGATTTTTATGCGTGGACAATTTATTGGATTTTATATTGATATACATTTATTTTTAAAATCAGTCTGAATGTGACTCGAAATTTCGGGATTAAAAACAGTTCAGACCGCACCGACATATGCAAAATTTCGTATAATTTTTTAACCATGGCCACAATATGGGCTGTAATGCGAACAAAAAGAATATGGGCTCCAAAAAAACCTGTAAGAATTAGCAAATGGGCTGTAAACTATTTGAAATAATGGCAGATGGGCTGTATGCTGTTTTCCACAGATTTGAGGCTTTCGACAGATGGCTTGTATACTGTTGGATGTCCATCCAACGGCCGTCGTGCTTCTTCAATATCTGCTCTTCCTGCTCCAGCCGCTCAAACAAGCGCGAGAGGGACTGCCTGCTCCCTCCTCCCCGCGGCCGGCTGTGCTGCCCCGCAGGCCTCACCGCCCCACCGTACTCCCATCGCTGGCCTAGCTATCCCTCTACTCACCCTCAGTCCCACACATGTTGTTATTCTCCGGCGATGGCAGACGAACTAGTAAACCCTCGCACTCCTCCGAGTGGGAAACAATTGCCGAGTATTCCTTGGCTCCGTGTCCTTCCCTTACTAGGCCTCGCCGCCGTCCACTGCCCTGGTGCTCTCGGCGCGGCCTGGTCAACATAGTCAATGAACGACATCCATCGGAAGTGGACTGTACGTGGAGAGGCTGACAGCTGGGTCCATGGCCACACGCAAGGAAATGCCTCCTTATTACGCGCAAAATAATGATTCCTCCACCTGACATCTGGGACCCACCGAAAGGGCCTCTGTATTTTGCAAAAAAAACGTTACCACCGCTGACAGCTCGGACCCACCAGATATATCTTCGCACGCAAGGAAGTGCCTCCTTATTACGCCCCAAAAAAAGAATACTCCCCCTGCTAGCTGGGACCCAGTATATTGGGCCTACTAAGTTGACGGGGACGAAGGGCTTTGTCAACTTAGTCAATATGCATGATTTTAGCTCGACTGACCGTACGATGTCCATCCAACGGCCGTAGTGCTTCTTCAACCTCTGGTCTTCTTGGTCCAGCTGCCCAAAGCAGCACCGGTCGTGCCGCCTGCTCGTGCCTCCCGTGGCCAGCTGTGCTGCCGCAGAGGCCTCACCGCCCCCATACTACTCCCACCGCTGGCCAGGCCATCCCTCCACTCCACTCACCCACACCGCCTGTTATTCTGCGGCGACGGCAGCACAACCCAACCAGTGAACCCTCGTACTCCTCTCCGCGTGGGCATCCACTGTCGCGTCTTCCCTGGCTCCGCGTCTTACCCTTCCTAGGCCTCGCCGTCGTCCACCGCCGTGGTGCTCTCGGCGCGACGTGGTCAATGTGGTCAACGACCGAATTCCATCGGAAGAATACTGTATGTGGAGAGGCTGACAGCTGGGTCCACGGCAGCCGCAAGGAAGTGCCTCCTTATTACACGGAAAATAATTATTCCTCCACTTGACAGCAGGGACCCACAGGACGGGCCACCAGTATTTCGCAAAAAAACGTTTGCCCCTGACTGCTGGGACCCACCCGACGAGCCACCGTATTTTGCGAAAAAACATCCCCCCTGCTGTCAGCTCGGACCCACCGGAAGTGCCTCCTTATTACGCACAAAAAATGAATACCCCCTGCTAGCTGGGACCCACCTTGGTGGGAGGCTAACTTGTGGGCCTACTAAGTTGACGGGGATGGAGGGCTTTGTCAACTTAGTCAATATAAATGATTCTAGCTCCAGTGACCGTACGATGTCCATCCAACGGCCGTAGTGCTTCTTCAACCTCTGGTCTTCTTGCTCCAGTCGCCCAAAGCAGCGCTGGTCATGCCGCATGCTCCCGCCTCCCGTGGCCGGCTGTGCTATCGCAGAGGCCTCACTGCACCCTACTATTCCCACCGCTGGCCAGGCCCTGCGGCGACGGCAGCCTCACACCGGAGCCGAACCAGTGAACCCTTGTACTCCTCTCGGCGCGGGGTTCCACTGTCGCGTCTTCCCCGGCTCCCCGTCGTCCCCTTCCTAGGCCTCACCGTCGTCCACCGCCCTGGTGCTCTCGGCGTGGCATGGTCAAGGAACGACTTCCATCGGACGTGGACTGTATGTGGAGAGGCTAACAACTGGGTCCACGGCTGCAGCAAGGAAGTGCCTCCTTATTACGTGGAAAATAATTATTCCTTCACCTGACAGCGGGGAGCCACCAGACGGGCCACCGTATTTCACAAAAAAAAACGTTTCCCCCCTGACTGCTGGGACCCACCAGCTACACCTTCGCACGCAAGGAAGTGCGTCCGGGAAAAAAACGATTCACCCCTCTAACTGTTGGGACCCACCAGCTACATTTTCGCACGCAAGGAAGTGCCTGACAGTCGGGACCCACCTGGTCGAAGCGTACATAGCATTGTCATTATGGTCGTACATACTGGTCATTGGGCACGCATGTGTCACAGTAGAGGCGTGCATGTAGCATGTACACGTACGTACAACGGCCAGGGTGCAAGAAAGAAAATACGGCCACGTATGTGTACATACGGGCGGGGTCTCGAGCGCCTACTCGCACATACGTACATGGCTGGGTGGGAACGGAGAAACAGCATCGTCGTCATGTTCATGGGGAGCAAACCGGCTGGGTCGAAACAGAATGCGTGGTCGTGTTCATCGGGAGGGCTTGGACGGAACAGGCGATGGAAACGAGGCCTAGCGTAGCGCACAACAGAGGAAATGGACCTTCTACGGTCGAAACGGGGGTCCTGTTGATCGGGAGGGGTTTGGCGTACCGCAAAACGGAGGAAACGGACCTCCTACGGTTGAAACGGGGGTCCTGTTGATCAGGAGGGGTGTGGCGTACCGCAAAACGGAGGAAACGGACCTCCTACGGTCGAAACGGGGGTCCTGTTGATCGGGAGGTGTGTGGCGTACCACAAAACGGAGGAAACGGACCTCCTACGGTCGAAACGGTGGTCATGTTGATCGGGAGGGGTGTGGCGTACTGCAAAATGGACGAAACGGACCTCCTATGGCCAAAACGGAGGTCCTGTTCATCGGGAGGGGTGTGGCTTACCGCAAAACGGGACTCCACGGGATACTGTTCATCTCCACCGTCGACCTCCTCCAGCCTCCACGGGGTACCGTCGACCTCCTCCAGCCTCCACAGGCTCCTGTTCATCCAGCCTCCATCGCGCGCTACTCCACCGGCTACTGTTCAACCACCCCTCCACCGTCTACTGTTCATCCAGCCCTCCACCATCTACTATTCATCCATCCCTCCATACCACGGGGTCTTGTTCAACCACCCCTCCATGGCCACCCCTCCACCGTCTACTGTTCATCCAGCCCTCCACACCACAGGTTCCTGTTCATCCAGAGGCAATGCCACCGCTCACTGTTCATCCAAACCCCCCCTGCAACGCTCACTGTTCATCCCAGAAGCAGCATCGATCGGCTTCAGATAGCAGTAGTAGCGAAGGAATCGCTCCATCGGGTTCAGTTAACAGCCATCGATCGATCGCTCGGGATCAGTAACGCGTAGCCTGTAGTGCAATCGCTCGGGTTCAGTTAGAGCCCAACGCCTCGCTCAGGTTCAGTTAGAGCCAACGCCTCGCACACACGCGCGTACGTGTACGAGAGAAACGCGCATCGCTCGGCCCCGACCTCCCACCATAACCGGCAACTCCCCAAAATTTTCCTCCCCCTCGCTTCTACCATGGTTTTTTCCGTCATGGACGGCCCAAAGAATGTCATGCAGCTGCGTCTCCGGCCCGCCCAGGACGAAAAGCCCATTTTCTGTTATGATTTTTTGTCATAGAAGTAGGAGCCCACCACATCTATGATGATACCGGGTTTTGTCACAATTATCGTCATAGAAGTGTCATATGTATGACAGAAAAAAGTTTCGTTTGGCCCAAAATGTCACGGATGTGTCTTTTTTTTGTAGTGAAGGCTGCGCCCCGCGCCCCCCGCAGCCAGCCGCCCCAGGCGGAATGCGGGCCACGAGCAGAGCAGAGTGGAAGTCCTCCTCGTCGGCGGGCGCTATCGAGGAGGCCCTAACTACCCAGTGCTCGACATGCACCCTCGGGGCGTCGTCCATGGCGTTGGTGGAGCAGTGGAGGCACAGCCGACAGAAGAGAAGATCCCATGCACCCCTAGCTAGCGCGCCAAATGTCGGATTACGGGTTCCGCCAACCCTTGAAAGGTTCGAACTCTGGGGTGCATGCGGAGATATCAACCTACCCTGCCTGCCTACTCGTGATCCTCCTAAGCCTAGCGCGTCGAGCTCGAAGAGACAAAGAGACACAACAGTTTATCCTGGTTGAGGCCACCTTGCGGTGTAATACCCTACTCCAGCGTTTTTGGTGCATTGCCTTGAAGGGCCGAGGATGAACTAGTACAATGGATGAATTGGCCTTAGGAGGTGAGGTGTTCTTGATCTCAAGAGAGCTGGGGAGGTGGTCGGGTGAGAGTCGCCCCGATGTTAACTAGATGCCCCACGATGGTGGTGGCTAACTCCTATTTAAAGTGGCCTTGGTCCTCTTCCCAAATGTTGGCGGGAAGGGATCCCACAACGGCCAGATTTGAAAGGGTACAAGTAGTACAACTTATCCTGACTAAAGTGATCTTCGCCTGCGAAAAGCCCCTGGCCATGACGCTGCGGTGGGCTCGGTGATGACCTCCGTCCTGCCATCCTGGTGGTCTTGTTCTTGTTGCACCGGAATGGAAACCTTTGGCTAATTCCTCGGTACTCCACGCCTGCGGCTTGCCTCCCTTGCAGCGAAGGGGAAACTGGCGATCTACACCCACTAGCGCCCGCTTAGCCTTGATCGTCATGGCTCACATCAGCTGAGCCTCGTGAGCTACATGTTGCATAGACTCTCCGCCCCTCGGGAGCCAGCCTGAAGAGGCCGATCCCCTCTAGGGTCTTGGCGTCATCCGCCTTGCGAGGCTTGGCCCCTCGCGAGGGTCTTGAGTCGTTGATGTTGAAGCTGGGCCGTACCAGGCCGTCGATGGAGCCACGTGGTGGGCCACAGGCAAGCAAGTCTGGATACCCCCATATCCAGAACGCTGACATTGTCCTTTTCTACAAAAAGTATTGGGCCACCTTGCTGCACCTTAGCTACTTTGTTACTTGTTAGCAGTTACGAATTATCTTATCGCAAAACTATCTGTTACCGATAATATTAGTGCTTGCAGAGAATACGTTACTGAAAACCGCTTGTCATTTCCTTCTGCTCCTCGTTTGGTTCGACACTCTTACTTATCTAAAGGACTACAATAGATCCCCTATACTTGTGGGTCATCAAGACTCTTTTATGGCGCCCTTTCCAGGAGTGAAGCGCCTTTGGTAGGTGGAATTTCGTAAGGAAACATTTATATAGTGTGGTGAAATTTACCGTCACCTGTTACTATAGAAAATAATCCTTTGAGGGGCTTGTTAGGGGTATCTTCAATGTTACCAGAAGTGCAAAGAGTTGCTCCTCAACCTACTGAACCTACTGAAAATATTTATTTTGAAATTTCTTCGGGTATGATAGAGAAACTACTAGCTAATCCCTATACAGGAGATGGAACACTACATCCCGATATGCACCTAATCTATGTGGATGAAGTTTGTGTATTATTTAAGCTTGCGGGTATGCCTGAGGATGTTATCCAGAAAAAGGTCTTACCTTTATATTTGATGGGAAAGGCATTGACATGGTTTAGGATATGTGATGATATTGGATCATGGAACTACAACTGATTGAAATTGGAATTTCATCAGAAGTTTTATCCTATGGACCTGGTTCATCGTGATCGTAATTATATATATAATTTTTGGCCTCACGAAGGAGAAAGTATTGCTCAAGCTTGGGGGAGGCTTAAGTCAATGTTATATTCATCCCCCAATCATGAGCTCTCAAGAGAAATTATTATTCAAAAAATTTATGATTGGCTTTCTCTCAACAATCGCTCCATGCTCGATACTTCTTGTACTGGTTCTTTTGTGATGAAGACTATTGAATTCAAATGGGATTTATTGGAAAGAATTAAACGCAACGCTGAAGGTTGGGAACTCGACGAAGGTAAGGAATCAGGTATAACACCTAAGTTTGATTGTGTTAAATCATTTATGGATACCTATGCTTTTCGTGAATTTAGCACTAAATATGGACTTGACTCTGAGATAGGTAGCTTCTTTCTGTGAATCATTTGCTACTCATGTTGATGTCCCTAAGGAGAAGTGGTTTAGGTATCATCCCCCCATTAAAGTGAAAGTAGTAGAACCTATTAAAGTTGAATAAAAGACTATTACTTATAATGTTAATCCTATTGTTCCAACTGCTTATATTGAGAAACCACCTTTCCTTGTTTGAATAAAGGATCATGATAAAGCTTCAACTGTGGTTCGTAAGAGTAATTCTAGAACACCTACACCCCCTGAGAAAATTAAAGTTGAACCTAGTATTGCTATGGTTAAAGATCTCTTGGTCGATAATATTGGTGGGCATGTTATTTACTTTTGTGATGAAGCTGCTAGAATTGCTAGACCAGATACTAAAAATAAACATGGACCTGTTGTTGGCGTGCCTGTTGTTTCTCTTAAATTAGGAGATCATTGTTATCATGGCTTATGTGATATGGGTGCTAGTGTGAGTGCAATAGCTCATTCCTTATACAAAGAAATTATGCATGATATTGCACCTGCTGAGATAGAAGATATTGATGTTACAATTAAGCTTGCCAATAGGGATACTATTTGGACAATTGGGATTGTTAGAGATGTTGAAGTCTTGTGTGGGAAAATTAAATATCATACTGATTTTCTTATTCTTGGTTCCCCACAAGATAACTTTTGTCCCATTATATTTGGTAGACCCTTCTTGAATACTGTTAATACTAAGATAAACTACGAAAAAGATATTGTAACTGTTGGTTTAGGGGATATGTCTCATGATTTTAATTTTGCTAAATTTCGTAGACAACCCCATGATAAAGAATTCCTTAGTAAAGATGAAATTATTGGTCTTGCTTCTATTGTCGTGCGTCCTAATGATCCTTTAGAACAATATTTGCTAGACCATGAAAATGATATGTTTATGAATGAAAGAAGGGAAATAGATGAAGTATTCTTTAAACATGGACCTATTTTGAAACACAACTTACCTATTGAAATCATAGGGGATCCGCCTCCACCAAAGGGAGATCCCGTTTTTGAGCTTAAACAATTACCCGATACTTTGAAATATGCTTATCTTGATGAAAAGAAGATATATCATGTTATTATTAGTGCTAACCTTTTAGAGCATGAAGAAGAGAAATTATTGAAAACTCTGAAGAAGCACTGTGCTGCTATTAGATATACTCCTGATGGTCTTAAGGGCATTAGTCCCACTCTATGCCAGCACAAAATAAAATTGGAAAAAGATGCTACATCAGTTGTTGATCATCAATGACGGTTAAATTCTAAAATGAAAGAATTGGTAAGAAATAAAATACTACATCTTTTGGAGGCAGGTATAATTTATCCTATTGCTAATAGTCAGTTGGTAAGTCCTGTCCATTGTGTCCCTAAGAAGGGAGGTATTACTGTTGTTCCTAATGATAAGGATGAATTGATCCCACAAAGAATTATTTCAAGTTATAGAATGGTAATTAATTTCCGCAAATTAAATAAAGCTACTAGAAAAGATCATTACCCTCTACCTTTTGTTGATCAAATGCTAGAAAGACTATCTAAACATACACATTTTTGCTTCCTAGATGGTTACTCTGGTTTCTCTCAAATACCTGTGTCAAAAGAGGATCAGGATAAGACTACTTTTACTTGCCCTTTCGGTACCTTTTCTTATAGACGTATGCCATTTGGTTTATGTAATACACCTGCTACCTTTCAAAGATCTATGATTGCTACATTCTCTAACTTTTGTGAAAAGATTGTGGAGGCTTTCGTGGATGATTTCTCCGAGTATGGAACTTCTTTAAATTATTTATCAAGCATGATTGAGTCTTGCAGAGATGTGAAGAAACTAATCTTGTCTTGAATTGGGAGACATGCCACTTTATGGTTAATGAAGGTATCGTCTTGGGGCATAAAATTTTTGAAAGAGGTATTGAAGTTGATAAAGCTAAAGTTGATGCTATTGAAAACATGTCGTTTCCTAAGGACATCAAAGGTATAAGAAGTTTCCTTGGTCATGCAGGTTTTTATAGGAGGTTCATTAAAGACTTCTAAAAAATTCTACAACTCTGACTAATCTCTTACAAAAAGATGTTCCTTTTGTCTTTGATGATGATTGTGTAGAAGCATTTGAAATACTTAAGAAAGCCTTGATTTCTGCACCTATTGTCCAGCCACCTGATTGGAATTTACCCTTTGAAATTATGTGTGATGCTAGTGATTATGCTATAGGTGCTGTTCTAGGACAAAGAGTTGATAAGAAATTAAATGTTATCCAATATGCTAGTAAAACTTTAGACAGTGCCCGGAGAAATTATGCTACTACTGAAAAAGAATTTTTAGCAGTTGTGTTCGCTTGTGATACGTTCAATCCTTATATTTTTTATTCCAAAGTAACTGTTCACACTGATCATGCTGCTATTAAATACCTTATGGAAAATAAAGATGCTAAACCTAGACTTATTAGATGGGTTCTCTTGCTACAACAATTTGATTTGCACATTATTGATAGAAAGGGAGCTGAGGACCCTGTTGCAGACAACTTGTCTAGGTTAGAAAATGTTCTAGATGACCCACTACCTATTGATGATAGCTTTCCTAAGGAACAATTAGGTGTCATAAATGCTTCGGGTACTGCTCCATGGTATGCTGATTATGCTAATTACATTGTTGCTAAATTCATACCACCTAGTTTCACATACCATCAAAAGAAAAAGTTTTTCTATGATTTAAGACATTACTTTTGGGATGACCCACACCTTTATAAAGAAGGAGTAGATGGTGTTATTAGACGTTGTGTACCTAAGCATGAACAGGAACAGATCCTACGCAAGTGTCACTGCGAGGCATATGGACGACACCACGCTGGAAATAAAACTGCACATAAGGTATTGCAATCTAGTTTTTGTTGGCCTACTCTCTCCAAAGATGCCCGTAAGTTTGTCTTGTCTTGTGATGAATGCCGAAGAATTGATAATATTAGTAGACGTCAAGAAATGCCTATGAACTATTCACTTGTTATTGAACAATTTAATGTTTGGGTCTTTGATTATATGGGCCCTTTTCCTTCCTCTAATGGGTATACACATATTTTAGTTGGTGTTGATTACGTTACTAAGTGGGTAGCAGCTATTCCAACTAGTAGTGCTGATCATAACACTTCTATTAAGATGCTTAAAGAAGTTATTTTTCCGAGGTTTGGAGTCCCTAGATACTTAATAACTGATGGTGGTTCACATTTTATTCATGGTGCTTTTCGTAAAATGCTTGCTAAGTATGATGTTAATCATAGAACTGCATCTCCATACCATCCACAGTCTAGTGGTCAAGTAGAATTGAGTAATAGAGAGATTAAATTGTGTAACAGCCCCAAAATTGGGTTATCGATTTTTGTGCTATTATTCCTTCCTGGCACTCATTTTCAAAATCTTTCTCCTGAGTTTTGCTGACGACTCTGAGAATTCTTGTCATTTCCAACCTTTCAAAACTTGCTCATGTCTTTTTCAGTGGGCAAGACCTCAGTTGCATCATCTTAAACCCTCTCAAACCCTAATTCCAAATTTTTGGTATTTGAATATGCCCTTTGTGATTTTTTCAAAGCAGCTATCATTTTACTTGGTCTATTGATCATCCCATCTGTTCCCAGAGATCCTCCTATCCTTTTCAACCTTGGACATGCAAAACTATTGCCAAGTCCCATGCAATATTTTTGAATTGTGATTTGTTCCTTTTCTTGCCTTTCCGAGGAATAAAATCGAAAGGCATATCTAGCCATCTCCTAAATTCATGTGAATTGGTGGAGTTCATATTTATGCCTAATCCAACCTCCGGCAATCATATTGGCCATAATTAAATAGGGAAAATTGCCTTTTCCTATTTAATACCAATATTGCATTTTTGCCATTTTCTAAAGGAACTACTATTTTTATAGCAGGGGAAAATTCCAACATAAATTGTGGAGCCTGTCCTTGATATATATTCACTAGTTACATCATCATCTCATGTTCCACAGATCAAAAATTGGGCACATGATCCAATGCAAGTTTCTGCCTTCTCTAAAATTTTGCAAAGGAAGTGCTTTAATCCTAATTCCTTTTGAGCCGAAATTTGGCAGGGTGATTAATATTGATAAATAACCCCTGGATACGAAAGATGAGCTCAATCTAAGCATCCTAGCTCCCTATGCAAGTTTTCAAAGTTTCTGACCAGATTGTCACTTTGTGAAGGAAGTACCTTCATAGAGTTTCCAAATGGGGTGAAACTATAGCATACTCTCAAGTATCGCAAATCATTAGCCTTCACCCAAATTTAGCTCATTTCATTGAGCTATATGAGCACAGGAGCAATTCTTGTTTTCTGTGCAAATTTTCAGTTTGTGAAGCAAGTATATTTTATCTTGCTCCATTATGGATGAAAATAATTCCAAGCCTTCTCCTATCCATATAACCCACCTACCCAAGAGTTTGGATAATTTCATTTAGCCAATAGTTTCCTAGAAGTTTCCCAAGTTTCTTGTCAAAAGTGATGCTTGTGAAGCAAGTACCAATTTGGTAAGTCCATTTGGAGTGATGTTTTTACAGCATCTACTTATGACCAAATCATTGGGATTTGCCAAGTTATAGCTCAATCAAACCTTCCTAGTGAGTGTTTCTTCCTCTTTTGTTTTCTGGACCAGATCTGGCATTTGCACTGCAGCTATGCTAAATCCTTGAGCTTATGACCTAAAAACCCCAGGACCGTAGTCCTTGCTACCCTAAGCCTCCTAGATATCAAGTTTACCATTTCACCGCTCTGGTTTTACCTCTAGGGTGTTGCCAAGTTTGCAGCAGTAAACTTGTGGAGGTTGGTTTACTCAACTCACCTTTTTACTGCCCGTTTCATTACCGTCGTAATACTCCACTCTGGAAGGACTACGCGTTAGACATGTTTTAGCCTCAGTAAAAACTCCTGAGCGCGCCATGCCAATGGTGACCACGAGGGAAGCTAGCCAAAACGATGGTCTAGCCACTGTTCTCATCGGCAGCGCTGCTTTGACCATCCCTGACCTCGCCATTCATGTCCTACAGCTCCAACTCATCGCCGTTGTTCGCCTGGACCCCGCTCCCCCTCTGTTTTATTCCCCAATGAGCCGTGCCAAAGGTTGAGCAGTGAGCTCTCGTGAGCTCGACTTCTTCCTCACTTCTTTCTTCTTCCTCCTCTCATCCGCGAGTGCCCCTCGTCTCCGTGAGCCTCTGCTGCTCGTCGCGACCCTCCTCGTCGCCTTCTCGCTGCTGCCCGTGTGCCTTGGTCGCGACTGCCGATGCTGCACCGTCGCTGAGGCGAGGACACGTTGCCCGCCACATGCCACCTTGCCCCCTCTTTCCCGAGCTCTCCCCGCGGCTATTTAAGCACGCCTCGAGCTCTCTCGCAGTCCACCATCCCTCCCTGAGCCTCTCCCCGGGCCCAGAGCCCCTCCCTGACCTCCATTACCGCCATGGCCACCGTCGGCGACCGGCTAAATTCACGACCACAGGAGCCCCTTCCTCCCTCCTAGCTTCCCCACCAGACTCTCTGAACTCCGGTGGACCCTCCTAGCTCCTCTCCTCGTCGCCGGAGCCACCATAGGCAGGCGCCCAAGTTCGGCCGTCGCGCTCGTCCTTGGTTGCGCTAGCCATCGTCGTTCTGCTACGTCCTGGCGGTGCTGCGGGGACAAGGAGGATGCGCTGCATGTCCCCGCACCCGTCGGTGCCCTCACTCCAGCGGGAGGTGGCCGGAGTTGGCCAGGCCGGCGCGGGCCTCGCTGCTGCCTCGCCCCTCCTCTGATCTGCGCGCGGCCTCGGGAGAAAGGAGAAGGAGCGTGAGGAGAGGGATAAGTCAACGCTGGTCCCACCCATCAGCCGCACAAGGCACGGGCTGACGTGGATAAGTGGACGCGCGTTTTGCCGAAATACGCCTCCAGTTTTCCTCTAGGGACCTGTTGGCTGAATTTTTTTCACCGTTAGGTCCCTAAACTTCAACCCTTCGTATCTCGACAACCGTAACTCCGATTGATGTAAATCCAATGCCCACGTCTTCATCTCGTCGAGCCCGTTCCATTTCCATCATTTTCACTATGGTTTGAAATATTGAAAATGACTATTCTGCCCTTGTTCGTAAACAACCCCCTCCGAGAGAGAACCGTTTCCGGCAAATTTTTCTGCGGTCGTTTCTCACTTCTTCCCGGAGTATTTGTCGACCTCCAGGCAAGCCAACCTCTTATCATGAGCCCCGAACTTGCATGATGATTTTGCTTGCACCTTGTGTGTGTGTAGTTGCAATTGTTTTTTATCGTTTTCGTTGCAGTCATTTCATTATGCTTACCATGCATGCTTGTGTGCTATCTTTTGCTATGATAGTTAGAATGTTGATATTGATAATGACATATCACTACTCTACTTTATTTTCATGTCATCATTATAAAATGCTATGATACACCATGGATAAGTTAGTACTTGGTATTGTTATGTTCTTTATGCTGTAGTTGTTCACTTGAGAAGTTCGATATGTTATTAAAGCATTTATATGATGTATGCTCATTGTTGCATTCATGTTAAAATGCTTGTATGATGATTGATTATGGAGAAGATAATAATATGACTTAATAATAAAACCCCTTCGTCATCGATGGGATCGAGTCATAGTGCCGCCAAATCGAACTTTTCCAGTGCAACCACATTTGCCTGTATGGGACGGCCCTAATGCGGTCTATTTTCGTGCCTCTCGCCGGTGCCTCCAATGAGGGAAGGTTATGGGCGCGTGCTACCCAGATCAGGTAGGCGGACATAAGACTTGTGTGCCCGTAGTTTGATTTTTCACGCTTTTGTCCCCGTGGGGGAATCGTTTAAGTTTTGCCATGACGGTGGTTTGAGGTGTCTTGAGGTAGACACGGGGCCACCCATGACTTAGCCCAGAGGGAAGTGAGTCGGAGTGGCCGGGAGAGTATCATGGCAGTACATCGATTTTGTCGGAACGCTGCTGGTCCACCCGAATGGGATGACGAGGCCATGGGTTCTGTGGTGTGGGTACAGTGTGCTACCTCTGTAGAGTGTATTTAAACTATCGATAGCCGCGTCCTCGGTCATGGGCATAAGTTCGTAGTAGGGTACACTATGGAGTATTGGTCTAAATGGAGGATAAACCTGAAATAATTAAGCTGATTAATGTGGTTGTGATCGCCGTAAGGATCATGGGCCATTTATTGGTCACGTTGTGATCGCCGTAAGGATCACGGGCCATTTATTGGTCGGGTTGTGATCACCATAAGGATCACGAGTTTGTCTCTGTTTGTGATAAGGAAATGAGGTGATCACCGTTGGTAAGAGAGTCCGAGGGACTCAGTGCACAAGTTTGGTGGCATTGCATGTGTAATAGGTTTGCATTTAAAGAACCATGGTAGAACATGAGATGGTTGCATACAGTTAACATGCTATGTCTGCATTAAATACCATTGGTAGTTTATTTTCAGCATAGTTTCATGATGCCATGCCATGCTTTGATTGATATGATTGAGATAATATCCTATGTTTTTCTATTGCCATGTTTGAAATAAATTTGCTATGCCATGTTGTGGCCATGCTAGTGGATGCCATGATGTTAGTTTGATTTATGTCTTTGGTTGATATCATGCCATGCTTAATTTCTGATATGAGATAAGTTATGCCATTCGCTTGGTTCCTGCTTTGTCTTCTGCTTGTTTGGATGCTATGTATTTGGTTGTCTTGCAAGTACATTCAATGTACTGACCTGGCATGTCATGCCAGTTTTGTAGGTAGTTCACTTGTTCCGTCGTGCTAGGCTGTAATCTTGCCAGTCATGTGAGTTGTGGAGCCCAGCCAGAGAGATATGCTGCCAAGACTTCCGCCGCCATTTAAATAGACGTCCGCTGCCATGTAAATAACCTTAGGGCTATGCCAGAAGATTATATTCATCACTGATGTAATCATATACACATGTATTTGATGAATATTCTTGTACCTGGAATGTTGTATCATGGACCTGTCATGCGTCAGGTGTTATCCTGGGCTGACATGCGAAGGCCCCCTGCTCCATGCGGATCGGGGTGCCACAGGGCTTGGTATCAGAGCAGCCAGGCTGGCATAGATTATCCTAGCGTTGGATCACCGCTACCATTAACCCGTAATGACCCTAAGGGATTTGACCCATCCCTGGCATCCGGCATGGCCACTGTTAATCAACAGGCAACGCAGTCAGGACCGACACATCCTCACCGCTCTGTCCCTGCCTATTTATCCATGGAGCAAGTAGCAATCCTATCCTTTCTGATCGACCGCACCGCTTTCCATTCGCCATTAAGAGAAAGGGGCCACGCTATGCGGGCCTGTCCCGCATAGCTACCTATAAAACCCCCTTTCTGCTAGCCGTATCACTCGCTACTCAGTCCGCCATGTCCTTGCAGATTAGCTTAGCTATTAGCACCCCAGTCATGGCTAGCAACTCCAAAACTCCCACATATTACACCCGCACCTATGCCGTCAACCACCCTGGCTTTCCACCCCTTCTTGTTGAGATGCTTACCAAAGCATTTGTCGGTAAGACTAGCCCCGATTACCTAGTGTTCCAATCGACACCCGTCCCTCACCTTCATCGCTTTGTTGCAAGAGTGCACATCAGCCTAGGGCCTGCAGCAGATGTCCTACCTTTGGTTTAGCCATTCAAGCCACTGCTGTGGAGGCTATCCTACACCTCCGAACCAATTTCCCGCATGTAGCAACAAGGCGGGAGTTCTACTTTTTCCCCACTGTGTCAAACGCAGTAATGCAGCCTTCATCCATTAGCCAAGGAGATGATCCCACAATCGCTCGCCTGGTGCAATACATCAGTGCCCAGGGGATGTTGATTTCAATGCTTCTTGCCAATTTTAGAGCCATGGACAATAATGTGGTACGAGTCGTCAAAGAAGCTTACCGTGAGGCTCGTAAGTTCGCATCTCAAGCTGTTGGCCCAACGCCATCCGAACCAGTGCTATCCTCTCAACCCGTGCTATGGCCCAAGCCAAACATCATCACCCTCGACAATTCTCTTCTCCGGATCCATCAGCAGCATTTTCCTGGAGCAATTTCAGCCCCACCGCCCCAACCCATAGAAGTGTTAGACAATGAAGATGGAGATTGGCTCAATCTTTCTCCTCCAGGAGAGCCCCAGCAAGGCATGTCTCTGCCTAACTTCAGTCACGCAGTCAGTGGTTCCTGCTAGGGGATCGGTCTGTCGGTTCATCCCCGAGATGAGGATGGAACCATGTATCCTGCAACAAGCAGTTTTGTTTCACGCGTAGTGCGTGTGTGTTTGTTGTATGCTGATACTGTTGTAACCCGTATGCTCTGTTATTTGCTTGCTTGTTTGTTTTTGTTTGTCTCTCTGTCAAACAGAAATGTTTGACAGGGTTGGAACCGTGTTAACAAGATTTTAATCAGTAGAACACATACACTAAAAACAACATTGACTCATTCTGAGTCTCTAATAAAATGCGCACTGGTGTAGGTATATGTATACCAGGAGTACATATACCCACTAGCATTAAAACACCTTAGTGTGATTTGTGTGGTGTTTTTTGTTGCATGTTCCTTGCATATGTCCATATGTTTAGATTTTACTACATACTGCACGCATACCCGGTTCACCCGCGAGTACAATGGAACATTACTCGAGGGAATGGAAAGTCACATATCCCTCTCTATCTGCGCATACCCCGTGTGCCAGATTTTTCCAAACCCGGAACCTCCAAGAGGCCATTTTTATCTGGCCATTTCTCATCCCTGATTCTTTTTAGTGAACCCAATTGTGTTTCCGGAGAAACACTGCCAGTTTTATTTCTCGCGATCCATTACAACTCCCCAATACAGATCTAAACTCCGATTCTGCCTCCACACCTACATTTCATGGAGCAATCCGCGAAATTTTTCCTGTGCCCTAAACCGATTCCTGAGCTAGCGTAGCCACCTTACCTGCATCCGAACCCATCACCACCACCATCACTGCTTTGCGTGGCGTCGCAAGTAGCCACCACCGCTCCACCGCAGCATGCGATTA
The DNA here is from genome assembly GCF_002162155.2 of Triticum dicoccoides. Taxonomy (NCBI): domain Eukaryota; kingdom Viridiplantae; phylum Streptophyta; class Magnoliopsida; order Poales; family Poaceae; genus Triticum; species Triticum dicoccoides. Next base: position 233,711,212 of record NC_041387.1, on the reverse strand, counting down.
CTCGGCTGGAGCAAAGCGACGGAGGATCAAGCATGGTGGAGGACCACCCCGTGCCCCGTCTTCTTCCACACCTCGAGCCACCAGCCGCGCGTTGTCTCGAGCCCGCTTGTTCCTGATGAGTATCACCAGGAGGATCGACGAGCCGACTAGTGTGCCCAGCAGTGCCGCGAGGAACAACCGTAGTGCCACCAAGAACACCTCCTCGCCGAGGGAGCTCGGCTCGATTCGCTCAAACCAAAGGGGTAGTAGAGCGGCATTATGTTTATGTGTTGGAAGCGAGCTGCGCTGCCATTTTTATAGCCCAACCCCGGTGTATGGTGAGCGGAGTCCAGGAAACTCGCTTATCGCCCGATCACCGGCGTCCAAGAGGCGAATCCGCGATCAGTGCCGACAAGGTGCTGGCCCGCGACGTGAGTGCTCGCTGCACCGGCGCTGTGCACGCGGCGCACTAGCACTAGGGTCCTCATCGCCCTAGGAGCTAGATGCATGTTGCGCCAAGCCGCACACGAAGGAGCAGCACGGGAGAAGTAGTCAGCCGGAGGTAGAAGAAGGAGGCTGACAGTGGGCCCTGGACCCACGTATCAGCCGGTGAGTCCACTGTTCACTCGGTGCATCTAGCAATTTTTGGATCGTTTGATCTCGAATGCCCGTAGCCGTGGATTTAACCATGTTTGCCCATATCTCTTCCTCGGTGTACCAATTATCGGTGCCCCAACTCGCTCTAATTTGACCAAAGGGTTAAATTTTAACTCGGAGATTTTTATCTGGAGTGGTTATCTTTTCTTTGTGCTGTAACCCTAGGAATATCGACGACGAGATTCTTTTAAGGGGGGAAGGTTTGTAACAGCCCCAAAATTGGGTTATCAAGTTTTATGATGTTATTCCTTCCTGGCACTCATTTTCAAAATATTTCTCCTGAGTTTTGCTTACGACTCTGATAATTCTTGTCATTTCCAACCTTTCAAAACTTGCTCATGTCTTTTTCCGTGGGCAAGACCTCAGTTGAATCATCTTAAACCCTCTCAAACCCTAATTCCAAATTTTTGGGATTTGAATATGCCCTTTGTGATTTCAAAGAGGCTATTATTTTCCTTGGTCTGTTGATCATCCCATCTGTTCCCAGAGATCCTCCTATCCTTTTCAACCTTGGATATGCAAAAATATTGCCAAGTCCCATGCAATATTTTTGAATTGTGATTTATTCCTTTCTTGCCTTTCTGAGGAATAAAATCCAAAGGCATATCTAGCCATCTCCTGAATTTATGTAAATTGGTGGAGTTGATATTTATGCCTAGTCCAAGCTCTGGCAATCATATCGACCATAATTAAATAAGGAAAATTGCCTTTTTCCTATTTAATACGAATATTGCATTTTTGCCATTTTCTAAAGGAACTACTATTTTTATAGAAGGGAAACTTCCCACATAAATTGTGGATCTTGTACTTGATATATAATCACTAGTTCCATCATCATCTCATATTCCACAGATCAAAAACTAGGCACATGATCCAATGCAAGTTTCTGCCTTCTCTGAAATTTTGCAAAGGAAGTGCTTTAATCCTAATTTTTTTGAGCTTAAATTTGGTAGGGTGATTAATATTGATAAATCACCCATGGATACAAAAGATGAGCTCAATCTAATCATCCTAGCTCCCTGTGCAATTTCTCAAAGTTTTTGACCAGATTGTCACTTTGTGAAGGAAGTACCTTCATAGAGTTTCCAAATCATATGAATCTTTGCCATCCTCTCAAGTATCCCAAATAATTAGCCTTCACCAAAATTCAGCTCATTTCATTGAGCTATGTGAGCACAGGAGCAATTCTTGTTTTCTGTCCAAATTTTCAGTTTGTGAAGCAAGTATATTTTATCTTGCTCCATTCTGGCTAAACATAATTCCAAGCCTTCTCCTATCCATATAACCCACCTACACAAGATTTTGTATAATTTCACTTAGCCAATAGTTTCCTAGATGTTTCCCAAGTTTCTGGTCAAAAGTGATGCTTGTGAAGCAAGTACCAATTTGGTAAGTCCATTTGGAGTGATTTTTTACAGCATCTACTTATGACCAAATCATTAGGATTTGCCAAGTTATAGCTCAATCCAACCTTCCTAGTGAGTGCTTCTTCCTCTTTTGTTTTCTGGACCAGATCCGGCATTTGCACTGCAACTATGCTAAATCCTTGAGCTTATGACCTAAAAAACCCCAGGACCATAGTCCTTGCTACCCTAAGCCTCCTAGACATCAAGTTTACCTCTAGGGTGTTGCCAAGTTTGCAGCAATAAACTTGTGGAGGTTGGTTTACTCAGCTCACTTTGTCACTACCCGTTTCATTACCGTGGTAATACTCCACTCTGTAAGGACTACGCGTTAGACATGTTTTAGCCTCAGTAAAAACTCCCGAGCGCGCCATGGCAGTGGTGATCATGAGGGAAGCCAGCCAAAACGGTGGTCTAGCCACTTTTCTCGTCGGCAGCGCTGCTCCGACCGTCCCTGACCTCGCCATTAATGTCCTACAGCTCCCCCTCATCGTCGATGTTTGCCTGGACCCTGCTCCCCCTCTGTTTTCTTCCCCGATGAGCCGTGCCAAAGGTCGAGCAGTGAGCGCCCGTGAGCTCGGCTTCTTCCTCGCTTCTGCCTTCTTCTTCCTCTCGTCCGCGAGTGCCCCTCATCTCCATGAGCCTTTGCTGCTCGTCGTGACCCTCCTCGTCGCCTTCCCGCCGCTGCCCGTGAGCCTCGGCCGCGACTGCCGACGCTGCGCCGTCGCGGAAGCGCGGACACATCGCCCACCGCGTGCCACCTTGCCCCCTATTTCCCGAGCTCTCCCCGCGGCTATTTAATCACGCCTCGAGCTCTCTTGCAATCCACCATCCCTCCCCGAGCCTCTCCCCGAGCCCAGAGCCCCTCCCTGACCTCCATTGCCGCCATGGCCGCCGTCAGTGACCGGCTAAATTCGCGACCACCGGAGCCCCTTCCTCCCTCCTAGCATCCCCACCAGACCCTCTGAACTCCGGCGGACCCTCTAAACTCCGGCGGACCCTCCCACCTCCTCTCCTCGTCGCCGGAGCCACCATAGCCACGCACCCAAGTTCGGCCACCGCGCTCGTCCTTGGTTGTCGCTAGCCACCGTCATTCTGCTCCGTCCTAGTGGTGCTGCGGGGTCCATGAGGATGCGCTGCATCTCCCTACACCCGCCGGTTCCCTCACTCCAGCGGGAGGTGGCCGGAGTTGGCCAGGCCGGCGCGGGCCTCGCTGCTGCCTCGCCCCTCCTCTGATCTGCGCGCGGCGTCGGGAGAAAGGAGAAGGAGCGGGAGGAGAGGGATAAGTCAACGCGGGTCCCACCCGTCAACCGCACAAGGCGCAGGCTGACGTGGATAAGTGTATGCACGTTTTGCCGAAATACGCCTTCAGTTTTTCCTCCAGGGTCCTGTTGGCCGAAAAAATTTCACCGATAGGTCCTTGAACTTCAACCCTTCGTTTTCATGTCATGTCACTACTCTACTTTGTTTTCATGTCATCATTATAAAATGCTATGATACACCATGGATAAGTTAGTACTTGGTATTGTTATGTTCTTGATGCTATAGTTGTTCACTTGAGAAGTTCGATATGTTATTAAAGCATTTGTATGATGTATGCTCATTGTTGCATTCATGTTAAAATGCTTGTATGATGATTGATGATGGAGAAGATAATAATATGACTTAATAACAAAACCCCTCCGTCATCGATGGGATCGAGTCATAGTGCCGCCAAATCGAACTTTTCTAGTGCAACCACATTTGCTGGCATGGGACGGCCCTAATGCGGTCTATTGGCGTGCCTCTCGCCGGTGCCTCCAACGAGGGAAGGTTATGGGCGCGCGCTACCCTGATCAGGTAGGCGGACATAAGCCTTGTGTGCCCGTAGTTGGATTTAGCACGCTTTTGTCGCCATGGGGGAATCGTTTATGTTTTGCCACGACGGTGGTTTCAGGTGTCTTGAGGTAGATACGGGGCCACCCATGACTTAGCCCAGAGGGGAGTGAGTCAGAGTGGCCGGGAGAGTGTCATGGTAGTAGATCGGTTTTATCGGAACGCCGTTGGTCCACCCGAATGGGATGACGAGGCCATGGGTTCTGTGGTGTGGGTACAGTGCGCTACCTCTGCAGAGTGTATTTAAACTATCGATAGCCGCGTCCTCGGTCAAGGGCATAAGTTCGTAGTAGGGTACACTATCGAGTCTTGGTCGAAATGGAGGATAAACCTGAAATAATTAAGGTGATTAATTTGGTTTTGATCGCCGTAAGGATCACGGGCCATTTATTGGTCGGGTTGTGATCGCCGTAAGGATCACGGGCCATTTATTGGTCGGGTTGTGATTGCCGTAAGGATCAGGAGTTTGTCTCTGTTTGTCATCAGGATATGAGGTGATCACAGTTGGTAAGAGAGACCAAGGGACTCAGTGCACAAGTTTGGTGGCATTGCATGAGTAATAGGTTTGCATTTAAAGAACCATGGTAGAACATGAGATGGTTGCATACAGTTAACATGCTATGTCTACATTTAATACGATTGGTAGTTTATTTTCAGCATAGTTTCATGATGCCATGCCATTCTTTGATTGATATGATTGAGATAATATGCTATGTTTTGATGTTTCCATGTTAGAAATAAATTTTCTATGCCATGTTGTTGCCATGCTAGTGGATGCCATGATGTTAGTTTGATTATGTCTTTGGTGGATATCATGCCATGCTGTCAGGACCGGATTTTCGTGGTATTGATTTCCCAAAAATGGTCCTTGTGCTCACCAGCCCCAGGATTACTGTTAGCTAATGAGGCACCAACTTGATACAGAAAATCCAAGCAAAATACAAAAATATGTAGTACAAGACCATTCTGGCCTATGAGTACAACAAATGGTTTCTAGTGGCTGATGGCGGAAGCGGTTTTGTGGTTCATCTGCGTCTATGGGACTCCATTTCCCACAGGAACAGCTGACCAGGATAACTCCTATCTTCGCGAGGCTGCTATCACCATTGCTTAGGTTCCGGGGGCTGTCATCGCAACGCTCCTCTTCATGCAGAAACCTGGCCAACACAATAGCCAGGGACAAGCCAGTGAGTACTTTTGAATGTACTCGCAAACATTATGAACACAGGTATAATATAACAACTGATAATCACGCTCTGAAATATTCTATGACCACAACATCAGTCACAAAATAAAATCCATGATGCATGCAGACAAGTTGTTCATATGCAACATGAATATGCCATAATTGAGTAGAAATAGAATGCACCGATCTGGTGTCTGAAGCGACACCTCGAAAGGACAATAATTTAAAGCATGCCTCGGTCGGGTGTCTGAGCGACACCACATAAAGGGCTTATAAAGTAAATAAATAACAAGCATGCCACAATCGGGCGTCTGTGCGACACCACATAAAGGGCTTATAATGTAAATAAATAACAAGCATGCCACAGTCGGGCGTCTTAGCGACACCACATAAAGGGCTTATAAAGTAAATAAATAACAAGCATGCCACAGTCGAGCGTCTCAGCGACACCACATAAAGGGCTTATAAGAAAAATAGTCACAGTGAGTATCTAGGAGGTAGAACCATCCCAGGGATACTCAATAATTTAGATAATAGAAAGGGCTAGTCCATAATAATAGTAATCATAATCATCACGAGTCACAAGTCATAATCCATGTTCTAGTTTAGCAGTTTTTCCTCTGAAGATCGACACTTGACCCATCCCAGACTGTAGTCCTTAACCATGGACACAGCTAATCTAATAGATATAATCTCTGCAGAGGGTGTAATCTTTACCCATGAGTAACGAATTTCCGTTAGTCCATCAGGACTAATTTCGTCTACGGTCTTTTACTTGAAAACACACCTGACCGCACACACCCGCCTAACTTACCGGTGTCTGGAATCACCCAAGACACACGTTAAGCAAAACTCTAAGTGGGGAGGCTACAACCTCGATTAGCATGGGATCACAAAATTTATAACACGGGCAAACTAGGGGAGCTACCCCCTCGGCTACAACCGGAAACACCCATGCCCCCGGACTAGGTGGCATGGGTACCGGATGCAACCGGTATCTTCCACCATGGCCTCTCTGTACGGTGTGTACTAGGAAGGGGTTGACAACTTACTGAACCGTACCCTACCTATGGCATGGACAAGTGGTAGTACGAAACAAGTATGGGGGTTACTGGAACAAGACTCGACCTACGGCCGACTCAGGAGGTTTAAGTGTTCCCTGCATGATTACCATAACAAATATGTTTCAACCATCAGACCGAATCACCACTCATCATACCTCACTATGCCATACCGGACACAACCGTCTCGACAAAGACTGGAGACAAGCTCATGTCTACCCAAGACAGAGGCTTTCCCGGATTCCTTCCGATAGGCATGAAATGTATACGAGTGTGATTACTATCACAACGTATCAAATTCCAATGCATGGAATCATCAATATGCACTTATGAGTATGTTCATATCATCACATAAAATAACGAAAACTCCGAGACAAGGGGTGTTGTAACCGTATCAAACAACACACGACAATATTATGCCAGGGTTCAGAATGCTTGCCTTCAAGTTGTGGAGAGGCAGGGTGCATTCCAAAACTTTTGAAAGTTTTCTTCTCTCTTCAACAAATCCTATTTTTCAAAATATTAAAATTAACACCAACTTTAAAAAGAGTACAAAAATTTTTCCTAATTATTTCTGAAATAAATCTTAAAATAAACTAGGTGAAAATTGAGAGAGGTGGGAAAAAGAATCAACTCATTTGGAGTTATATTTAGTTATAGCCAGTCAAAGTTTAGTCAAATTTATATTTTTAAATAAAACAGAAAAAGAAAAAAGAAAAAAATGTTTCGAAATAAAGGACACGTAGGAGACGTACTCTGGTTTTATGCCTCCACTTATGCCAGCGTGGACCGGCCCGTGGGTCACTGACAGTGGGTCCCTTGGGCCCACTGGTCAGGTTTGACCAGTCGCCCCTCCCTCCTTTCTCCTCTGCCCGAGCGGAGGCAGGGCTCCGGCGATCAACGCCGGCGAACGGCAGCTCCCCACTGGGTTCTGAGGGTAGGGATGGATCCGCCAGTCCAGGGCGGTCTTCCCGGTGGTTGCTAGGCAGGTGGGGACGAAGGGAGTCGCCAGCGGCGAGCTCCGCGACGGAGGTGGCTTCGGGAGGATTTGGGGGTTTGGGCTCCGATGGTTCCCGAGCGAGTATGAGGCATTGGGTGGCTTCGCACGATCAAGGGGACTCGGGTGGTGGTGCTAGATGGACGGGGCAGGGCCTGCTCATGACAAACGGAGCCGGAGCGTGGCGGTGGCCGAACTGGCCGGAGGCGAGGAAGACCGCCTTCCTCCGTCGATTGCGGTCTAGGGGCGCTCCAGAGGGATGGCCTAAGGCTGCCTGGGGGTTTGGATGAGCTCGGGGGCGTCCATTTATAGCGTAACTAGGTCGGTTCCGCAGCCGTGGATAAGAACACCGGCGAACCGCTGTTCTGTAGTTGCAGGGCGATGTGGCAGCGTCGTGCGCTAGCGGACGAGCTCGTGGATGAGCTCGAGCTGCTGCAGAGGGCAGCTGGCGCACGCGTATGGCTTGGGCGGCGCCGTCCATGGAAGGAACCTATTGTGGCCGGCCGCTAGCCGCTGTGGCTGAACTGACGGCGACGCTGTGGGGCTCCAGGGACGGCCTGGAGGGTTCTGGTGAGTGGGCGAGGCCGGGGCGCGGCTCTGCGGGCGAGCAAAGGCTAGGGGCGCGACGCGGCGGCTCGGCTACGCGTGCGTGCAAAATGTGCGTTCTGGGCGCGCCCAAAGCACACACCCTACGTGTTCGGCGTAATGCAAGCGCATGATAGAGGGCTTGGATGAGGCTGGTGGTTAACAGTCCTGGGTTAGGGTTAGCTAGGAGCTTAGTGGACAAGCTAGTTGGGTCAGAGGATCAAGCTTACAATGCAAACTAAAAAATCAAGCCAAATCTGGCCATGCACACAAGGTGTTTGACAAAATTCTAAGGGCATCTAGGCAACTCTTGGGGTGGCCAAAATCTCCAGATCGTAGTCTCTTTAGACGATAAAGAGGGTGGCAAGGTTAGTTGGGAAAAACAGAAACTTGTTAGTGCATATTTTTGAAAAAACCAATTTTGGGAAGAAACTAAAGGCTATTATTTCATGAACTAAAAATGTTCCAACGGGTCCATTCTCCTGGACTTTAGGGTTTGGTAGGGAGGACTATAAGCAGGAAAAAGCTCATGGGTACTGGAGCAAAATAAATTAGGGTTGCAGTAGAAAAAGCCAATCTGGACCAGAGAGTAAAAGAGGATGTTTTGCTCAAATTTCCCAAAGAACACCAGTGGGTTTTTGCACAAAGTTGAATTATATACTCCTACTGACCTCCCCTAATTTTTGGTGGAAGTTTTAAAGGAATATTTAAATAAGTTGTAGTGCAATATTACCAACTGGACCAGTTTTGAAAACTTGGGGTAGAGCTCAAATCTCCAAATGACTAAAAGATATTTTTGCATAAAAGTGATTTAGAAACATCACATATCATCCCCAAATTTTGGTGAAATTTTTAAATGCATTTATCAAATGGTTGTAGTGCAAAAGAGGCTCTAAAACTTATGAGAACCTATTTTAAAGGAATAAAGCTCAGGAAAAATAATTATGCAAATGAATCCACTGATAAAAGAATTGTTTTATTGAGAGAGTATACAAGTCCAATAATATTTTTGGAAAGTTTTCACTTGAGGTAAAAACTGCACAAGATTAATGAAAAGAGGGGTCCTGAAATCAAAAGATAAATCCAGAAAATAAAAACTTAATCTCCTGGCAAAATTTTAATAAACAAATCAATGGTTAAATTTTTGGGGTGTTACACATGCTTAATTTCTGATATGAGATAAGTTATTGCATACGCTTGGTTCCTGCTTTGTCTTCTGCTTGTTTGGATGCTATGTATTTGGTTGTCTTGCAAGTACATTCAATGTACTGACCTGGCGTGTCATGCCAGTTTTGTAGGTCGTTCACTTGTTCCGTCGTGCTAGGCCGTAATCTTGCCAGTCATGTGAGTTGTGGAGCCCAGCCAGAGTGAAATGCTGCCAAGACTTCCACCGCCATTTAAATAGACTTCCACTGCCATGTAAATAGCCTTAGGGCTATGCCGGTAGATTATATTCATCACTGATGTAATCATATACACATGTATTTGATGAATATTATTCTACCTGGAATGCTGTATCATGGACCTGTCGTGCGTCAGGGGTTATCCTGGGCTGACGTGCGAAGGCCCCCTGCTCCATGCAGATCGGCGTGCCGCAAATTGATCTTGCAAAAGATTGTTAATAGATCTAGAAAGAATTGGTCCAAGAAACTTGATGCATTACGTGCCTATAGAACTGCATATAAGAATCCTATGGGTATGTGTCCATATAAAATGGTTTATGGAAAAGCATGTCACTTACCTCTCGAACTAGAACATAAGCCATATTGGGCTATTAAAGAGCTCAATTATGATTTCAAACTTGCCGGTGAGAAGAGGCTTTTTGACATTAGTGCACTTGGTGAATGGAGAACCCAGGCATATGAGAATGCCAAATTGTTTAAAGAAAAAGTTAAAAGATGGCATGACAAAAGGATAGAAAAGCGTGAGTTTAAGGTAGGTGATTATGTTTTGCTATACAACTCTCTTTTAAGATTTTTTTTCAAGTAAACTTCTCTCTAAATGGGAAGGTCCTTACATTATCGAGGAGGCCTATCATTTCGGTGCCATAAAAATCAACAGCGCCGAAGGCACAAATCCGAAGGTGCTGAACGGTCAAAGAGTCAAACATTATATCTCAGGTAATCCCATAAATGTTGAAACCAATGTTATTGACACCGTAACCCCGGAGGAGTACATAAGGGACACTTTCCAGAACGTTTTGGACTCCGAAAAGGAATAGGTATGTGGTACCGTAAGTAAACAGACTCCAAAACAATTCTAATAGCAATTTTTCTCCATTTTCGAATATTTAAAAATATTAGGAAAATAATAAGTAGTCCGAAGGAGACACAAGGCATCCACGAGGCTGGAGGGCGCGCCCTACTCCTGGGCGCGCCCCCTGCCTTGTCGACACCTCGTGTGCCCTCCGTACTCCGTTTTCTTGCTCGACACTTCTTTTAGTCCGTAAAAATTCATTATATAATCTCCCGAAGGTTTTGACCACCGTACCACGACGAAATCCTCTATTTTTGTTTTGAGCTGGTTTCTATCCAGAGTTTCTCAAGGTCAGGCATCATGTCGTCCCCCTCCTCCAACAACGTGGGTGAGGTTGCTTGGGTAATGAAGATAGAGACAAACGAGAAGAAATCAGGGAAATCAAGGAAGGTGACAAGAGCAAGGAAGCCGCGGAGTAGCAAGTCCAGATAGAAGAAGAAGAAGGCTCCTTTCAACCTTACTACAATCATCTCACCCCTACTGAAATTGAAGCTTTCAAGATGATTGTGCTAGCTTGCATACAAAACAAGTATCTCACACGTGAAAATATTTTGTTGCAAGAGCATATCACCGCACTCAAGGGAATTATCCGCAAGTTGGAGGATCTCCTACGCTCGATGTGTGACACCCCATCATCAACAACTCCATCATCACCACCTCCAAAGAAAGAGACATAAATACATGGGTATGGGCACTCCCCTTGGCAACTACCAAGCTTGGGGGAGGTGCCCCGGTATCGTATCACGATCACACTTCTATCTTTACCGTTTTTCTTAGTTCGATCCTTTTGGTTATATCTTGATCTAGTAGAATAAAGTTTTAGTATGATCTAGCTTTGAGTTTTGTGTTGACCCCTATCTTTGTAATCAAGTCCGTGAGCTATATATAATAAAGATTAGTTTTGAGTCGAGGGCTTTGCTATCTTGCAATGATCTTGAGGGAAGAAAAGAAAGAATAAAAATAAATAAAGAGATCATATTGATCTTATGGAGAGTAATGACTTCACATATAAAGGGTATGATGAATAAAAGTTGTTGAAAGTTGAAGTAATAAAGAAAGAGAGGTTTTCACATATAAATATACTATCTTGGACATCATTTATGATGTTGTGAGCACTCATTGAAATATGACATGCTAAAAATTTGATGTTGGACAAGGAAGACAACATAATGGGTTATGTTTTCTTATATCCGAATAAAGTATATTTTCATGGATCATCCAACATGTTGAGCTTGCCTTTCCCTCTCATGCTAGCCAAACTTTTTGCACCAAGTAGAGATACTACTTGTGCTTCCAAACATCCCCAAACCCAGTTTTGCCATGAGAGTCCACCATATCTACCTATGGATTGAGTAAGATCCTTCAAGTAAGTTGTCATGGGTGCAAGCAATAAAAATTTCTCTCTAAATATGTATGATCTATTAGTTTGGAGAAAATAAGCTTTATACGAGCTTGTGATATGGAAGAAATAAAAGCAACGGACTGCATAATAAGGGTCCCTATACCAAGTGGCAATATAAAGTGACGTCCTTTTGCATTAAGATTTTGTGCATCCCACCAGAAAAGCGCATGACAACCTCTGCTTCCCTCTGCGAAGGGCCTATCTTTTATTTTTACCTTCTACCGTTATACAAGAGTCAAGGTGATCTTCACCTTTCGTTTTTACACTTTATCCTTTGGCAAGCACCATGTGTTGGAAAGATCTTGATATATATATCCACTTGGATGTAGGTTTTCACAAAGTATTATTGTTGACATTACCCTTGAGATAAAATGGTTGGGAGGCGAAACTATAAGCCCCTATCTTTCTCTGTGTCCGATTGAAACTTCAAACCCATAAGTACCTCGTAGGTGTTAGCAACTGCGAAGGACTAAATGATAGTTGAGTGTGTGGACTTGCTGAAAAGCTTTTATATTGACTCTTTCTGATGTTATGATAAATTGCAATTGCTTGAATGACTGAGATTATAGTTTGCTAGTTTTCAATGAAGTTTCTTATTTATACTCTACATTGTGAATAGATTGCTACTATAGCATAAGAAATCATATGACAACATATATGTTGCTGTTCTAAGAATGATCATGATGCCCTCATGTCCATATTTTATTTTATCGACACCTCTATCTCTAAACATGTGAACATATTTTCCGATATCGGCTTTCACTTGAGGAAAAGCGAGGTCTAAGCTTGGGGGAGTTGATACGTCCATTTTGGATCATGCTTTTATATCAATATTTATTGCATTATGCGTTGTTACTAGAAATTATGTTACAATACTTATGCCTTTTCTCTCTTATTTTATAAGGTTTACACGAAGAGGGAGAATGCCGGCAGCTAGAATTCCGGGCTGGAAAAGGAGCAGATATTAGAGACCTATTCTGCAAAACTCCAAAAGTCCTGAAACTCCATGAAAGTCAGTTTTGGAATATATTAAAAATATTGGGCGAAGAAAACACTAGAGGGGGGCTACCCACTAGCCACGAGGGTGGAGGGCGCACCCCTTGCCTCGTGGGCCACCTGGCAGGCCCCCGATGCCCATCTTCTACTATATGTTGTCTTTTGCCCTGGAAAAATCATAAGGAAGCTTTCGGGAGGAAGCGCCGCCGTCTCGAGGCGGAACCTAGGTGGAACCAATCTAGTGCTCCGGCGGAGCTGTTCTGCGGGGGAAACATCCCTCTGGGAGGGGGAAATCATCGCCATCGTCATCACCATCGATCCTCTCATCGAGAGGGGGTGAATCTCCATCAACATCTTCACCAGCACCATCTCCTCTCAAACCCTAGTTCATTTCTTGTATCCGGTCTTTGTCTCAAAACCTCATATTGGTACCTGTGGGTTGCTAGTAGTGTTGATTACTCCTTGTAGTTGATGCTAGTTGGTTTATTCGGTGGAAGATGATATGTTCAGCTCCTTTATGCATATTAATACCCCTATGATTATGAACATGAACATGATTTGTGAGTAGTAACGTTTGTTCCTGAGGACACGGGAGAAGTCTTGTTATAAATAGTCATGTGAATTTGGTATTCGTTTTATATTTTGATGAGATGTATGTTGTCTCTCCTCTAGTGGTGTTATGTGAACGTCGACTACATGACACTTCACACTACTAGGGAAAACCCTAGCAGTAGCGCTGGTTTTGTGCTCACTAGTAGCGCGGGTAGGCGCCCTACTAATAAGGCGCTACAGCTATTGCTTAGCAGTAACGCGTGACCGCACGCGCTACTGCTAGGACAAATAGCTGCAGCGTTTGTTCACACCCACGCTACTGCTAATGTAACTACTAGCAGCATGTTTTCTATCCATCGCTACTAGTATTCTTTTTTTAGTGTATTTATGCGCCATCGTACAAATATTGTACAATACCAGTTATGAGGTTTACATCATTATGTCCATAACAGTGTGTCAAATGAAGGTGGATTAGGTTCAAGTGGAGGCAATATGTGGTGCATGTCAAAAGTATACTACTAATCCAAACTTGATCTAGTTGGGACTAGTAGTACTTTCGATGTGCACCACATGTTGCCTCCACTTGAATCTAATCCGCCAGCACAAGCTATGTAATCATCATCATAGTCATTACCACCAACAGTATTTATTTAATCACCACTAACACTAGCTAATAATAATCATCATAGTCATTACCACCAACACTAGCTATTTTATCATCATAGTAATAGTGTAGCACATCATCATCCTCAAACTCATTTCTAGCTAGCTAATCACTCCTGCTGCTCTCTCTTAGGTAAAATAACATAAAACATGTATAGCTCTCCTCCTTGATCAAGTTGGAGCATGCAGATGAACCTGTCTCCTAATCATGGGTAGCGCATCTGTTTGCTGCCCCCATGTAATTCTCTACACTCCCCAATCACATATTTGGTCCAGTCTTGCACTATTAAGCATCCGCCGCTAATCTTGAATGCACTAAAGTAATCTGTAGGATATCTTGGCCGTAAGCTAATAATACTCATGGTACCTTTAGGCTCGACCCCATAAGGCACAACATTCATCGGGAGTCGCTGTTGAAGAACATGGTATGGTAACATGCTTAGCAATGAAGTTTAGCTTCAAAAATAGTGTATGGAAAAGATGCATTGAGGACAAATAGTAAAAATCTTACCATCCTTCCTAAATAGATGTGACCGTAGTTCATTACGAACACTATTGGTCGCACGTTTTCAGTACTAACATTTCTAAATGCAGGAAGAAAATTTGTCTTGACAGTATCAAGATCCGCAAGACATGAAACATAATGACTAAGCTCCTCGCAGTTGAGTTCAGCACCGGCACAATATACGGTCCTGTCTACCAAACGCTGGACATGTTTGCTTTCACCGAAATAAGCTGACAATACAAATTAGTTGTGAACTATTTTTGAATAAACAATATCAAAGACATAAATATGGTTGAGAAACTTACATAATGGTATAACTGGAGGCGTCTGCACATCGACCCAGATGTTGGTATTACCGTCAATATCATCTTCCGGATGAATATCAAAGGTGATAACCATATCAGGCTCAAATGCATAAGTCTTGCATAGTGCTCGCGATGTTTTGCATCCAAAATAGGTGTAGTCGTCTGAATTGTATAATTTTACATTGAAAATATAACCATGCTCGGTCTTCAAGTAAAATTTCTTTTCCTCCATAGTACGACTGAAACCTATCTTATCCAATACAAAAACTCTTGCATGGCAGGGGATACGCTAGTAGAATAGTAAAAAAAGACTTGTCATGCTTAATGTCATGCTTAAATTATAAGTTGAAGCAAATGAAGCAAATATCATGCTTAATTACGAAAAAAGACTTGTCATTCTGAGCTACTGTATCCACTTCGAAGTTCTCGTCCAGCTTGATGCTGAAGCGCCTATCATCATCTAGGAAGATTCCGTCGCACAGGCCGCGCTCATCTTCGCAGCATTTGCAAATACTAAAATCATTTTCGTCGTCAGACATTTCCTATGTTCATAGTTAAAACATTAATTGAAAATTGATCGAAGACAACTACCAGGATACTCAACACACAAATCCGGGGCACTCGATATTTCCTACATATTCTAGCACAAGTCATGCCAAAATTCACGGAAAAATCTGGCATGACCTTTGCTAAAATAGGACATATCGAGCGCCTGAAATTTGCCGGAACAGAAATGAATCAACACTCCGGAAAAACATAGGCCACTCAGTGGTGTAACCTGCAAACATGACCGGCCACTTGGGCAAGCACATATCCTATTTGAGCAACACAAGATATACATTTAAAAATATCTTATAGGACTCAAATTAGCATGCATTCAATAAGCAAAAGTAAATCATCTCATGCGTCTGTACATCGTTGAATATTATCATTAATACATCCAGAATAGTGTCATACATATAACATCACTAATACAAATAAACCCTAGCACACGACGGGTATTGGCGCGGGCGGTGGACACCCACAGAGAAGGAACCATCACGGGATCGTAGCTCTAGTGAGATCCTTGGAGAACCTGCCAGGTATTGGAGAACCTTTGCTCCAACACAAACAAGTAGCGACGGACGTGCGCATCCTCCTCACTGACATGATGACGCATCACCTCCGCGGGGTCCTCGAGCCTCTGGACCATCACTGGCCCACGCGACCGCCACCAAAGAAGGTTCGGGTCAACGACAGGCTGGCTCCTCACCAACCTGCGCCCCCGGGTAGGTAGCGGCTCCCAGTACCACCCCAGCAGAGCCCAGTCCCGGACATGGCCCGTATGGTCAAGCAAGTGTCGTCCTACGCCGACTCGATGACGAGGATGCGAGATAGGCATCGTAGACGTCGATGCAGGAAAAATTGCTTTAACTAAAAAAATAGCAATAAGTTCTTACTAACGAGTTCTCTTAATGCAATTAGTTCTTACTAAAAATAAACTTACTCTAAATAAAAATAAACTAATACCTAATTAGTACCTAGTTCTTACTAACTAATTAGTACCTAGGAACTACTGCCCTAATTACCATATAAGTAATTAACTAACTAGCACTAAAAATAGCCTAGGGTTCATACTAACTAGCACTACATAGCTAGGGTTCATACTAAGCAGAGAAGAGGGATCGGAAGGGGAGAGTGCTTATAGAGGGCGGAGAGAGAGATGGGGTCGGGGGAGACGGCGGCACCGAGGCATGGCGAGGCGGGGTCAGGGGAGACGGCGGTGAGGCGGTTCAAGGGAGACGGCGGCAAGACGGGATCGGGGGAGACGACGGCAAGCCGGGGTCGGGGGAGACGGCGGCAATGCGGGGTTGGGAGAGACGGCAGCGAGGCGGAGGCGACGAGGAATAGTAGAGGAGAACTGGGGGAGGAAGCAGAGGAGAGGGAATCAGGCCGCGCGGGAGGTTAGGTGAAACTAGCTTTAACAGTAGCGTGGGGAGGCAAAACGCGCTGCTGCTAAAATCCGCAGTAGTAGTGTTGTTCATAGAAGGGCGCTACTACTATACCTAGCACGTTGGGAACGGTGTGGCAATTGTAGTAGTAGCACATTCTATTCCTGCCGCGCTACTGCTAACCGGGTAACAGTAGCGCCGTTCTAGTAGACGCACTACTGCTAAGTAGCAATAGCGCCTCATTTTAACAAGCTCTACTGGTAACATTCTGTGTATAAGGTTTTCCCTAGTACTGTCACCATGATTTGGGCCTAGGGGAAGGCATTGGTAAGTAATAAGTAGATGATGGGTTGCTAGAGTGATAGAAGCTTAAACCCTAGTTTATGCGTTGCTTCGTAAGGGGCTGATTTGGATCCATATGTTGCATGCTATGGTTAGGTTTACCTTAATTCTTATTTCATAGTTGTGGATGCTTGTGAGAGGGGTTAATCATAAGTGGGATGCTTGTCCAAGGAAGGGCAGTACCCAAGCACCGGTCGACTCACATATCAAATTATCAATGTAACGAACACGAATCATCTGAACATTATGAAAACTAGCTTGGCAGAAATTCCCATGTGCCCTCGGGAGTGCTTTGATTTATATAAGAGTTTGTCCAGGCTTGTCCTTTGCTACAAAAAGGATTGGGCCACCTTGCTGCACCTTAGCTACTTTGTTACTTGTTACCCATTACGAATTATCTTGTCACAAAACTATCTGTTACCGATAATTCCAGTGCTTGCAGAGAATACCTTACTGAAAACCGCTTGTCATTTCCTTCTGCTCCTCGTTGGGTTGCACACTCTTACTTATCGAAAGGACTACGATAGATCCCCTATACTTGTGGGTCATCACTTTTCCTCCATGACAGATACTGGTCAGGTGGTCCCTTCGATCGAAAGTGATCGGACAAGACAACCATGGATTGTACTTCGAGGCCTCCGGTTCTACGGCGTAGACGTCCCAAAGTGCACGCTTCCTCCCCTTCTTTGGTATGTGCATGACATAGATCATGTTCATGATCTTTACCTCGGGAGGGAACTGCTTTTGGCCTCCACTATTCCGCCCACGAGGTTCGTCATCATCCTCACTACATGGGCCTTTGCCTTGTTCCTCAGCTGTGAGTTTGTCGACCTGATTGATCACCCAACAATTACGGGTTGTGCGGTTGGCGGGTTTGTCTGAGGTGACGTGGATCTAGCAGGGCCTATCCAGGATTTTGTCCAGCATGATCGGGCCGTCCCGCTTCCCTTTAGAGGGTATCTTCCGCGGTCCTGATTTGGAGTTGGTGAATCCGGCATTTACTGTCGTATCCTCGGCTTCACCGCTGTTGTGCTGACACTTATTCTTGGTGCACTGTGGCTTCCCTTTCCTTCTCGGATTTCTGAGGTGTCGGGGTCTTCGGGATTGTTGATTCTACGAGCTAACCAACTGTGTTCGCCCGCACAAAAGCCGGTGATGAGTGAGGTAAGGGCCGACATTGTTTTCGGCTTGTCTTGGCCGAGCTGACAAGCTAGCCATTCGTCCGGATGATGTGTCTGAAAGAGGCTATTGCCTTAGCATCCCGACAAATCAACGATTTGGTTCTTCTTGGTTAAGAACCGATTCCAAAATTGTCGGGCTGACTCACTA
Source organism: Triticum dicoccoides (assembly GCF_002162155.2). Taxonomy (NCBI): domain Eukaryota; kingdom Viridiplantae; phylum Streptophyta; class Magnoliopsida; order Poales; family Poaceae; genus Triticum; species Triticum dicoccoides. The sequence goes on along the minus strand of NC_041387.1, from coordinate 233,693,188 downwards.
GGTTGTTGAACAATGTGCCTTAAATCATCGGCATCCGGTGGCCAGACATAGGTGCCTTGAAAGTTAGCTCAAAAAGCATCCCCGAGCTCCTCCTAGTTCCCGATGGAGTTTTCGGGTAGGCTATTTAACCATTGCCGTGCTAGGCCTTAAAGGTTTAATGGAAAGCATTTTATGGCGTGGAGATCATCTCCTTGGGCCATATGAATGTGGAGAAGGAAGTCTTCAATCTACACGGTCAGGTCTATTGTCGCATTATATTGCTCGGTGTTTACGGTTTTAAATACATTGGGGAATTGATGCTGCATCACCTCGCCTGTAAAACACATTGGGCGTGCGGCACCCGTGAGCCGGGCTACATCACGCCGGAGATCGTCTGTCATCCGGACACAGTGTTGCTCTCAGGTTCTATCGTTTTGGTCAGGACAGGCTTGGTATCCACCCCGTCCAGCGGGAGTGTGCCCTCTAAAAACGTAGATGGATCTTTCTTGGGCTGCTCTGGCAGTTAGGCCGTGCCGCAGATCATATTGGTGTTCTGGCTGCAGTAGCTCCTTGCCTCTCAACAAGGAGGGGAGGTGAATATTTAGCTTCTTCGGGCATGCTATCCCGTCCTTAAGGGGGCAGTCTAACTGGTTGGCCTAAGTGCATCTGGGGGGTGTGGGATCAAGGGCCTCGTCGTCTAATCTATAGGAGTAGATGTCGCTGTGGGCAGCTTTCGTTTTGATCCTACCGCTCATCACTATAGCCCTCTTCGGCTGCTTTTACTTTTGTCTGTCTATCATTGAGGGTATCTTGTTTGGCTTTTAATTGCTTTTGCTTCCTCTTTGGGCTTCGGGCGGTGGCTATAAGTTGCCGCTTGTGCCATTCTTGGCCTAGTGGGTCTTTGGGACAATGATTCTTTGGCTCTGAGGTTGTCCTCGTCCTTGCAGGAGGGAAGTACTTGTTGTCTTGAGAGTCGCCAGGGTCATCGGGGTCGCAGTGTCCTCGGGAGCGGCTGGGTGCCACTCGAGGGTGACATTATCGCCGAGCTCCTCCATGTTATCTGGAGCAACATCGTCCCCTGTTTTGTTTGTATCTGTGTTCTGCTTATCTTCCACGCCTCTTCCTCGTCCCCTGGATCACTTTCGCTGGCGTTGGCGTTTGGATGAATCCCTTGCGGGGTCCTCGCCGTCCTCCCTGGGGCTATCGACCATATAGACATAGTAGGTAGAAGTGGGAGTCCACTTTCCCATACTGGAAGTGGTTGGGGAGTTTGTTGTATAGGCCATGGCGTCGACATCCTCGTCCATGTCCTCAGCCTCCTCAGAGGCGTAGTCCAACATATTAGTTAAGTCCTCAATAGTGGCTACCAAGTGGGTGGTGGGTGGGACACAAAATTCCCCACAGCGTGCATCGGGTCTGATTTGATCATAGATCGAGGAAGGGGCGCCTATGATGTCCATTGTCTGGATCTGTGCTAGCTTCTCGTTTAACAGTGAGAGACTGGCCAGATCGATATCCGAGATTTTTTCGGAGTCAACCTCCGGTGTGGTAGCGTGAGGGGCGCGTTCGTCCAGGGAAGACCCCTAGTATTCAGACATCGAAGCCGTATCCGGGCTTCAAGTCTGATCCGAGGTAAGGGCCGACCCAGAGATAGGGTAGGAAAGAAAGTTTGAAGCGAAAGCATCAGGGTTTTCGGGCTCCTCACGCAAGGATGTTTCGGGAGGGGGGGGTGGTGGCCCCCGGGCAGGTAACGGAACCCGAATCTCTTTTAGAAACATCGGGGCGGGTAGGGCTCCTCAATCCGGCTTGCCCTGGCCGGCTCCTCTGCGTGAGCCGGCCGGGTGCCACGACCCGGCCGGCCGGCTAGCGCCTGCTGGCCGTCCACGAGGAGTCAACTCCAATGACAACCAAGTATGGCTACAGTGCCCCCTCCTTTATGCCGGCCCCTGCGGCACGATAACAGGGCACCCACGCCCCAGCCTGGGGCAGGCGGTGTCCTTGGGGCACGACCCTATAGCGGGGCGGTGCCGACCTTTCCATGACGCCCATCAAGGCATGCCACAGTACCCAGCAGCTGGCCATACCCACTCCCCGCGGCCCTAGTATGGTCCACAACCGGCGGACCCGGTGAGATACGCAGCCGGCGGACCTAGAGGCCCCCACTGCCGGATCCTAGACGCTAACGCCAGCGCCCTGCACCATGAAACATTACCATTGTAACCCTGGGGGCCAGCCTATGAGACCCCCCGGTGCCCCTCCATGCAAATGGGTCGACTCTAGTAGAACTCACACACACCTGTCTTCCTTCCTCCCTGGAATAGCTCTAGCAGTAAGCCTGTATCCACTTCATATAAACAACACTTGACAGGACTAGGTATTATCTCTCTGGAGAGCCCTGAACCTAGGTACGTCTTGTGTCACATGCTCGCTCATACCGACCTCACCTCTGGAGCCCACCGATGCCTTCGTGCCTGTTCCTCTCTTTACCATCCCATGGCATGTGCCGTGAGATCATCACGATACTTGGCGCCCACTGTGGGGCAGCTCGAGGCACCGGCCGGAGTCATGTTCTAGACGGGGCCCTTAACCGACTCTGGTGACCACATCATACACGGCCTAGTCCTTATGCCCTGTGCAGCGCCGCCCAGCTTCACCGGCTCGTTCGTTGTCCCCGTCGGCGCGCAGCACGTCTCCGCCGCGCTCGCCCGTGATGAGTACGCAAGCGAGGTGCTTGATGTCACTAACTCCCCAGTCCCCGTTGGTTGCAGCATCTTTGATGACATGGCATATCTCTGCACCCACGTGGAGGTGCTTATCACCGGCTCCACCTGTGCTTCATCTAGCGCTGCGAAGAAGGCCACCACGGCCAAGGCCACAGCCGATCGTGCCAGCACAACCGACCCGTTGCGTGCCACGCTACAGAACCCCAGCATCCCCATCACCACCGACGTCGATGCCACCCAGGCCAGAGCCTGGCTCGACGAGGAGCGCATGCGCCGGTTGGATGAGGCCACGATGCTTGTTGCTACTCAGTGCCGGCTGAAGTCCATCCAGCGGGAGCGCGACACCACGTACGGCTTCATGCCGGCCGTGGCCGAGCCCAGCTGGGTCGCCAAATTGCAGACACATAGCGGCGCCATCGGCCGCGCGTTGGGCATTGTCCCGCCCATCTACGACACCCCCGTCAAGAACATGCACTGCACGGAGGCGGCCGCAGAGGGCTTGGATCTCCTGGAGGGCGAGGAGCTGCGGGAGTTCCTGTAACACATGCGTGAGCTGCTCGGTGCTGTGAAAATGCAACAGGTCACCTCGATGCCCCCGCGTCGTCCACCTCGCGCCACACTAAAGACCTCGAGCCTCAGGACAACCAGCAGACGTATTCCCCCGCATCCCGGTGAAGCCCAGTACGGGAGAACCCAAACCCGGTGCGGCCGCGCCTAATGGCTGGCGACGGCCTGTGCAACGAGCCGGCTCCGGATGCCCGGTGCCAGCAAGATTCTCCCCCGCCATCTGGCCGGTGTGGCCATCCGGCTTCAGCCGACCTGGCTCCTCGTGGCCTGGTCGCGAAGCGGCTAGGCCCGCATGACATCGACAATAATGACACCCTCCACCATAATGAGAAGCTCGCCCTCTCCCTCGAGCTGTAGGAGGACAACATGGTTGGTCAGGCTTGCTTAGGCCCGCGCATTCGCGATGAGTCCCCGAGACACCCCAAAGTACAACGGGACCATCAATCCTGAGGACTGGCTCATCGACTACGCCATGGCCCTCAGCATCACGGGCGGCAAGTAGCGCTTGGCCGTGCGCTACGCCCCGCTCATGCTCCAGGGCTCGGCTCAGACGTGGCTGGACAGCCTGCTGGCTGGCAGCGTCCACTCATGGCTTGACGGTCAGCCAGCTCAAGCTTTCGTGCGCAACTTCACCGGCACCTACAAGCGGCATAGCCGCCCCAGCCAGCTCACCATGTGCGTCCAGGGGCCAAACGAGACCGGTCGCCGATACCTTGCACGCTGGACCGAGCTTCGGAACAACTGCGAGTGGGTCCACAAGGTTTAGGCCATCCAGTACTTTGTGAATAGTTGCCAAAATGGCACCCTACTCAAGCACAAGCTCATGCGCTCCGAGCCAACCACCATGGACGTGCTCATGGTCATGGCGGACAAGTACGCCAATGCTGAGTCCACCATGAAGATCCAAGTCATGTTGGACGACACCAGAAAAGTGTTGCCGGTGCCGCCTACCAAGCCGGTTGGCAAATGCAGCCGCTAGAAGAACAACCATCGCAAGGCTGAGCAGCCGACTCCCCCCTATGACAACCGCCTCATCACTACGGCCGATCAAGCACCGTTGGTCGTGCTGGCTGGAAACCGGCGTCAGTGAATCGGCAAGACTGCCTGGCAACCCTGCATGAGCTTCGAGGAGATGCTTGATGCCCCCTTCAAGCACCATGAAATGTCTCCAACGTATCTATAATTTTTGCTTGTTCCATGCTGTTATATTATCATTCTTGGATGTTCTGCAATCATTTTATAGCAACTTTATATCATTTTTGGGGACTAACCTATCGACATAGTGCCCAGTGCCAGTTGCTGTTTTTGCTTGTTTTTTACTTCGCAGAAAATAAATACCAAACAGAGTCAAACGCAGCAAAACTTTTTAGACATTTTTTCTGGACCAGAAGACACATGTTGGGCCAAAGAAGTATGAAAGGGGGGCTCCGAGGGGAGCACAACCCACCTGGCACACCTGGGGGCCCAGGCGCGCCCTGATGGGCTGTGCCCACCTAGGCCGCCTCCCACATCGCCTCATTGTTCTATAAATACCCAGAAAATCCAAAACCCTAGGGGAGTCGACAAAACACAATTCCAGCTGCCGCAAGATCCAGAACCACCAAATCTAATCTAGACACCATCACGGAGGGGTTCATTGTAACGTACTGAGACCGATGCGTCAGATGTCTTCTAGTTATTCGCCATCGTTGCCATGTCATTTGCATGCGTGTTTCACTTTGACATGTCATCATATGCATTTCATCTGCATGTTTTTCAAAGCTTGGATCCATTCGGCTTCCCCCGGTTCTCTCTGTTGTCCGTTCTGAGCCTAACCACACTTGCACGCGCCCGTGGCACCTCCCAGTTCTTGTTCTGTGAGCTGCCGAAAAAGTTCTCGGAATGGGCAGAATTTGCCGAGTGGCCTTGGTATATCACCAGTAGACTGCCTGTCAAATTTCGTTCCATTTGGAGGTCGTTTGATGCCCCAACGGTTAACCGAGTCTACCACAAAAGCCCTGTTTTGTGCAGCCCAGCACCCCTCCACAACAGCCTGCTAGCCCATCTATCTACCCTCCATGTTCTCCGCTATCCGATCACGATCATGTGGGCGAAAACCGCACCTCATTTGGACTCTCCTAGCTCCCTCTACCTATAAATAGGCACCTCCTCCTCCAATTTCGGGTTAAAACCCTAGCCTCCTCTTCCCCCGCGCCACCGGACGCATCCTCCCGCGCCGGACATGTCCGCGCCACCGCCTCAAGCCAATCGGGCTGCGCCACGTCTGCCCCACGCTGCCCACTTCACCGCCGGCCCGCTGAGCCCATTGCGGGCCCGCGCGAGCCCGAGCGCTCCTCCGCCCGCTCCCCCATGCTCTTCCGCCGTCGACCACCGCACCGGACCCCGCCGCCCCCGCGCGTGCCTCCCGCGCCGCCGACGTCTCTCGTGAGCTCGCCTTGCCGGAGTTGCTCGCCGGAGAGCCCCACGACCTCGTCTCCCGTGTCGGCCCTCGTTGGAGACTCCCTCCGCCGCTACCTCGCAACCCCGAGCACCGCCTTGCCGCTCCCGGTGTCCGCATCTCGCCGGAGCTCTGCCCCGCGTTGCCTGTCGCCGCCTACCCGCCGCCGGACGTCGCCTGGCCTTCCCCGTTGCAAGATCCGGCCAGGATCCTCCTGCCCCATCGCCCCGCCACCGTCTCCGGCACTCTCCGCCGCCCTACGGGCCTCGCCGGAACCCCCAAGGGCGACACTGCACTTGCCTCGCCCGATCCAGGCGGGATCGGGAGGAGGACGATGCCCAGTGGGCCTCTCGTGCGCGCCAGGCCCAGCCTGCCTCCTCTCCACGTCCTGGGCCGAGCCCATGGTGAGAAGCCGCAAAATCCCGCTCCTCTCCTCCTGCGCTGGAAAAATCTACAGCATGTATGCATCCTTGATTGCTTGTAACTTTTTGCCTGTAGTTTTGTTTTGAGTGTTTGATATGTCAAAATGTTTATCTCAGAGTGCTCTTCGTGATGTAGTAGTTAGAATTCATGTTACTATTAATGTTGATGCCTTAAGCTTCACTACAAAACTGCTAAGTAATATAAACTGCTGGAATCTGCTGTTTCTTAACATCATTTGTGCATCTTGTGAGTCCTATAACTTCGTCTCTGTTGATGCTATAATGACGACCTATATATTCACATGTTCTGCTCTTCATGATGTACACTTTGGTTTTCTTTGCATTCATGTTAGGGTGCATCTTGATATCTTAATCCCTGTTGCAGAAGTGCATGTTGCTGTTAAACTACTGAAAACTGCTGTAATTTGTTGATTTCTCATTTTTGTTGCATTTTGTGTGTGCGTCCTATGAGCATGATGCCTACATATTTTAGGAGCCTAATTATGCCATCTTTACAGGGGTGCAATCCATATATTTTTATATGCCTTGTAGTGAGTGCATCAAACTTGTGAAGTGGGCTACTCGTTGTTAATGTTCTGTCAATGCTGAATATGTCATATCATGTTGCCATGTTTGCTTGATGCTACCAATTAATCCATGCACAATCTGGAGATGCTTAATTGATATGTATTGTTGTATACGTTATGCTATATCACGCCATGTCATTTGATGCCTTATATATGTCCTGTAGCATATGTTTGCATTGCCATGAACATGCCTATATGCTGTTCCAGATTTCTGTTAACTTCATGATGCTATGTTGTGAGCTTGTTATTGTTTGGTCCATGCCTATTCTGGAGATGCTCCAATTACATGTTTTGTATTATGCTATGAGTACTTTTTTCACATGCCATGTTTGGTAATTTTGGATGTCACATGGTCTATTCCATGCTTGCAAACATGCTATCATAATGTTGCTGTTTTACACTTTCTAAAACTATTTCAACATTCAATCTTGTCATGTTGGTTCCTACTAATCCATGAGCAATATGTATGTGATGCCATGATGTTATTTTCTCTTTGTTATGAGTAATGTGATTCCGTGCCATTGGTTGCTATGTTTACTTGCTGTAGCTTGTCTATTTCTTGCTCTCAAGTTGCCATTATATTAACTCTACTAATGTATATGCTCATGTGTTATAAAGTTGCTATTTGCATTGATCATATTTTTTTATCTTGATGCCTATGAACCTGAACCTTAATTATATTTGAATTATGTTATCTGTACATGAAGTGCATGTCAAGTTTGTGCTCATATGATTCCTGTAGCATGTTGTTTTGATGATTGCAAAGTGCCTACTTACTGTTTCGGTTAGTTTGTCCTTTAATCTTGTTTGGAGTGTATGTGTTGCACCGTTGCTCCGTTTTGAGCATGCTCTATATCAAACTTTCTTAGAATTGCAGGTAGTTGCATCATGTAATGTTGAAACCTTGTATTGAGAGTGTTTGCTTGTTGTTTGAATGCATTTTGCATCAATGCCATGTTTGACTTGTTTTGCTCATATCTTCTCGGCCATAGCTCCGAATTAAATGAACTTTATATGTAACTTGACTAGAATTTTGTGTAGCTAATCTTGGTGCATCTTAACTTGCTGTCTAACAACTTGAACATGAGGTTTATTCAGATCTGGACTAATTTCGAAATTTGCATATGAGGACTTACCGAAATTGTTGTATGTTGTTTCCGGCCTCATTTAAACTTGCTTGCATGTGTTGTTCTTGTATGCATCATCTATTGCCATGAGTAGCATCATATAGCCTTTGTCATGCATCATAATTGGTTGAGCATCATGTCATGTTTATGTGTGGTGTGTTTACCTTATTGTTTGCTTCTTTCCGGTTGTGCTTCTTCTCGATAGTTCGTGTTTCGTTGCGACCGTGAGGATTCGTTCGACTACGCTTGGTTCGTATTCACCCGTTCGTCTTCTTCATGGACTCGTTCTTCTTCCTAGCGGGATTTCAGGAAAGATGACCGTTACCCTGGATCTCACTACTACCATTGCTATGCTAGTTGCTTTGTTCTATCGCTATGGTGCGCTACCTATCTCTTGTTTTTCAAGCCTCCCAAATTGCCATGTCAGCCTCTAACCTTTTCACCCTTCCTCGGAAACCGTCGCTTGGCTATGTTACCATTTGGTCAGCCCTTCTTATGGCATTGTTAGTTGCAGGTGAAGTTGAAGATTGCTCCATGTTTGACATGATTATGTTGGGATATCACAATATCTCTTATTTTAACTAATACATCTACATACTAGGTAAATGGTGGAAGGCTCGGCCTTATGCCTGGTGTTTTGTTCCACTCTTGCCGCCTTAGTTTCCGTCATACCGGTGTTTTGTTCCTTGATTTTGCGTTCCTTATGCGGTCGGGTTTATTGGAACCCCTAGACAGTTTGCTTCGCATAAAACTCCTCCAGCAAGGCCCAACCTTGGTTTTACATTTGCCTAACAACCTATAACCTTTCCCTTTGGGAGTAATTAACACGAGGGTCATCTTTATTTTAACCACCCCCCCCCCCCGGGCCAGTGCTTCTCTATGTGTTGGTCTGAACTAGAGCCACTTGCAGCGCCACCTCGGGGAAACTTGAGGGTTGGTTTTAGTTGTACGTAGTTTTCATCCGGTGTGCCCTGAGAAAGAGATATGTGCAGCTCCTATCGTGATTTATTGGCACATCCGAGCAGTCTTGCTGGTCTTGTTTTATGATACGTCTCCAACGTATCTATAATTTTTGATTGCTCCATGCTACTTTATCTACTGTTTTGGACTATATTGGGCTTTATTTTCCACTTTTATATTATTTTTGGGACTAACCTATTAACCGGAGGCCCAGCCCAGAATTGCTGTTTTTTTTGCCTATTTCAGTGTTTCAAAGAAACGGAATATCAAACAAAGTCCAAACAGAATGAAACCTTCGGGAACGTGATTTTCTCACCAAACGTGATCCAGGAGACTTGGACCCTACTCCAAGATGTAACAGAGGCGGTCACGAGGGTGGGGTGCACCCCCCTAGGGCGCGCCCCCCTGCCTCGTGGCCCCCCTGTTGCTCCACCGACGTACTCCTTCCTCCTATATATACATACGTATCCCCAAACGATCAGAAAAGGAGCCAAAAACCTAATTCCACCATCGCAATCTTCTGTATCCACGAGATCCCATCTTGGGGCCTGTTCCGAAGCTCCGCCGGAGGAGGCATCCACCACGGAGGGCTTCTACATCAACACCATAGCCCCTCCGATGAAGTGTGAGTAGTTTACTTCAGACCTTCGGGTCCATAGCTAGTAGCTAGATGGCTTCTTCTCTCTTTTTGGATCTCAATACAATGTTCTCCCCTCTCTTGTGGAGATCTATTCGATGTAATCTTCTTTTTGCGGTGTGTTTGTTGAGACTGATGAATTGTTGGTTTATGATCCAGTTTATCTATGAACAATATTGGAATATTATCTGAAGTGTTTTATGTATGATTGAGTTATCTTTGCAAGTCTCTTCGAATTATCCTTTTGGTTTGGCCAACTAGATTGGTAGTTCTTGCAATGGGAGAAGTGCTTAGCTTTGGGTTCAATCTTGCGGTGTCCTTTCCCAGTGATAGAAGGGGCAGCAAGGCACATATTGTATTGTTGCCATCGAGGATAACAAGATGGTTTTTTTATCATATTGCATGAATTTATCCATCTACATCTTGTCATCTTGCTTAAGGCGTTACTCTATTTTTAACTTAATACTCTAGATGCATGCTGGATAGCGGTCGATGAGTGGAGTAATAGTAGTAGATGCAGAATCGTTTTGATCTACTTGTCTCGGACGTGATGCCTATATACATGATCATACCTAGATATACTCATAACTATGCTCAATTCTGTCAATTGCTCAACAGTAATTTCTTCACCAACCGTAGAATATCTTTGCTCTTGAGAGAAGCCACTAGTGAAACCTATGGCCCCCGGGTCTATTCTCATCATATCAATCTCCATTACTTTATTACTTGCTTTGCTTTTACTTTGCCTTTTACTTTTCACTTTGCATCCATCTATCAAAAATACCAAAAATATTAGTTATCATCTCTATGAGATCTCACTCTCGTAAGTGACCGTGAAGGGATTGACAACCCCTAATCACGTTGGTTGCGAGGAGCTATCGTTTTGTGTAGGTACGAGGGACTTGTGCGTGGTCTCCTACTGGATTGATAGCTTGGTTCTCAAAAACTGAGGGAAATACTTACGCTACTTTGCTGCATCATCCTCTCCTCTTCGGGGAAATCCAACGCAGTGCTCAAGAGGTAGCAAGAAGAATTTCTGGCGCCGTTGCCGGGGAGGCTCACGCGATCAAGTCAACCATACCAAGTACCCATCACAATCCCTATCTCTCGCATTACACTATTTGCCATTTGCCTCTCGTTTTCCTCTCCCCCACTTCACCCTTGCCGTTTTATTCACCCTCTCTTTCCCAATCTCCTCATCTCTTTCCCGTTTGACTTTTCCCGTTGCCTTTCTGTTTGCTTGTGTGTTGGATTACTTGTTGCCATGGCGCAAGATAATACCAAATTGTGTGAATTCTCGAATACCAATAATAATGATTTCCTTAGTACTCCGATTGCTCCTCTTAATAATGATGAGTCTTGTGAAATCAATACCGCTTTGATGAATCTTGTTATGAAAGATCAATTTGTCGGCCTTCCTAGTGAAGATGCCGCTACTCATCTAAACAATTTTGTTGATTTGTGTGATACGCAAAAGAAGAAAGATACGGATAACAATATTGTCAAATTGAAGGTATTTCCGTTTTCACTTAGAGATCGTGCTAAAGTTTGGTTTTCGTCTTTGCCTAAAAATAGTATTGATTCTTGGAACAAGTGCAAAGATGCTTTTACCTCTAAGTATTTTCCTCCCGCTAAGACCATCACTCTTAGGAACGATATTATGAATTTTAAACAACTTGATCATGAGCATGTTTCCCAATCTTGGGAAAGAAGGAAATTGATGCTTCGCAATTGCCCTACTCATGGTTTGAATTTATGGATGATCATACAAAAATTTTATGCCAGATTGAATTTTGCTTCTAGAAATCTTTTAGATTCGGCCGCGGGAGGCACGTTTATGGAAATTACGTTAGGATATGCTAGAAAATTGCTTGATAATATTATGGCTAATTATTCTCAATGGCACACCGAAAGATCTTCTAGTAAAAAAGTGCATGCTATAGAAGAAATCATTGTTTTGAGTGAAAAGATGGATGAACTTATGAAGATGTTTGCTACTAAAAATACTCCTCTTGATCCCAATGATATGCCTTTGTCTACTTTGCTTGAGAATAATAATGAATCTATGGATGTGAATTTTGTTGGTAGGAATAGTTTTGGAAACAACGCGTATAGAGGGAATTTTAATCCTAGGCCTTATCCTAGTAATCCTTCTAATAATTATGGAAATTCCTACAACAACTCTTATGGAAATTTTAATAAGATGCCCTCTGAATTTGAGAGTAGTGTTAAAGAGTTTATGAATTCACAAAAGAATTTTAATGCTTTGCTTGAAGAGAAATTGCTTAAAGTTGATGATTTGGCTAGGAACATTCATAGAATTTCTCTTGAAATTGATTCTTTAAAGCTTAGATCTATTCCTCCTAATCATGATATCAATGAGTCTCTCAAATCCATGAGAATTTCCATTGATGAGTGCAAAGAAAGAACCGCTAGGATGCGTGCTTCAAAAGATGCCTTTATTAAAGTGTGTTCTTCCAACTCCTATGAAAATCAAGATGAAGATCTAAAAGTTATTGATGTGTCCCCCATTAAATCTTTGTTTTGCAATATTAATCTTGGTGAAACTGAATATGATCTTCCTTTACCTAGAAGGCGTTCTAAGAATTCGGAGTTTCTAGATCTTAATGATGAATTTGATAAAAGAGGGATTGAAAGAAATAAAAACCTAGATATTGCTAAACCCACTATTTTGGATCTCAAGGAATTTAATTATGAAAGTTTCTATTTAATTGGATGTATTTCCTTGTTGCAATCCGTGCTAGATTCTCCTCATGTTTATAGTCAAAATAAGGCCTTTACCGAACACATTGTTGATGCCTTGATGCAATCTTATGAAGAAAAACTTGAGTTGAAAGTTTCTATCCCTAGAAAACTCTATGATGAGTGGGAACCTACTATTAAAATTAAAATTAAAGATTATGAGTTTCATGCTTTGTGTGATTTGGGTGCTAGTGTCTCTACTATTCCCAAAACTTTGTGTGATTTGCTAGATTTCCGTGACTTTGATGATTGCTCTCTAAACTTGCATCTTGCGGATTCCACTATTAAAAAGCCTATGGGAAGAATTAATGATGTTATTATTGTTGCAAATAGGAATTATTTGCCCGTAGATTTTATCGTTCTTGATATAGATTGCAATCCTTCATGTCCTATTATTCTTGGTAGACCTTTCCTTAGAACGATTGGTGCAATTATTGATATGAAGGAAGGGAATATTAGATTCCAATTTCCCTTAAAAAAGGGCATGGAACACTTCCCTAGAAAGAAAATAAAATTACCATATGAATCTATCATGAGAGCTACTTATGGATTGCCTACCACAGATGGCAATACCTAGATCTATCCTTGCTTTTATGCCTAGCTAGGGGCGTTAAACGATAGCACTTGTTGGGAGGCAACCCAATTTTATTTTTGTTTTTTTGTTTTTGCTTCTGTTTAGGAATAAATAATCCATCTAGCCTCTGTTTGGATGTGGTTTCATGTTTTAACTAGTGTTTGTGCCAAGTAGAACCTATAGGATAACCTACGATGATAGTTGATTTGATTCTGCTGAAAAACAGAAACTTTGTGCGCACGAATATAATTTTGTTAAATCACAGGAACGTGCTTTTGCATTTATTATTTTTTCTGCTGATCAATAAATAAATTTTCCAGGACTTCCTATTTTGGTAGAATTTTTAGAGTTACATAAACTTGCGTTAGTTACAGATTACTACATACTCTTCTGTTTTTGACAGATTCTGTTTTGCATGTGTTGTTTGCTTATTTTGATGAATCTATGGCTAGTAAAATAGTTTATAATCCATAGAGAAGTTGGAATATAGTAGGTTTAACAGAAATATAAATAAAGAATGAGTTCATTACAGTACCTTGAAGTAGTCTTTTGTTTTCTTTCTCTAACGGAGCTCACGAGATTTCTATTGAGTTTTGTGTTGTGAAGTTTTCAAGTTTTGGGTGAATTCTTTTGATGGATTATGGAACAAGGAGTGGCAAGAGCCTAAGCTTGGGGATGCCCATGGCACCCCCAAGATAATCCACAGACACCAAAAATTCAAAGCTTGGGGATGCCCCGGAAGGCATCCCCTCTTTCATCAACTTCCATCGGTAATTTACTTGGAGCTATATTTTTATTCACCACATGATATGTGTTTTGCTTGGAGCGTCTTGTATTATTTGCGTCTTTACTTGTTAGTTTAACACAATCATCCCTGCTATACACACCTTTTGAGAGAGCCATACATGAATTGGAATTTGTTATAATACTCTATGTGCTTCACTTATGTCTTTTGAGCTTGATAGTTTTGCTCAGAGTGCTTCACTTATATCTTTTGAGCGTGATAATTTTTGCTCTAGTGCTTCACTTAGAGCACGGTGGTGGATTTGTTTTAAATAAACTATTGATATCTCATTCTTCACTTAGATTATTTTGAGAGTCGTTAATAGCATGGTAATTTGCTTAATGTTAATATACTTGGTATTCAAGATATGTGAAACTTTCTTTTGAGTGAATTGAATACTAAGATAAGTTTGATGCTTGATATTTGTTTTGAGACATGGAGGTGATAATATCAAAGTCATGCTAGTTGAGTAATTATGAATTTGAGAAACTCTTGTGTTGAAGTTTGCAAGTCCCGTAGCATGCACATATGGTTAAAGTTGTGTAACAAATTTGAAACATGAAGTGTACTTGGCTTGTGCATCCTTATGAGTGGCGGTCGGGGAAGAGCTATGGTCTTTTCCTACCAATCTATCCCCCTAGGAGCATGCGCGTAGTACTTGATTTTTGATGACTTCTAAATTTTTGCAATAAGTATATGAGTTCTTTTGACTAATGTTGAGTCCATGGATTATACGCACTCTCATCTTTCCGCCTTTGCTAGCCTGTTCGGTACCGTGCATTGCCCTTTCTCACCTTGAGAGTTGGTGCAAACTTCACCGGTGCATCCAAACCCCGTGATACGATACGCTCTATCACACATAAACCTCCTTATATCTTCCTCAAAACAGCCACCATACCTACCTATCATGGCATTTCCATAGCCATTCCGAGATATATTGCCATGCAACTTCCATCATCATCATCATGACATACATTACTATTGTCATATTTCCATTGCATGATCATGTAGTTGACATCGTATTTGTGGCAAAGCCACCATGCTTTATTTTTCATACATGTCACTCTTGATTCATTGCACCATCCCGGTACACCGCCGGACGCATTCATATAGAGTCATATCTTGTTCTAAGTTTCGGGTTGTAATCCTTATGTTGTAATCAATAGAATTGTGATGATCATCATTATTAGAGCATTGCCCAAAAAAGGCCAAAAAAAGAAAGGCCCAAAAAAGAGAGAGAAAATAAATAAAAAGGGCAATGCTACTATATTTTTTTCAAAGTAGCACATTGTTCTTCATGTAGTGAGTCTCCTATATTGTGCTTCAAAGTAGCACCTTGTTCTTCATGTAGTGATTCTTATAAGTTGTCTTTTTACACTAGTGGGAATTTTTCATTATAGAACTTGGCTTGTATATTCCTACAATGGGCTTCCTCAAATGCCCTAGGTCTTCGTGAGCAAGCAAGTTGGATGTACACCCACTAGTTTTCTTTTGGTGAGCATTCATAGCTCTAGTGCATCCGTTGGATGGCAATCCCTACTCCTCATGTTGACATCAATTAATGGGCATCTCCATAGCCCGTTGATTATCCTCATCAATGTGAGACTTTCTCCTTTTTTGTCTTCTCCACACAATCCCCATCATCATATTCTATTCCACCCGTAGTGCTATATCCATGGCTCACGCTCATGTATTGCATGAAGATTGAAAAAGTTTGAGATTATTTAAGTATGAAACAATTGCTTGGCTTGTCATCGGGGGTATAGAAGTTGGGAACATCTTTGTTTGACGAAAATGAAGCATAGCCTAACTATATGATTTTGTAGGGATGAACTTTCTTTTGCCATGCTATTTTGAGAAGACATGATTGCTTTGATTAGTATGCTTGAAGTATTATTATTTTTGTGTCAATATGAACTTTTGTCTTGAATCTTTCGGATCTGAATATTCATGCCACGATTAAGAAGATTTACATTCAAATTATGCCAAAGTATCACTCCGCATCAAAAAATCTTTTTTATCATTTACCAACTCGAGATCGAAAATGAATTAAGCTTGGGGATGCCTGATACGTCTCCAACATATCTATAATTTTTGATTGCTACATGCTACTTTATCTACTATTTTAGACTATATTGGGCTTTATTTTCCACTTCTATATTATTTTTGGGACTAACCTATTAACCGGAGGCCCAGCCCAGAATTGCTGTTTTTTTTTTGCCTATTTCAGTGTTTTAAAGAAATGGAATATCAAACAAAGTCCAAACGGAATGAAACCTTTGGGAACGTGATTTTCTCACCGAACGTGATCCAGGAGACTTGGACCCTACTCCAAGACGTAACAGAGGCGGTCACGAGGGTGGGGGCCGCCCCCCCTAGGGCGTGCCCCCTGCCTCGTGGCCCCCCTGTTGCTCCACCGAGGTACTCCTTCCTCCTATATATACCTACGTATCCCCAAACGATCAGAAGAGGAGCCAAAAACCTAATTCCACCACCGCAACCTTCTGTATCCACGAGATCCCATCTTGGGGCCTGTTCCAGAGCTCCACCGGAGGGGGCATCCACCACGGAGGGCTTCTACATCAACACCATAGCCCCTCCGATTAAGTGTGAGTAGTTTACTTCAGACGTCCATAGCTAGTAGCTAGATGGCTTCTTCTCTCTTTTTGGATCTCAATACAATGTTCTCCCCCTCTCTCGTGGAGATCTATTCAATGTAATCTTCTTTTTGCGGTGTGTTTGTTGAGACCGATGAATTGTGGGTTTATGATCCAGTTTATCTATGAACAGTATTTGAATCTTCTCTGAATTCTTTTATGTATGATTGAGTTATCTTTGCAAGTCTCTTCGAATTATCCTTTTGGTTTGGCCAACTAGATTGGTAATTCTTGCAATGGGAGAAGTGCTTAGCTTTGGGTTCAATCTTGCGGTGTCCTTTCCCAGCGACAGAAGGGGCAGCAAGGCACGTATTGTATTGTTGCCATCGAGGACAACAAGATGGTTTTTTATCATATTGCATGAATTTATCCCTCTACATCATGTCATCTTGCTTAAGGCGTTACTTTGTTTTTAACTTAATACTCTAGATGCATGCTGGATAGCGGTCGATGAGTGGAGTAATAGTAGTAGATGCATAATCGTTTCGATCTACTTGTCTCGGACATGATGCCTATATACATGATCCTACCTAGATATACTCATAACTATGCTCAATTCTGTCAATTGCTCAACAGTAATTTGTTCACCCACCGTAGAATATCTATGCTCTTGAGAGAAGCCACTAGTGAAACCTATGGCCCCCGGGTCTATTATCATCATATCAATATCCATTACTTTATTACTTGCTTTGTTTTTACTTTGCCTTTTACTTTTCACTTTGCATCTATCTATAAAAAATACCAAAAATATTATTTATCATCTCTATCAGATCTCACTCTCGTAAGTGACCGTGAAGGGATTGACAACCCCTAATCGCGTTGGTTGCGAGGAGCTATCGTTTTGTGTAGGTACGAGGGACTTGTGCTTGGTCTCCTACTGGATTGATACCTTGGTTCTCAAAAACTGAGGGAAATACTTACGCTACTTTGCTGCATCATCCTCTCCTCTTCGGGGAAATCCAATGCGGTGCTCAAGAGGTAGCATTTTACCATTGCCGAAATGTCTTTTAACCGAGATTCCGAGACTGATTGGGTCTTCCCGGGAGAAGGAATATCCTTCGTTGATCATGAGAGCTTACGACGGGCTATGTTGGGACACCCCTGCAGAATTTAAACTTTCGAGAGCCGTGCCCGCGGTTATGTGGAAGATGGGAATCTGTTAATATCCGATTGTAGAGTACTTGACACTTGACTTAATTAAAATGCATCAACCGCGTGTGTAGCCATGATGGTCTCTTCTCGGCGGAGTTAGGGAACACTACTAGGGAAAAGCCTAGCAGCAGTGCGGGTTTTGGGCCTATTAGTAGCGTGGGGGCCGGCGCTACTAATAAGGCGCTACAACTAACGTATAGGAGTAGCGCGGGTGCCACCCGCGCTACTACTACGTCCTTTAGTAGTAGCGTGGGTAAAAACCCGCGCTACTACTAATCTCTAATCTCTAAATTTTTTTTTTAATTTTTTCGAAAAAAATTTCAATTTTTCCCTAATTTTCAAATTTCTGAATTATTTTAACCTCAAATCTCTAATCACCCCTCATCACTGCTCAATTTAATCTCTAATCACCCCCTCATCATTCCAAATCATCCAACTTCCCGGACAGTCACCCATCCTCTCACTACTCCAGCCTGAGCATGCTTAACTTCCGGGTTCTATTCTTCCTCGTTTCCAAGTCGGCACTTGTTGTTTTCCTGACAAGAGTAAGATGTCAATCCTAATAACCTCAGGAATTTAGCTTGAGCATGAAGTCACACATTTCACTATTTGAGTTTGAAACTATTGTTCTAAAAAATTAGTAACACTAATATTTCTTGAATAATTAGTTTGACCATAGTTTGACCATAGTTTGACCACAGTTTGACCACAATTTGATCATAATTTGACCATATTTGACCAAAATTCAAAAAAACTAAAATAAGTATTTAGTAACACTAATATTCTTGAATATTAGTTTGACCATAGTTTGACCAGATTTAACAAAAATTAAAAAAACTAAAATTTGATGAATTTTTTGGCCTCCAGATCTTAAAAGCCCCGTAACTTTTTTTCTGTTAGGTTTTTGAGGATTTTGAAAATCTTTAACTTTTTCATTCGAGTTAGTATGCAAAAGTTATGCCCATTTTTACAAATTCTCGAGAGATTTTGCAAATAAAGTCGAAATTCATATTTGCAAATTTTCCCAACAACTAGACCACATATCACATGCGAAACTTATTTTCTTTTATTTTTTTGACATTTTCATCATTTTCTTTTATTTTTTTAAAACTGAAAAGGCGATCCACGAGGGGGGGGGGTAGAGTTTGAAAATGGGACCTTTAGTAGTAGGGCGGATTTTTGCCCCTTGCTACTACTATGGCACCACTTAGTAGTAGCGAGGGCTAAAAACCAACGCTACTGCTATCAACTTAGTAGTAGCGAGGGTTAAAAACCCGCGCTACTACTATGGCATGTCCCGGGGGGCACGGTAGAGACCGCTTAGTAGTAGCGAGGGTTAAAAACCCTCGCTACTTGTAAGCGTCTGTGTATAAGCTTTTCCCTAGTAGTGGAAGTGAAAACGGTTTGGGTTATGTATGAACATAAGTAGTTTCAGGATCACTTCTAGCTTCTCGACGTTGCACTGCTTCTCTTCTCCCTCTTATTTGCGTATGTTAGCCACCATATATGCTTAGACGCTGCTGCAACCTCACCACTTATCCTTTCATACCCATTAAGCTTTGCTAGTCTTAATACCCATGGTAATGGGATTGCTGAGTCCTCGTGGCTCACAGATTACTACAACAAGAGTTGCAGGTACATGTATTGCGATGATCATGATGCGAGAGCGGTGTTGCTTGTTTTGGAGTTCTTCTTCTGCTTTCTTCGATCAGGGGATAGGTTCCAGGTCGGCAGCCTGGGCTAGCAGGGTGGATGTCATTGAGTTTCTGTTTGTGTTTCATCCATAGTCGGATGTTGCTCTTATGTATGATGTTGTTGTATTCATGTGGTATTGTATGCCTCTTGTATGTATGCCCAACTATTATGTAATGGTACGATGTAATGATATCCACCTTGCAAAAGCGTATCCAATATGCGCTTCTATTCTTGGTGGGACCTTCAAGTTCCTTTAGGATAGGGTCGCATATTGGGCGTGACATTCATCATCATCATTGGTGCCTCTCCGATGACGCGCCAGTAGTTCATTGTAGACCTACGGGTCCGTAGTAGCTAGATGGCTTCCTCTCTCTCTTTTGATTCTCAATACAATGGTCTCTTGGAGATCTATTTGATGTAACTCTTTTTGCATGTGTTTGTTTGGCTCTGATGAACTTTGAGTTTATGATCAGACCTATTTTATCCATGAAAGTTATTTGAGTCTACTTTTGATATCTTATATGCATGATTACTTATAGAATCATATTTCTTCTTTGAATCTTTCGTTTACTTAGGCTGGCTAGATCGATTTTTCTTGCCATGGGAAGAGGTGCTTAATGATGGGTTCAGTCATGCGGTGTTCTTTCCCAGTGACAGAAGGGGCAGCAAGACACATATTGATCATTGCTATTAAGGATAACAAGATGGAGTCTATTCCTACATGAATAGATCTTGTCTACATCATGTCATCGTTCTTATTGCATTACTCCATTTCTGCATGAAGTTAATACACTAGATGCATGCTGGATAAAGGTGGATGCGTGGAGTAATAGTAATAGATGCAGGCACGAGTCGGTCTACTAATCTTGGACGTGATGCCTATATAATGATCATTGTCTGGATATCGTCATAATTATTTGAAGTTCTATCAATTGCCGAACAATAAATTTGTTTATCTGCCGTATGCTATTTTTCTCGAGAGAAGCCACTAGTGAAATCTATGGCCCCCGGGTCTATTCTTCATCATATTTGCTTTCCAATCTATTATTTGCCACTTTTATTTTCAGATCTATTATTCCAAAACCCCAAAAATACCTTGCTGCACTTTTTATTTGCATCTTTTTATTTGCTGTTCTTTGTGTGTAGGTACCGTTTACATAGTGTTGCTTAGTTCTCCTACTGGATTGATACCTTGGTTTCATAACTGAGGGAAATGCCTACCATAGCTGTGCTGCATCATCCCTTCCTCTTTGGGGAAATACCGACGTAGTTCAAGCGACATCAAAAGGAATTTCTGGTGCTGTTGCCGGGGAGGATCAAGTCAAGATAGTCTCTCGTCTACTTGCCAATCTCTGGCGCCGTTGCCGGTGAGACATCATCAACATCTATCAGGTTCCTAATCACAAATCTCATCTCCTTACAATTTACATCATTTTCCATTTGCCTCTTGTTTTCATCTCCCCCACTTCACAAAATTTGCCGTTTTATTCGCCCTCTTTTTCATTCCCCGTTTTTCTCGTCAGATCTATTTTTGTGTGCAGTCTTGTTTGCATAGTCACGATGAGTCAAGAGAACACCAACTTGTGTGATTTTTCCAATACCAACAACAATGATTTTATTAGCACTCAGATTGCTCATCCCGCCACTAGTGCGGAATCTTGTGATATTAATTCCGCTTTGATGAATCTTCTTATGAAAGATCAATTTTCTGGTACTCTTAATGAGGATGTTGCGTCCCATCTTAACACATTCATAGAAATATGTGATTTGCAAAAGGAAAAAGATGTGGACAATGATATTGTGAAGTTGAAATTATTTCCGTTTTCTTTCCGAGATCGTCCAAAAATTTGGTTTTCTTCTTTGCCTCACAATACTATCGATTCTTGGGATATGTGCAAAGATGGTTTTATTACTAAGTATTTTCCTCCCATGAAAATTATTTCCCTTGGAACTCAAATCATGAATTTTAAGCAACTTGAGCATGAACATGTTGCAAAATCTTGGGAAAGAATGAAATTGACGCTGAGAAATTGTCCTACACATGGTTTAAATCTTTGGATGATCATACAATTTTTTATGCGGGATTGAAATTTTGTCTCTAGAAATATTTTAGATTCCGCCGTGGGTGGTACTTTTATGGAAATTAATTTGGGTGAAGCTACTAAATTTCTTGATAATATTATGGCAAATTATTCACAATGGCATACCGAAAGAGCACCTACTAGTAAAAAAGTTAATTCGGTTGAAGAAATAAATTATTCGAGTGAAAAAGTTGATGCTCTTATGAAGTTAGTTTCTAATAAAAATGCTTCTATTGATCTTAATGATGTGCCTTTATATACTTTGATTGAGTAAAATAGTGATTCCATAGATGTGAATTTTGTCTCGTAAAACAATTTTAATAACAATGCTTATAGAGGTAATTTTAATACTAGGCCTTTTCCTGCAAATTCCTCTAAAAATTATGGTAATTCCTATGGTAATCCTTATTAAAATAATAATAGGAACACCTCTTATCTTGGAAATAATATTAAAGAATTTATCAATGCTCAAAAGGTTTTCAATAATACGATAGAAGAAAAGTTGAATAAGATTGACGATATGTCTAGAAGCATTGATATAATTTCTCATGATGTAGAAAATGTCAAGTTAAAAAATTTTGTGCCTAAGGTTGAAGAATCAATTAAAGCTTTATATGTTTCTATGGATGAAAGTAAGAAAAGAGCCACTATGCTTAGAGCTAAAATAGAATTTTTAGAAAGAGCGTTTTCTAGTGATTTCTTTCATAAAAATGATGAAGATCTTAAAGTGATAGGTGTTTGTCGATGTCAAAACCGGAAGGTCTCAGGTAGGGGGCCCAAGCTATGCGTCTAAGGATTGATGGTAACGATGGACAAAGGGACACAATGTTTACCCAGGTTTGGGCCCTCTTAAAGGAGGTAAAACCCTACTCCTGCTTCATTATATTCGAAGAGTATAGAGATTACAAGAGTTGATCTACCTCAAGATCATGGTGGCTAAACCCTAGATGTCTAGGGTATGAATATTCCGATGATGGTAATGATGATAGACTCTACGAACTAAACCTTCCATTTTATATACACACCGGATGGACCTAGGGTTTGTACAAGGTCGGTTCACAAGGGAAGGAAACAATACACCTGGACTCTAATGTTGTCATTCACGTATGGAGAAGTCCCACCCGGACACGGAGGATGGTCTTTAGCTTGATCTTTACGGCCCATTCAACCCAGCCCATATTCCTGTACCGAACACCTGAGGACCCCCAAATCTAGGACTCCCTCAGTAGCCCCTGAACTTGCCTTCAATGACGATGTAGTATGCGGATATAAGTCTTTGGCTTTGTAAGGCGTGTTCTCCACCATACTCCGGATTGATGATAGTCCGGCATTGGCTTCTGTGTACATTCTTTATGATTCCTTCCTGCCATCACCTCGATTTCCACGCGTTTGAGTGAATGTGAATGGTCCATTACCTTTTCACATTTTAACCCTTCATTAGGCACCTGTGGCGTTTATATAACAAGGTTAGATCCGTAAACGCCATCCCCACATCGCCCAAAGAGCAACGAAGCAAACAACAAAAAAAGCTGAAACCATGGCTAGCGCCCCTGGCTCCTCCTCACGTCCTCATGGCCCTCCAGACGCAAGGATACCTTCCCCCCATGGATCTAGTCTCTGTACGGGCGGGATTGGCTTCTACGGGCGATGGTGCATTGGCGGAGAATGTCCCCAACCCTAGCCAAGGAGAGAGGGTGTGCTTCATCTCGTTCCATCTAAGGGGGGTAGGATTCCTGATCTACCCCTTCCTCAGGGGGCTATTTGATTACTACGGGATCCAGCTGCACAACCTCACACTAGGTTCCATTCTACACATCTCCGATTTTGTCGCCCTGTGCAAATTGTTTTTAGGCTACGAGGCTCATTTGAAATTATGGAAAAAGTTCTTTTGCCCCGTCCACCGCCATCAAGGCAGAGGGTCCATATTTGAGGTGGGTGGCGCCGAAGTATGGCGTATAGCTGGATCCGGCTACCCAGTTGGGACTCTGAAGAGGGGGTCCAAAGAATGGCCTTCGGAATGGTTCTACATTGAGGACGTTCCTCTTCCGAACCTAGTTTGGCGCGGACTTCCCGAATTCTCCAGTGCTCCCTTCAAGAAGCTAGTCAGCTAGCGCCCCAAGTCCCCCAAGCAAGAATATAGGGCAGAGGAGATGAGAGCGGTCAGCAAGATAAGATTGCTGACCCATTCCGGACTCTCCATCATGGAAGTCACGGCCATTGCCATAAAGCGATGCCTCCAACCTCTCCAATCCAGAGTGGCCCCTTTATGGAACTACAACGGGGAGGATGATGCGTCTCGCTATAGGCGACAGGGTTCGGATAACCAAGATGCATTGGCTGCCATGCTGGCCGACCTTTATAAAGGTGAAGAAGAAGATTTCGCCCGTTTAAATTGTCGGGAAGGCTTTTCTATGTATAACCCCATTGACTGGGTAAGTTTTTTAGGCATTTATCATCACTTTTTCTTTGTCATTTGTTTGCATTAACCAGATATTCTGACTGCCTTTTGAAACAGACATGGAGGAAAGTAGTCGAAAACAATCATTGCCCCCTCCTCAGCCAGAGGACCATGCTTGCAATGAAGACCCCGGATTCCATGGGGATCCGGATATATTTGTAGAATTTGAAGACGTAGTTTATTATCAGGCGAGCCTTGATGGCTCGGAGGTAGCCATTATGGCTGATGACCTAGATCTCTATCCCTTTGTTAAGGTAAGTGTTCGAAAATCATTTAAAAAGGGAAACACTTCCGATCACAACTTACCCTCTGCATCGGACCGTGTTTCACAAGATTGGCGCTCAGCGAGCCGTACCCAAGAACGGGCAGTCAAAAGGAAACCGCTCCTTTGCGGGGTGACCGCGTGAAACGGAAGGGGACCGGGAGAGCTGCTGAGCCTTCTCCATCACCAAAGAGGTACATTCATTACTTCATGTCTAGGCATAAAGCCGAATCGTCATTCTCCTCCTTCTATCATCTCAATAGAGGTATACGACGAACCATACCAAAGATCCCAGCAAGCTGAGCTGCAGCCAATACAGTGCCGAACTCATCAACTAGGACGAGGGTGCATAGAGGGGTGGCGCCATCTCAACCACCTCATGAAGATCCGGATGAAGTGTCCATCACTAATTCCGAGGTGGAGAGCGCAATGAATCATCGTCGCTTAAAAGAGAACCCGTGCGCCCCGGACTTTTTGAGCAAGAATTTACCGCTGTCAGCACCGTGGAGGCGTATATCCGAGCTGCCCGGGACAAACTTATTGGAGTTACTCGCCTGTTTTGAAAGGATATACAGGTGAACAATTATGCAATTTTAATATATAGATACTAGTAGCCCCTGAGACTTAGAGCGGTAGGAACTAACCGATTTGAGGATCGTTTATGGCTGTATGTCCTCAAGGAGAAGAACAACGCATTGTCCCACGAGCTCGAGACAAGCCAGACACAGCCTAATGTCGCTGTCACAGAGCTTGAAGAAATGCAGAGTGCCCCAATGACTAGGGGAAAAATATAGAAAACTGGAAGAGGAAGTGAAGAAGCAAGCCGAAGAGATAAAGAGCTTAAAGGCTCACCTCTTGGACGTGCAACAGGAGAACCAAAAGTTGAAGGGAGGCATACTCGGTATGACTCTTGAACCATCCGGAGTACTAATATAATCATATAATACATAATGTTATAATACGATTCATACAGGTTTGTTAACCGGCCGCCCCGAAGAGGAAGTGTCCAGGCTTCAAAGCGACATTCTAAAAGAACTGTCAAAGTTGCACGAGCGTGCCCGGAAATCAATGAAGAATATGGCAAAAGCCTTATGGCCATCCGGTCCCCTTCCAGAAAGTATGGATGGGTTGGCAGACCTGTTGAAGGGTGCTCGGCGTTGCTTCGAGCTATGGAAGACATCCGCATGCCGGGAAGGTGCGTGAGAGGCATGGGCCATGGTGAAGACACACTACACCGGACTCGATCTGAATCATATGGCCCGAGTTGGACCTTAGGGACCAAACTTGGTATATGACCAAGTAATGATAGTGGCAAAATATTGGAAAGAAGATTGTAAGCTAGATAGCCTTATTGATGGCGTAGAAAGAGAGTAGGCATTCGATTTTATGTATCAATGTACTTTATGACCGAACTTATCTCCTGCCAAACTTGTAATTTTTTTGTCATCGCAGACCTTCGGCTTCCACCTCCTAACCTAGAAGTTGGAGTGTTTTCGTATACTATGTTAAAAAAGAAACATTTAGTATCTTCAGAAACCAGGCAATCCGGTCATATTTTTCAAACAGAAAAAATGTCTTCGGGGAGTTATGTTATATTACTTTTTAACGTAAGAAACATCTTCCAAGGAAAATACTTCCGTTGGGGGTTCCTTTCCTTGGGTTGGCATATTAAATTATGCATTCCTAAGCTTGCATTCGAATTACAGGTAGCTGGTTCCGTATTTGTTCCAAAAAATAGTACATTCTTTATTTGCCGACCAATTATTCCCTTAAGAATGCTAGCCTTCAGCTACACCCGTCTAAGGTACAGATCTGGATAACCCAGCTGTAACAATCGTAGAGGTACTCCCTTTACACCATAGCCGAACAATCGGAACATAGGGCATAAACACAGGAGCGAGGCAACCCAGCTTGGCAAAAACTTAAGTCATAGATGTGCATATAATGGCAAAAGTTGTATAGAAACAGCCGACATAGACAATGGAAGCTATAAGCTTTTAATAATATGCTTGGTTAGTGAAGCCCCCATGTATGGTGGGGTGTATACATTTAAAGATGTGTACCCTAAATAGTGTCATTGATCCGAATATACATTGAGAAGGAAAACAAAAAACAAAAAAGGAGAGAAAAAAAGGAAAAAACCTAGTCCAAGTGAAACCTAAGGAGGCCTCACTACGCATAGAATATTCGGAGCCGGGCAGCGTTCCATGGGTTCATCTCAATGCTATTGTCTGCTGTATTGCGAAGGCGATAGGCTTCTCCAGTAAGGAATTCATCTATGATGAAGGGTCCCTCCCATTGTATGTCTTAGCTTGCACTTCTTAGCTTTGGTAACACCTTGCCTATTGTTGATAAAATGCAGAACGAGCCTTAGCAACACCGCGCTCCTCTTCGAGTCCGCCTAGGTCATCCTACTGATCTAATTCGGCTTCTTTCTCTTCGTACATGCGCACTCGAGGTGAGGCATGAATAAGGTAGCAGGGCAATACGGCCTTTGCGCTGTACACCATAAAGAAGGGTGTGTATCCGGTCGTTCGATTGGGCGTGGTCCGGAGTCCCTAGAGTACGGAGTTGAGTTCCTCAACCTAGTGCTTGTCTGATTCTCGTAAGGAGCACACCAATCTGGGTTTAATACCACTCATGATCAGACCATTGGCCTATTCGACTTGGCCGTTTGTTTGAGGGTGGTATACGGATGCATAGTCGATTTTAAGTCCCAACTTAGCACACCAGGTTTTCACCTCATCAGTTGTAAAATCGAAGCCATTATTAGTGATGATACTGTGCGGGACACCATAACGGTGTACATGGTCAATCACTAGCCCTGCCTCAGCAGTTTTTATTGGTTTGGCCTCTATCCGTTTAGTGAATTTATCTACTATTTGCCGCAAGTATTTATTTTTGTGGCTTCCCGCTTTAAGGGGACCAACCATATCAAGCCCCCAGACTGCAAAGGGCCAAGTAATGGGGATTGTTTTTAATTCGGTGGGAGGCATGTGAATTTGATTGGCGAAAAGCTGACAACCCACCCAACGCTGGACAAGGGCTTGAACGTCTGCTCGAGCCGTGGGCCAGAAAAAGCCTTTCCTGAAACCCTTACTTACGAGGGCTCGAGCTACGGCGTGATGACCACCCAGACCAGCATGTATTTCTGCCAAGAATTACCTTCCCTCCTCTACGTAGATACACCTTTGGAGGACTTCGGTAGTGCTATTTTTGTAAAGTTCACCCTCATGCACTTTGAAGGCTTTAGAGTCCCGAACTATGCATCAAGCTTCATTTTGATCGACGGGAAGCTCCTACCTATTAAGGGAGGCCAGGAATGGTTCGGTCCATGGAGTGATAACAACCATGATCTCATGAGCAGAGGGTGTTATCTTGATATCCGGACCCCCGACGATATCTGCAATCTGTTCGGTAGCTGGGGGTGTGACTAGGTCCGTACTATCTTCTCAGCTCTCACCCTGCCATACTACGAATGGCTTGAAGAGCCTTTCCATGAAAGTGTTTAGTGGCACAGGTTCACGCTTAGCACCCATGCGTGCAAGGATGTCGGCTGGCTGATTACTGTCTCGAGCGACATGATGAAACTCAAGTCCCTCGAACCGAGCTGATATTTTTAATATGGCATTTCGATATGCCACCATTCATGTGTGCTTTGCGTCAAACTCTCCATTGACCTGGGATATTGCGAGGTTTGAATCACCACGCACCTCGAAGCGTTGTATACCCATGGAGACAACCATGCGAAGACCATAAAGAAGCGCCTCATATTCGGCTGCATTGTTGGAGTCCGTATAAATAATTTGTAATACACAGCGGACTATATCCCCACTAGTTTGTTGGATGACGCCAGCCCCCAGACCGCCCAGCATTTTGGAGCCATCAAAGTACATAATCCAATTGGAGTATGAACTATACTCTTTAGGGAGTTCTGCTTCCATCCATTAAGCGACAAAGTCGGCCAACACCTGGGATTTATAAAACTCGGCATGACTTGTATATTATTTTGAACGGTAAAGCTCGATGGCCCATTTAGCTATGCGGCCAGTGGTGTCCCTGTTGTTGATAATATCATTAAGTGGTACTTATGATGCCACTGTGATCGAACACTCTTGAAAATAGTATCGCAGTTTTCGGGGCGCCATGAAGACCGTATAGGCTATCTTTTGGTAGTGGGGGTATCGGGATGTACAAGGTGTGAGGACTTCCGATACATAATAGACTTGCTTTCGGGTGGGGAATTTATGTCCCTCTTCCCCTTGTTCGATGACGAGCACATCACTAACTACTTGGTTAGTTGCTGAAATGTATAATAACATAGGCTCGCCAACACCCGGGGCAGCTAGGATTGGGTTGCTTGTTAGTAGGGCCTTGATTTATTCCAATCCAGTTGTGGCAGCATTTGTCCATTCAAAGTTATCAATGTGTCGTATTAGCTTGTAGAGTGGTAACGCTTTTTCTCCCAATTTGGAGATAAAACAACTTAAGGCTGCAACGCACCTTGCTAGTTTTTGGACTTGCTTTAGGTCTGTTGGTATAGCGAATTGTGACAGAGCTTGGATGTTTGCTGGGTTTGCTTCAATTCCTCTATGGGAAACAATGAACCCTAGAAATTTTTCGGCTGGGACTCCGAAGTCACATTTTTCTAGATTGAGTCGTATGTCGTATGTCCGGAGGTTGTCGATGGTGATGCGAAGAACGTCCACCAGTGTTTCGATGCGCTTTGTCTTGATGACCATGTCGTCCACGTATGCTTCGACTATTTTTCCAATTTTTGTTTTTAGAAGCATGTTTGAATCATACGCTGGCAGGTATCCCCAACATTTTTGAGCCCAAAGGGCATAGTGTTGAAGCAAAAAGGACCGTAAGGGGTGATGAACGCTATTGCGGCCTGATATGATTCCTTCATTTTAGTTTGATTGTATCCGGAATAGGCGTCGAGGAAACATAAAGAATCGTGTCCTGCAGTCGCGTCAATGATTTGGTCAATGCGGGGTAATGGGAAAGGGTCTTTAGGGCAAGCCTTGTTGAGGTCTTTGAAATCGACGCACAGGCGCCAAGATTTGTCCTTCTTTGGCACCATGACCAAGTTGGCTAACCAATCCAGATGTTTGATTTCCCTAATAACCAATCTTCTAGCAGCTTGGCTAGCTCTTCTCCCATGGCTTGACGCTTGGGTCGGAGAATCGTCGCAGCCTCTGCTTAATGGTTTTGAATCCCTTGATTATATTGAGGCTGTGTTCGGCAATCCTGCGTGGGATGTTAGGCATGTTTGAAGGGTGCTAGGCAAAAATATCCCAATTCTCTCGCAAGAATGTGCATAGAGCGGCGTCCACTTCCGGATCCAGCTGTGCTCCGATAGACGCTGTCTTGTTAGGGATCCAGGTGTACTTGAAATTTAACTATTTCCTTAACTGGCTTAAAAGTGGTGGATTTAGATCTCTTATCGAGGATCATGATAACCCACAAGTGTAGGGGATCGCAACAGCTTTTGAGGGTAAAGTATTCAACCAAAATTTATTGATTCGACACAAGGGGAGCCAAAGAATATTCTTGAGTATTAGCAGTTGAGTTGTCAATTCAACCACACCTGGATAACTTAGTATCTACAGCAAAGTATTTAGTAGTAAAAGTGGTATGATAATAAATGTAACGGTAGCAAAAGTAAAGATAATTGTTTTTGGGTTTTTGTAGTAGTTGTAACAGTAGCAACAGAAGAGTAAATAAGCGAAGAACAATATGTGAAAAGCTCGTAGGCAATTGATCAGTGATGGATAATTATGCCTGGTGCGATTCCTCATGTAATAGCTATAACATAGGGTGACACAAAACTAGCTCCAGTTCATCAATGTAATGTAGGCATGTATTCCGTAAATAGTCATACGTGCTTATGGAAAAGAACTTGCATGACATATTTTGTCCTACCCTCCCGTGGCAGCGGGGTCCTAATGGAAACTAAGGGATATTAAGGCCTCCTTTTAATAGAGAACCGGAACAAAGCATTAGCACATAGTGAATACATGAACTCCTCAAACTACGGTCATCACCGAGAAGTATCCCGATTATTGTCAGTTCAGGGTTGTCGGATCATAACACATAATAGGTGACTATAGACTTGCAAGACAGGATCAAGAACACACATATATTCATGAAAACATAATAGGTTCAGATCTGAAATCATGGCACTTGGGCCCTAGTGACAAGCATTAAGCATAGCAAAGTCATAGCAACATCAATCACAGAACATAGTGGATACTAGGGATCAAACCCTAACAAAACTAACTTGATTACATGGTAAATCTCATCCAACCCATCACCGTCCAGCAAGTCTACGATGGAATTACTCACGCACGGCGGTGAGCATCATGAAATTGGTGATGGAGGATGGTTGATGATGACGACGGCGATGAATCTCCCTCTCCGGAGCCTCGAACGGACTCCAGATCAGCCCTCCCGAGAGAGATTAGGGCTTGGCGGCGGCTCCGTGTCGTAAAACGTGATGAAACTTTATCTCTGATTTTTTCTCCCCGAACGTGAATATATGGAGTTGGAGTTGAGGTCGGTGGAGGTCCAGGGGCCCACGAGATAGGGGGGCATGCCCTACAGGGGCGTGCCCCCCTGTCTCATGGACAGGTCGTGGGCCCCCTGGTGTATTTCTTTCGCCCAGAAATTCTAATTAATTCCAAAAAGTGCGTCCGTGGATTTTCAGGACATTCCGAGAACTTTTCTTTTCTACACATAAAACAACATGATGGCAGTTCGGCTAAAAACAGCGTCAGTCCGGGTTAGTTTCATTCAAATCATGCAAGTTAGAGTCCAAAACAAGGGCAAAAGTGTTTGGAAAAGTAGATACGTTGGAGACGTATCAGATCACATCATCCCTATCAAACGTGGGCCGTAGGGTTGTTAGTTCTTCGGCCACTAGTGAGGGAGTCCTGGATTAAGGGGTCCTCGGACGGCTGGACTATGAAGCGTGGGCCGGACTGATGGGCCGTGAAGATACAAGAAAGAAGACTCTCTCCCGTGTCCGGATGGGACTCTCCTTGGTGTGGACGGCAAGATTGGCGCACGGATATGAAGATTCCTTTCTCTGTAACCGACTTTGTACAACCCTAGTCCCCTCCGGTGTCTATATAAACCGGAGGGCTTAGTCTGTAGAGGCAATCATAATCATATAGGCTAGACTTCTAGGGTTTTAGCCATTATGATCTTGTGATAGATCAACTCTTGTAATACTCACATTCATCAACATCAATCAAGCAGGAAGTAGGGTATTACGTCCAAAGAGAGGACCCGAACCTGGGTAAACATCGTGTCCCCCGCCTCTTGTTACCATCAACCTTAGATGCACAGTTCGGGACCCCCTACCCAAGATCCGCCGGTTTTGACACCGACATTGGTGCTTTAATTGAGAGTTCCGCTGTGTCGTCACCAAAAGGTTTGATGGCTCCATCAATCATCTACAACAATGCAGTCCAAGGGGAGGTTTTCCTCCCCGAATAGATCTTCGTATTCGGCGGCTTCGCACTGTGGGCCAACTCGCTTGGCCATCTAGAGCAGATCGATAGCTACGCATCGGGTCAGGTTTGGAAGCTTGAATTATGTTGCCATTATCCACGGAAACTTGATCTTCTATAGATTCGAGCCCATGGTAGCCGCTCCGTGCCACCACAATGAACATGACCTAAATCTGTCATCAGACCATGCCTAGGAGATGACGCGTGTAACTGCTCCAGCCCTGGCTCCGGAGTAGATTGCGCCGTCCAAGGACGGGAAGCTCAACCCCGCCGCGGAAGCCGTAGACTCAGTGGTGTTAGAGCTGCAGACAGATCCAACCTCGAGTGGGGCCTGTGTCACCGGAACCTCAGATTCGTCTCTGGCCATAGGTTCTGAACAGTGTGCATCCGCGCCCATCAAACCTTATCAAGCGCTGATCGTTGAATTCAGTTCCGCGGACATCTTCCGGCACTCACCTTTAGGTGATGTGCTAAACTCATTAAAAGCCCTCTCCTTATCAGGGGACTCCCAGCCGAACTATATCCGGTTTGGATTAGAAGCTAATGACGGAGAATTGCGCTTCCCACCCACCACCCACTGCATAGCCACTGTCGAAGAGTTAACCGACATGCTCGAGTACGGCTCCGAAGACATCGACAGTATGGACGACGATGCCGGAGAGGAGCAGGCACAAAAACCACAGCTTATAGGGAGCCGGACAGCCACCTCCTCATATGACGTGTACATGGTGGATACACCCAAAGAGAACAACGGCGACAATGAAAATGATCCAGTCGAGGATAGGCCTCCTAAGATACAGCCAAAACACCGACGTCAGCGGCGCCGCTCTAAACCACGCCGTGGAAAAAACAGCAATACCGTCACAGGATAAAATAATACTCCGGACGATGCCGAAGACAACGAAGACCCCGTTGAGCCAACCTCCGAACAAGACAAACGGGAAGATGGGCAAGCTAGCCCTGATGAATAGGCCATGAATGAAGACTCAGAGGATAGTAACTACCTTCTGGTCTCCGAGGATGAGGCGAGCCTCGGCAACGAGGATTTTATCATGCCTGAGGAACCTCTTAATCAGGAGCGCTTTAAGTGCCAACTAATAGCCACTGCAAGAAGCCTGAAAAAGAAGCAGCAGCAGCTTCAAGATGATCAAGATCTGCTCAACGATAGATGGACTAATGTCCTAGCAGCCGAAGAATACAACCTGGAGCGCCCAACCAAAAGTTACCCAAAGCGGAAATTGTTACCCCGATTCTATGACAAGGCGCTGGAGCCCGTCCTACCAGCGCGTAATGCAGCCGACCCGACCACCACATGGCCGGGACAAATCGGCAACTCAAGCCGAACACCAGCCCGTAACTCGCGATAAGGACAGAGACATAAGAGCTCGGGGTCATACATATGGCCTGTGGCAGGACCTAGACAATAGAGCAGGTCAGACCAGATCGATATACTGATCATGGGGACGTGCTCGGACGTGCAACGACGGCCATCTAGCCGGACGTGACAAACATAACCACGCCCAGGCCAAGCCCCACAAACGAACTCCATCCGAGCTACGTCACGACGTGGCCCAACATAGTGGCGCCGCACATCCCCTTTGCTTCACTGATGAAGTAATGGAACACAAATTCCTGGAAGGGTTTAAACCCATGAATATCAACTCATACGATGGAAAAACAGACCCCGCAGTATGGATTGAAGATTTCCTCCTCCATATCCACATGGCCCGTGGTGATGAAATCCACACCATCAAATACCTCCCGCTAAAACTAAAGGGTCCAGCGCGGCACTGGCTGAACAGCCTCCCTGAGAACTCCATCTGTAGTTGGGAAGACTTGGAAGACGCCATCCACAATAACTTCCAAGGTACATATGTTCGGCCTCCAGACGCTGATGACCTAAGTCACATCATACAACAGCCCGGGGAGTCTTCCAGGAAGCTTTGGACTAGGTTCTTAATCAAAAAGAACCAAGTTGTCGATTGTCCGGATGCCGAAGCCCTCGCGGGCTTTAAACATAGCGTCCGAGATGAGTGGCTCACCCACCACCTCAGTCAAGAAAATCCAAGATCCATGGCTGCCCTTACCACTTTGATGACCCATTTTTGCATGGGAGAAGACAGCTGGCTCACTCGTAGAAGGAACAACACCGTTGATCCGGGTACTTCCAAAGTTCGAGACGGCAACGGCAAGCCACGACACAATAATCACAAGCGTCGTAATAACAACGAAGGAACGCAAGACACGGTGGTCAATGCCGGATTCAGTGGTTCCAAACCCGGTCAACGGAAAAAGCCATTCAAGGCAAACAAAGACGGACCATCCAATGTAGACAAGATATTGGATTGGCCCTGCCAGATTCATGGCACCCCCCTTAAACCAGCCAATCACACAAACATGAGCTATTGGGTTTTTAAAGAAGTCGGCAAGCTTAATGCTGAACACAAGGTGAAGGGGCCACCCGGTGATAGCAATGATGAAGAGACTCGCCAACCGAACACCGGGGGTCAAAAGCAATACCCCCCCGAAGTAAAGACAGTGAACATGGTATACGTGACGCACATCCCAACGGGGGACTGCAAGCGCGCGCTACAGGATGCCGGTGTCATAGAGCCAGCCGCCCCAAAATTAAGCCAATGGGCTGCCCGCCCGATCACTTTTGATCGCAAGGACCACCCAGCCAATATCCTTCGCGAAGGTCTGGCAGCTCTCATCCTCGATCCAATTATCGATGGGTTCCATCTCACGAAAGTCCTTATGGACAGCGGCAGTAGCCTTAATCTACTCTACCAAGACACTGTCCGCAAAATGGGCATTGATCCTTCAAGAATCAGGCCCACCACAACTACCTTCAAGGGAACAATATCCGGTGTAGAAGCTCACTGCACGGGCTCGATTACATTGGAAGTCGTTTTCGGCTCGCCGAACAACTTTTGAAGCAAAGGCTTGACCTTTGATATTGTCTCGCTCCGCAATAGCTGCCATGCACTACTCGGGCATACCGTTTTTGCTCGCTTTAATGTGGTCCCACATTACACCTATCCCCAACTTAAGATGCCTGGTCCATGCGGCACCATCACGATAAACGGAAATGCGGAATGCTCCCTCTATACAGAGGAGCATACTATGGCTACTGCGGCCAAAGTACAAAGCGGCCTTATCAAGCCGCACGTTTTGTCAGCAATGAGGATGTCGGTCTCCATTAGAAAGGACCAATCAATCTCAGTGTTGGATTAGCAGTTCGGCCTTCGCCGTTTGCCCCATATAGCTGCAAAGTCTGTTCCGCGCACATAATTATACACTTAAAATACCTTGGTCACCGACGGAGGCACAATGTGGACAGACCTATAACACTATCTGCACTCTCATGGTCTTTTTCTTTTTCTCACCATTTTTTATATTTTACCACATGTGACTATCTTTGCTGAGAAGTCCTTTAACCAAGGCAAGGCAGCGCAGACGTGCGACAGGAGGTCCAAATGTTTTTTGTAGACCGCACTCTTTATTTCCAACCTGTAAAGTGCCCTTTCTCTTAGGTTTCGACCCCCGGCATGTCAAATAGCCTTGGTGGTAGCGTCATAATATGTAAAGATCGCGCTTGACGTATCATCCGGATGCTAGCTAACATAACCCGTATTCAATATTCGCTTTTCTCAAAGAACTGGATTATGCTTCTATGGTTATTTCACGCACGCACCTTGACATGCATTGCCAGGGGCTCGATACGATAACACATGAGTTGCCGACAAGTCCGAACAGCTTTATAGCACACTTCGGTGTCACGAGTTTGGCCTTATATGCATCAGCTCTGAATCATGTCTTTGGTCAATAGTTGGGTTGCCCGGCTCCTGTGCTAACTACCTTACGTTTCGCTCTATCGGCTAGGGTAGTAAAGGGAGAACTACTGCATTGTGTCCTGGTTTGTCCGGATGAGCACCTCAGTAGAAAAAGCCGAAAAGTGACTGTCATGATACGGCGAGAGCTAGTCAACCACTCGATGACTCACTGGAATCTTCGAGATTCCTTCCGTATTACACGAAGGACCGTTCTTCTGGTCACGTATGTAAGCGCACCGTATTCGGATAACTGCATACATACCAGGGGCTATATCGTAGACCCACCGTCAAAGTCCTATGGCTAAGTGAAAGTGTTAAAGCCATATAGTCTAATTGCCTGGTTCGCCGCATTGACACCTCCTTAATGGACCAAGACGTTGGGTCAAGAGTGATCAAGTGCTCTTCCAAACACCCCCGCGTTATACGCGAGGGGGCCGAAGCTGACAACTGGTAAACTTTTAGATTATACAAAAACGGCCACACAAGAGGCACCAAAAACTTTTTAGGAAAAAGTATAAAAAAACATAGCCCTAATATGTCATAATATTGTTTTTGCAATTTCGATACATTTTCAGTCAAACATATTATATTTCGAGCACTGACCCTCTATCAAGCGGGCACCCTCTAGGACATCCTCAAAAAATGCTCTGGCATGTGATGGTCCTTGCCCCTGGGTGGACTTTTTGCTGCAATATCGGTGGCCTTCATCTTCGCCCAGTACG
This sequence comes from Triticum dicoccoides, assembly GCF_002162155.2. Classification (NCBI taxonomy): domain Eukaryota; kingdom Viridiplantae; phylum Streptophyta; class Magnoliopsida; order Poales; family Poaceae; genus Triticum; species Triticum dicoccoides. The sequence continues at coordinate 233,657,245 of NC_041387.1, read as the reverse complement.
TCTTGACGCGGGCAAAGCCATCCGTGCACCTTCTATGCACGTTGACTTCTTAACAGCGTCGATACATGATGCCGCATCAACAAGTCGCTACACCAAACCGAAATAACTATTCGGAATTGGCTCAGTCGGCCACAGCCGGACCACGATGTCCTTCATAGCAGATCCGGATATCTTGTGGAGCTCGGCCCACTGGGCCATCCGTTTGTTCAGCAATAGCGGACGCTTTGGCATGCTGAATTGCGACCAGAAAAGCTTTTCTGTCGCATGTCCCTCTTGAGCTTGGAAATACTGCGTCGCATCGGAGACACTCCTCAGCAAGTCCAAATATGCATCTGGAGAACTGCACATTTGATTAAGCAGGGCATACTTTGGATCGCCGAATTAGTTTGTAATATGAAGGGCTTACCAGCCGCGATCTCCCCATCTTGTCGGATCTCCTCCCGAGCTGCTCTAGACTCTGACTATGCTACCCTCGCCTCTTGTAAGGCCTTGTAAAGATCGGCCACTCTGGTTTTGTTATGTTTCTCGAGAAATTTGCATCGGCTAGTGCCAGCCTTTAGCTCAAGCGCCATAGTAGATATTCTCTCCTCGCACTAGCGCCGAGCAGACTGTTCGGCCTTTAATTCAGCAACTGCCTTTTTGGCAGCCGCAGTACTCATCCTGGCTTGCTCCTTGGCCCGGGTAACCTCAGCCCGAAGGGTCTCAACTGCGGCGGCCTATCTGCAGTTATGCATATCTTAGTACACAATCCTCAGCGTCATGCTGATATTATAGTACTTGCATATACTGACTGCCCCAAAAACATACCTTGCACCTCGTTGAGCCGCCTGTTAATAAGCGTGATGTCATCATCTGCCACATCAAGTTTCTGCTTCAGATCTGCAACCTCGGTAGCTTGGGTAGTCACCAGGGATGTAACAGCACGTGTTCAAATTAGTCAGATTATTTCTTGGGCATATCTTTTTTGATCCTCTGATTGCCTCCCTTTTGACGCCAACCAGAGTCTCAGGGGCTACTATCTATACACAGGCACATTTTTTACGTTTATATCACAAATTGAAAATATTACATTACTTACCTCGAAGCCTCTTAGCAGGCCCGTAAAGGCTTCATTCAATCCGCTTTTCATGGACAAAACCCTCTCAACCACCGTACCCATCAAGGTACGATGTTCCCCTGAGACGGGCGCATGTCGCAATATGTCCATCAATGTATCTGGCGCCTCCGGATCCCTGGAAGTAGCTGAAGGGGTACGGACTCCCTTCAAAGGAATATGCTTACTCGACCTTAGAGTCGTCTCTGGCTGTAAATCAGATAGTCCGGGGCCTTTATTGTTGGTCCTCGTAGGGGTCGTACACCTCGGAACCTGGACGGCCGAAGTGTCACCTTCGGGCCTAGCCTTCATTGTCCCTCGCACCACTTGTTGATCGGGAGAGATCCTTTGGGACGACAACTCGGGATCATCTGCCCTATTGGGCGGGGAGACCTGTGGAGGCGTCTTGCTCTCCATCATCTCCGGAAGTAGATCCCCCGAGGAGGAGAACTATTGACGAAGGCTGCATGCCGGACTACAAACATATATTTTAAATATTACCCTTACAACCAGGAAAGAACATGATATGTTTAAAACACCCTTGTTCACTTACGACTCAACTAAAGGCTTGTCCTTACAGAGGAACTGCGGGACAACGGCGCCTCCCGAACCAGAGCCCCCTGACAGGGATATCTTCCCTCGCTTAGAAGCCTTTATCTTCAAGTCTTCGAAGGTGGTCCTCTTCTTCCCATGGGGTGAAGGGATGTCAGTTTCTCCTTCCCTTTCATCTTCGGAAGAGGGAGTTCCAATCTCCCCAGATGATGTGTCTGGTGTACCTCTAGAATGGGGGCCACCCTGGGCCTTCTTGCTCTCCTCCTTGCCATCCTTCGCTGGCACTTGATATGGTGCCGGAACCAGCATCCTTGTTAACACCGGATCAACTGAGTCTTCGGGAAGAGGGTCCGAACACCTAATTCTCTCCGCCTTCTTTATCCAACCCTGGCCGAGTATGGTTTTCTTAGTATATTGTTATGAGAAGTTTAACTATGTTGTGTTCAGGAGTCGAGTGCTTACCGAGGTATCTGGATGGTTGCAGTCAAGGCCGATGTCATATGTAGTATCCGGCCACTGTTTCCGTGTCCCGAAGAATAATTTCCACATTTCTCTGAGCATCGTGCCGGAGAAGTGCTGAAGGGTTCTTGGTCCTTCCGGATTGAACTCCCACATGCAGAGAGGCCACCGCTGGCACGGTAGGACCCGACCGACTAGCATTACTTGGATTACATTGATAAGACTAGTGTCCTTTTCAATGAGGCTCCGAATGCGGCCTTGCAGCGTCCGCACTTCATCAATTGATCCCCAGTCCAGCCCCTTATTAATCCATGATGCAAGCGGTAATGGAGGGCCAGATCAGAACACAGGGGTAGCTTCCCACTTGGTACCACGGGGTTCAGTGATGTAAAACCACTCCCGCTGCCATAAGTTGGAAGTTTCTGTGAAGGAGCCTTTTGGCCAAGGAGTATTGGTGAGTTTGCTCACTACAGCACCACCCCACTCCGCTTGTTTCCCATCAACTACCTTCAGCCTCACATTAAAGGTCTTGAGCCACGAGCTGAAGTGTGGGGGAATACAGAGGAAGGCCTCGCACACGATAATGAATGCCCAGACATGTAGAAAGGAGTCCGGAGCTAGATCGCGAAAATCTAGCCCGTAATAGAACATGAGCCCTCGGACGAAGGGATGAACAGCGAACCCTAGCCCTCGGAGCAAGTGAGAGATGAATACGACCCTCTCGCCGGATCCAGGAATAGGAGTAACCTACACTTGAGCAGGAAGCCTATGGGGGATTTCCGCGGTCAAGTATCTTGCCTCCCAGAGCTTCCCGATGTCCTCCTCTCTGACATGACTGGGAAGCGCGAAGCGATTAAATTGAACCTTTGGTGCTAGAACTTGAGGTGGGAGAAGTTGAGGAAAGGGTTGGCGTAAAGGAGAAAAGACGGGTCTTAGCCCCTTTATAAAGGCGATGAATATCAAACGCCCCCTCCTAGGCCTTAAAACTTGCCTATTCCCAAGGAATCATGCCAACAGAACATTTGGGTTACCCACGCCCATATTGATGAGAATCCCGCAATAAGGGGACACGATCTCTGCTTTGACAAGATGTGCCAATGAAACCGCATCTTGAAATATGGAGCGGCAGGCTAAAAAATGGTTCGAAATAATGGCCGGGCGGCGATGTGATGTCACACTACAAAAAGCTGTCAGCGGATTGGACTCATGAAATACTATACTCTCTGAAGTTGTGTGTGGTACTTGTTTTGCAGAGACGGACATGTTTTCTGTGGTCGATGGAAGCATTGGAGTATTCGGAGCAGGAACCCGCCTTGGAATGCCGAAGATAATCTACGCACTGGACACCTCGTCATTGAAGCCTGGTTCAGGGGCTATTGAGGGAGTCCTGGATTTAGGGTCCTCGGACGGCCGGACTATGAAGTGTGGGCCAGACTAATGGGCCGTGAAGATACAAGACAGAAGACTCTCTCCCGTGTCCGGATGGGACTCTCCTTGGCTTGGAAGGCAAGCTTGGCGCCCGGATATGAAGATTCCTTTCTCTGTAACTGACTTTGTACAACCCTAGTCCCCCTCGGTGTCTATATAAACCGGAGGGCTTAGTCCGCAGTGTTATTACGATCTCGTGGTAGATCAACTCTTGTAATACTCATATTCATAATCATATAGGCTAGATTTCTAGGGTTTTAGCCATTACGATCTCGTGGTAGATCAACTTTTGTAATACTCATATTCATCAAGTCAATCAAGCAGGAAGTAGTGTTTTACCTCCATAGAGAGGGCCCGAACCTGGGTAAACATCGTGTCCCCCGCCTCCTATTACCATCAACCTTAGACGCACAATTCGGGACCCCCTACCTGAGATCCGCCAGTTTTGACACCGACAGCTAGGGCTTCAGATGACGCCTCGAGGGCCAAGGATTTGGTTTTGTTTTTGGCACGGAGGGCTTTGTCTAGGTTGCTCGAAATTCTGATGATTCCATTGGGTCCGGGCATTTTAAGCTTCATATACACGTAATGGAGTTTATCTTGGAAGCTTGAGAAAGCGTCCCGTCCGAGGATGGCGTGATACCCACTGTTAAGTGGGACCACATGAAAGAGAAACTCTTCGGATCTGTAGTTTTCGGGCGTGCCGAATACCCCATCCAGTTTAATTCTCCTGGAGCAACGTGCTTTTCGACGAGGGATAATGCCATGAAAGGTGGTATTGCTTTGCTCAATGCGTGATCTGTCCATGTGCATTTTCTCGAGCGTGTCTTCATAAATGAGGTTAAGCCTACTGCCGCCCTCCGTGAGCACTTTAGTAAGCCGAAAACCGTCCACAATGGGGGTTTAGTACTAGGGCAACTGGTGCTCGGACTGAACAAGCCTTTGGTTCGTCTTCGGCTGTAAAGGTTATTGTCGTGTCGTTCCATGGGCTCAGTGCAGTAACTTGGTAGACTTTGGCGAAGTCGCAGAGTGCCCTTTTACGTCAATTATTTGAAGAAAAGGTCTTGAAGACCATGAGGACGTTGAAGTTATCCCTCTCTGGAGAGTATTTCTCTGGAGTGGTGGTGAGGATGGCCTCTCCACTTTTTGCTACTTGTCGAAGTATCCAACATGCTCGAAGGCTATGGGTTGGGTCTATGCTCGGAGTGGCATGTCTTGGACAGGGCTTGTCAAGGAGTTCGTCAAGAAATGACCTGTGTCCCATGAAGGGTTTATTTTTCCTACCCATCGACAGGTGGTCGGGTGACCCGCCAGGGTGTATCCATTTAGTCTGGGTCACGCACTGCTTGAAGGCAGCGGCCTCTAGTTGAGTTTTGTGGGCCCTTCATGTGATTTCCATCGCACAATATTTTTGTACTACCTGTGATAGTTCCGTTAAGCTCTGTATGTGACAATGGTCGAGGGCATTCAATATTCCCTCATCGGTGCAATTGTGATGAAAGACCGAAACTACGTCGTCGTGGGGGCAATCTTTGATCTTGTTTTCAACAAGCAAGAATCTAGCCCAAAAGTGGTGGAGAGTTCCTAAGGTTGCTGCCGCACATACATCAGGACGTATATATCTGGAGGACCTGAGTTTCTTGGAGAATATTGGTTGTGGTGGGTGGGTGGTTTTGAAAGTGCACGATATAGACTAGAGGGAGGGTGAATAGGCGATTTTTACAAATTCATCACTTAAGAATTTCTAGGTGAAGAAATTCCTAAGTAACGACACACTAGTAACAAAAAAAAGTACTCAGGTATAAGGATAACAGAGCAAAAGCATAGTCATCATGATGAAATGAAAGACACGCATAGAGTACATGTAGCGTGAAAATAGGATCAGAAGGCTAAAGACTAAGTGACTGAAGAAATAGGATTGAGGAAATAGAGAAAGTCTCCAGTCAAAGTCTTCAAACAGTAATGATCAGGTTCATCAACACATGAATGAGGAAATGAAAGGGTTGAGGAAATAGAACTAGTTGGATTGGTGAAGACAATGATTTGGTAGACCAGTTCCAACTGTTGTGACAACTGTACGTCGGGTTGGAGCGGCTGGGTATTTAAACCCGAGGACACACAGTCCTCACCGTATTCTACTTGAGCTAAGGTCACACAGACCTCGCCCAATCACTCGTCGTAAGTCTTCAGGTGACTTCCAAACCTTCACAGACTTGGTCACTCGGCGATACAAAATTCTTCTTGGATGCTCAGACCATGACGCCTAACCATCTGGAGGATACACAGTCCTCAAATGTAACAAGCATCAGTTCCACACATCAACAATCTCTTCAGTGATGCTCAATCACCTTGGGTTGTAGGTGTTTGTGTTTTGGGTTTTTCCTCACTTGATGATTTTTGCCCAAAGTCCTCGGAGGATGGGATGCTCTCAATGACAAGTGTCAGCTTCTCTCAAAGCAGCCAACCAGCTAGTGGCTATGCGGGACAGATATTTATAGCCTAGGGAGCAGCCCGACATGATAAGACATGAATGACCTTCAATGATATGTCGTTAGGTGGGTAGATATTTTGGGACAGCTGGCCTATAGCGCAGCAACAATCGGATATTTGAGAATCAAATTCCTCGGGGCTATCATGTTCCTCACTGTGTAGGCAATCCGCACTAGCGAATTCCTAACTCCTCAGTAAGGACAAATTCCTCAGAGACCAGAAGATCTTCGTCTCTGTCACTGAAGAAATTGACTGAACTGAAATGCGATTTCCAATGGCTTCACTCGAAAGCATTGGATAGGTGTAGGATTTTGAGATGAGCAGCACTTGGAAATCACTTTCCTTAGTATTACCTCGACCCCCTTTAACAATACAGTGTTTCGACCCAAGAAAGAGAAAATGAAACTATGAAAACAAAAGTCTTCACGCTTCATAATCCTCACATGAATATCCAAGTCTTCAAGGTCACACCAATTGCTTCACTTTCAAAATCTTCTGGAGAACTGAAGTCTTCAGCTGAAGACATACATTTTTAGGGGTCAACATTCATCGTAAATATCAAACTCCTCATCGACTTATAGAGCCTGTGTACACTCACAAACATATTGGTCCCTTAACTATAAGTCTTCAATACACCAAAATCACTAAGGGGCACTAGATGCACTTATAATCTTCCCCTTTTTGGTCATTGATGACAAATAGGTTAAGATTTCAACGGGGATAATCATATGAAGTGTAAATGCTAATATTGAGGAATTTGATTGCAAGATATAAAGGAACTCCCCCTGAAGATGTGCATATTTGAGGAATATGCTTTGGATAGCAAATGCACATGGTAGAGTACTATCATGGAGATCCCCCCCTATATCTTGTAATTCATACACGCATTTGAAATATCGAATGAAGAATTTGAAATGCAAGATGAAATATGGTGTCTGATGAAATTCAGCATGCATGCATTTAAGTACTTGAGGAAATAAGGATGCAGAAAGCAGTCAAACGTATCAGACCACCATAGGACTTAAGTTTACAACTCAGCAAAGCAAACACTTCAGCAGACAAGAGTTGTAACTTAACCAAAAAAAATGCCCATATAATAGACCCCTTTGAAGACTAACTCTAATTTCTCCCGCTTTGTCATCAAATGAACAAGGGACAAAAAATGAGGACTAACGCCCCTAAAGAATATCATCATGATGTTGATGGAGGAGTGCCATCGTTGTTGGGGTTGTTCGTTGATGTAGGGCCTTTCATAGTGTCGTCCAAATCTTCAGCTTCGTCTATCTCGCTCGATGAAGAATATGAACTGGCAACCAGCTAAGGAACTTTGACCTTCTTGAATTTCTTTGATGGTGGCTGAGACTTGATGTTGGAAGTCCTGTTGGAAGTCCATCTCCTTCAGTTCACCATTAGTAGCCCAGGTGCGGTCAAAGACTTGATGCAGATAAAGGTGATTCTTGTTCATAGTGTTTTCAGTAACGGTCATGTTCTGAAGAATTGCACCAAACTGACGCCTGACCCACTTGTGATTTCTATCCTCTTTCTGATGAAGACTGAGGAGCAACTCATGATCAGTCATCACATGTGGAGCAGTGGCTTGAGGATCTTGCTTTGAAGCATTTGCGACAGAGTCATATGTGGCAGAGTCATCATTGGTTGAGTAGGATGTAGCATTGTGAAATTGACCATCTAGAGGACGAGTGCCTTCATCAATGACTACAACCTTGCCCTTCACATCAACTGAGGAAATAGTCCGTTTGAGGACTTCAATTGGGGGTAAATAGTTGAGATGATTATGAAAGTCAGCCTTGTAATGAATTAAAGAACATGATATGATAAATTTCATGATCCAGGGAGCATAAGGCTTCAACTCAAAAGGTGAGAAAGTAGCATTTGCCAAAGTCCTGATGAAGAAATCATGGTAGTTGATAGGAATACCATGCATGATGTTGAAATGCAGATTCTTAATGATGCCAACAACTTCTTCTTTATAAGAGTTGTGGCCCTTGATTGGACTGAGGATCTTGGCCAAAATGTGATACACTGTCCTTGACACATACATCCATTCCTTCATGAGGAATGTGTTTCTTGGAGCTTGGACAGCCTTTAGAGGCTTCATCAGTACTTGCATCAGATGATTTGATAATTCAGGTTCCTCATAAAGTTTCAGAGCGCCTTCAGTGGGAGGACTGACTGGGATGGCATGAAGCAATTCAGAGGCCAGAGATTTGTAGTGAGTATTTTCAGTCATCCAATCCAGCACCCATGAATTCACATCATCAACATTGCCTGCGAGATGCAAAGTAGCATAGAATTGAAGAATGAGTTTTTCATCCCAATCGCAGATGTCGGTGCAGAAGTTGAGTAGCCCAACGTCATGAAGAACACTGAGGACTATAGTGAAGCACGGAAGAGACTCCATATCCACATATGGAACTTGCTCATGGTGAAAAATGTAGTCCTTATCAAACAACAATGAGGAATAAAAATTCATCTGGGTGCCAGTCCAAAAACGCTTGTGATGAAGTCGAGCAGATTTGTATGGATTGTAGTTAAAGAAGAAATGATGCTCAGCAAAGAAGTCGTCAGCCTTGAACTTCTGCTTCCTAGTGTGAGGATTCTGCGGCTTGGGCTGAAGATTTGTAGTGGAAGTCTTCACAGCCTGTTGTCGCATAGCCTCGGGAGCCATAGGCTGAGGAATTTCAGGGACAATTTTATCAGACGCAGCCTTGGCCTCCATTTCTTCAGTGCTAGTGGCTAGAAATCTTCTGGAATAGAGAGAAGTGAAGATTGACGTTCTTTAGAGCCCGTATGAATTTCTTGAGTTTGAGCATGGGACTGAGGAATTTACTGCAGAGGAGTTGTCAGAGGAGAATTGGGATGATGTCTCTCCCAATAATCATCCTGTAGAACAGGAGTCGTAGACCCAATGTCCACATCCTCATCTTTAGCGTCAGTTTCTTCAACGCCTACCTCTTTAGCAGTGAACTGAGGAACGGGCGATGATACCTGTAGAGGTGAAGGGATCACATCTACTTCAATTTCTTCAACCAACTTCTTTGCCGTAGCGGCAGAAGGATTCTCTTCATCAATGTAATCAGGGATGGCATATTCCTCACCAAAGGGAACAATCTCCTTTGATGGCATGCTTGACAGAGGAACTGCATCAATCGGATTGGCGAATGAGATGGTCAAAGTCTTCACTTTCTTGGGACCTGAAGACACGAAGGTTGCAGATGCGTTCCTTTTTCTCACAGCTGCCCTTTTTGCAGCCTTTGTTTTCTTTGCTTGTGATGCAGAAGGAAGGTTGATGCTTTTCATTTGTGATGACTTTGTAGGAGGTGCAGACGAAAGAGGCATAGTTTCATCAGGCACAACTGATGCAGTTGCCCTGGTAGGTTCAGTTTCTTCAGGTACAGCCGCACATTCTTCAGCTAGCCTGGGTTGATCTTCAGGCACAACATTGATGGTTGCCCTGGCAGTTTCATCAGGAGTTGGAATTTCTTCAGCAGCCCTGGCACTCTCAGTATCATCAACAACCTGATTTTCATCAGCTGTGCTCCCATGTTCTTCAGTGGGCTGAGAAGATGCTTCACCCTGAGGAATTTCTTGTTGCGATTCAATAGCAACATTGGTCTTGAAGACTTTTGCCAGTCTGACGAATCTAACCTTGGCGCCCAGCCAATCTGCACGGTATGCGTCAAATTCATCACTGAGAGCTTTGATCTCAGTCTGAAGAGTCACAAGTTCTTCAGGAGACATGCTGACTACATTCTTCTTCAGAAATCGCTCCTTCTTGTTGCCTGGCCTTATCAAATTTCCATTTTTCTTCAGTGATAAAGGCAGTCAACATATGACTTTCTCCAAGCGAGAGATTCATATCTGGCAGCGGTGTGTTGGGATCTTTGTGCCATAGATCTATGAAGTCGAGGATCTTCCTCGAATCTATCAAAAGTGGCACAACATTGCCTTTGGCACTAGCGACCCGGTGTTGGCAGTCTCTGATGATCTCAGCAAGTTCATCATCATCAGCTTCATCATCATTTGATGGAATTTGAAAGGCGACCAGCTTCTTGTGAGGACTTGGCCTTGTGCTGCGACCAGCAACTACCTTTTTCTTCAACAATATTGGAGCTATTGAGGACTGAGGCTGAGCTGAGGAACTAGCTGAGGCTCCTTAAGCAATCACTACAAAAAAAGACACATCCGTGACATTTTGGGCCGAACGAATTTTTTTTCTGTCATACATATGACACTTCTATGACGATAATTGTGACAAAACCCAGTATCATCATAGATGTAGTGGGCTCCTACTTCTATGGCAAAAAATCATGACAGAAAATGGGCTTTTCGTCCTGGGCAGGCCGGATACGCAGCTGCATGCCATTCTTTGGGCCGTCCATTACGGACAAAACCGTGGTAGAAGCGAGGGGGAGGAAAATTTCAGGGAGTTGCCGGTTACGGTGGGAGAGCAATGCGCGTTTCTCTCGTATAGGTACGCGCGTGTGTGCGAGGCGTTGGCTCTAACGGAAGCCGAGCGAGGCGTTGGGCTCTAACTGAACCCGAGCAATTCCACTGCAGGCTACGCATTACTGAACCCGAGCGATTGATCGATGGCTGTTAACTGAACCCGATGGAGCGATTCCTTCACTACTGCTGCTAACTGAAGCCAATC
>NC_041387.1:233554219-233646000 GCF_002162155.2 Triticum dicoccoides | reverse complement strand
TTTCCTCCGTTTTGCGGTACGCCACACCCCTCCCGATCAATAGGACCCCCGTTTCGACCGTAGGAGGTCCGTTTCCTCCGTTTTGCGGTACGCCAGGCCCCTCCCGATCAACAAGACCCCGTTTCGAACGTGGCCGGTCGAACACAAGGCCGTTTCCTCCGTTGTGCAGTACGCCAGGCCTCATTTCCATCGCCTGTTCCGTCCAAGCCCTCCCGATGAAAACGACCACGCATTCCGTTCCGACCCAGCCGGTTGGCTCCCCATGAACACGACGACGACGCTGTTTCTCCGTTCCGACCCAGCCATGTACGTATGCGCGATAGGCGTTAGAGACCCTGCCCGTATGTATGTACGCGGCCGTATTTTCTTTCTTGCACCCTCGCCGCTGTACATACGTGTACATGCTACGTGCGCGCCTCTACTACGACACGTGCGCGCCTCTACATCTACGACACGTGCGCGCCTCTACATCGACCAGTATGTACGTACACGTGCGCGACCAGAATGACAACGCTACATACGCTTCGACCAGGTGGGTCCTGAGTGTCAGGCACTTCCTTGCGGGCGAAGATGTAGCTGGTGGGTCCCAGCAGTCAGGGGGGCGAATCATTTTTTTTGCCCGGAGGCACTTCATTGCGTGCGAAGATGTAGCTGGTGGGTCCCAGCGGTCAGGGGGCGAATCGTTTTTTTTGCCCGAACGCACTTCCTTGCGTGCGAAGGTGTAGCTGGTGGGTCCCAATAGTCAGGGGGGAACGTTTTTTTGTGAAATATGGTGGCCCGTCCGGTGGGTCCCCGCTGTCAGGTGGAGGAATAATTATTTTGCGCGTAATAAGGAGGCACTTCCTTGCTGCTGCCGTGGACCCAGCTGTCAGCCTCTCCATGTACAGTCCACGTCTGATGGAAGCCGTTCCTTGACCACGTTGACCACGCCGCGCCCAGAGCACCAGGGAGGTGGACGAAAGCGAGGCCTAGGAAGGGGACGGCGTGGAGCCGGGGAAGACGCGGCAGTGGATGCCCATGCGTAGAGGAGTACGAGGGTTCACTGGTTCGCTGCGGTGTGAGGCTGCCGTCGCCGCAGAATAACATTGGGTGTGGGTGAGTAGACGGATGGCCTGGCCAGCGGTGGGAGTAGTAGGGGGCGGTGAGGCCTCCGCCACATCGCAGCCGGCCACGGGAGGCAGGAGCACGAGGCACAACCAGCGCTGGTTTGGGCGGCTGGAGCAAGAAGACCAGAGGTTGAAGAAGCACAACGGCCGTTGGATGGACATCGTATGGTCACTGGAGCTAGAATCATGCATATTGACTAAGTTGACAAAGCCCCCCGTCCCCGTCAACTTAGTAGGCCCACAAGTCAGCCTGCCTCTATACTGGGTCCCAGCTAATAGGAGGAGTATTCCTTGCGTGCGAAGATATAGCTGGTGGGTCCGAGCTGTCAGCAGCGGTAACGTTTTTTCGCGAAATACTGAGTCCCTTTCGGTGGGTCCCCGATGGTAGGTGGAGGAATCATTATTTTGCGTGTAATAAGGAGGCATTTCCTTGCGTGCGGCCGTGGACCCAGCTATCGGCCTCTCCACGTACAGTCCACTTCAGATGCATGTCGGTCGTTGACCACGTTGGCCAGGCCGCGCCGAGAGCACCAGGGCGATGGACGATGACAAGGCCTAGGAAGGGAACGACACGGAGGCAGGGAAGACTCCGCAGTTGTTTCCCATGCCGAGGGGAGTACGACTGAACGAGGGTTTACTGGTTCGTCTGCCGTCGCCGGAGAATAACAGCAGGTGTGGGTGAGTAGAGGGATGGCTAGGCCAGTGATGGGAGTACGGTGGGGCGGTGAGGCCTGCGCGGCAGCACAGCCGGCTGCAGGGAGGAGGGAGCAGGCAGTCCCGTCGGTGCTTGTTTGAGCGGCTGGAGCAGGAAGAGCAGAGATTGAAGAAGCACGACAGCCGTTGGATGGCCATCCACCAGTTACTGCTTGTGCATCAACCTTCTTTTTTAGGAAAGCCTCAAATCTGTGGAAAACAGCATACAGCCCATCTGCCATATTTCTAATAATTTACAGCCCATTTTCTAATTCTTAAGGTTTTGTTTGGAGCCCATATTCTTTTTGTTAGCATTACAGCCCATATTGTGGCCACGGTTAAAAAATTATACGAAATTTTGCATATTTCGGTGCGGTCCGAACTATTTTTAATCCCGAAATTTCGACTTGCATTCAAAATGATTTTAAAAATAAATGTATATCAATATAAAATACAACAAAGTCTCCACGCATAAAAATAATGTAATTTAAAATCTCGAAATAAAAAAAGATATTTGAAACTAATTGCCGGTTTGATGTGTTTTAAAAATGTACAACCCATTTCTCATTACTGATAGGCCATTTTCTCGGCCAGTCGAATGAAGCTCTCCTTGTCTTGAAAGATTTGTAGCCCAATAGGCCTGACAAAGCGACTTACTTGGCAAATCACAAAAAAACTGGGCTGTGGCCTTGGACCCAGCTGTCAGCCTCTCCACGTACAGTACTCTTCCGATGGAAGTCGGTCGTTGACCACATTGACCACGCCGCGCCGAGAGCACCAAGGCGGTGGACGACGGCGAGGCCTAGGAAGGGGACGATGAGGAGCCAGGGAAGACGCGGCAGTGGATTCCCACGCGGAGAGGAGTACGAGGGTTCACTGGTTGGGCTGCGGCGTGAGGCTGCTATTGCCGCAGAATAACAGGGGGTGTGGGTGAGTAGAGGGATACCCTGGGCCAGTGGTGGGAGTAGTAGGGGGCGCTGAGGCCTCCGCGGCATCACAGCCGGCCATTAGAGGCAGGAGCACGCGGCACGACCGGCGCTGCTTTGGCGGCTGGAGCATGAAGACCAGAGGTTGAAGAAGCACTATGGCCGTTGGATGGACATCGTACGGTCACTGGAGCTAGAATCGTTCATATTGACTAAGTTGACAAAGCCCTCCATCCTGGTCAACTTAGTAGGCCCACAAGTCAGCCACCCACTATGGTGTGTCCCAGCTAGCAGGGGGTATTCATTTTTTGGTGCATAATAAGGAGGCACTTCCTTGCATGCAAAGATATAGCTGGTGGGTCCGACCTGTCAGCGAGGGGGGGGGGACGTTTTATTCGCGAAATACAGAAGCCCTTCCCACGTACAATGCACGTACAGTGTGTAATAAGGAGGAACTTTCCTTGCGTGCGACCATGGACCTCGTGGGTCCCAACCGTCAGGCTCTCCACGTACAGTCCTCTTCCGATGACTCTCGTATGTTAACCACGCCGCGCCGAGCGCACTGAGGCGGTGGACGACGGCAAGGCCCCGAACTGGAACGACCCGGAGATGGGGAAGACGCGGGAGTGGAGTCGCAGATGGAGAGGAGTAGGAAACTTGACTGGTTCGGGTGCGGGGTGGGCCTACACTCGGCAGAGAATAACAGGAGGTGCGGAGTGGAGGGATGGCCTGGCCGTCAGTGGGGTAGTGTTTCGCTGAGGAGCGCAAAACAACGCCGCTGGACGCCGAAGGCTGGAGCAGGCGGTTCCAGCAGCGCTGGGGGAAGAAGATGAGAGATTGAAGAAGAATGCCGGCCGTTGGATGTAAATACTACGCCTTCTTAGGCTTCGACCTACTAGCCCACATGTCAGCCAGTCCATTTGTTTTTTAGTCCATTTGGTGGGCTGGGTGAAACAATGATGTAGCATCTATGCAGCCCATTTAAATCCCATTTGCATTTTTCTCGAAATCCACAGACTTGATGGGCTGGGTGAAAATATCATGTTGGGCTAGACGGAGAAATGTTATAAAAACATAAACACATGATTGCACGTCAGTAAAATCTTTGCAAGCTTATGTATGCAATCACTAGGAGTTAACTTGGCAAGTTATATATAAACAATTATTATTATTATTTTGTAAGAACTTTCAAATTACGAAATAAAATATCGTTTTAATTTGATGAGTTAATAGTATGTGGGGTATTATTATTATTTTTTAGGCTAGACGTAGGACAGTTGAGTTGGTTCTAGGGGAAAGTACTGGGAGAAAACTCAGTTTACATTGAAAAAGAAAGTGGGAGAAAATTCAGAGACCTGCTGGGTCCACCTAAGGAGAGGAATATGTTGGGAGGAAGGAGATTCAAAGCACGGCAGTCGAGTGAACTAGTTTTTTTACGGACAAGTGAACTAGTTTACATACATTAGCAAATAGCCACTAAAAAAGCAATCAGGTTAATGGGTTCTTAAAAGAAATATTTCGGGCAAAACAGATAATTACGACACATAGGCTGATGCATGAAACACTCAGATGATAAAGGTGCTTTAAAATAGATAAAGTACAACATCTAGACCTTCCTGGCACGCATGATCATGATGATGCGGTTGTCCGTGTACTCATCGGTTACGAGAAGCAGACACGCCCTCATGTCCAAGATCTGCCTGTACATGTCGTAGCATGTGTATGCGTCCTTGGCCGCGTAGGTTACGTAGGCTAGATTCAGATGTACCTCCCACATGTTCAGGTCGTCTTCTTTCATGTTGGCGTATCAGGGGTCGATGATGGTCTCAGCGAGGTCAACCACGGAGTCCTTCTCCTGCCCGTTGCTGATGATCTTGTATTGCTTCTGGATGTCGACAAGCTTGTTGCACCAGATGGCCGAATCGTCGCGTTCTTCCTTCTCTCCACCTTAGAGAAGGTGGAGTCGGCGCTGCCGATGAAACAGGCGAATGCTCCAGAGCCTGGTGCAGCCATAGGACTGAGGCGAGGCAGAGCTTCACCGAGTCCGTATCGTTGGTGTACATCACATTCAACTTGGTGCAGCCATAGGACTGAACGGCGAACTAACTCCTTGCTGAAGTCCATATCCAGCAGGCTCACCCCTCGGATCGCCATTGGAGTGAACGAGTGTGTAGGCGGTGACAGCAGTTCGTTTTTTAGCTCTTGGGGAACTGGATTCAACAGTAAGCTGAGTGTGTACAGGCGACAACAGTTACTACCCCTCCCTCGTCCGCTGCACGCCCGACAGAAGATGCACCCTCGGCGCATTCAAACGCCTCCATTAAGAAACCTACTCCAGCCACACGTCGGTTCACGAGCGGGTCTGTATTGGTACTGTAATAATAGGAGTTAGTGGTCACTTTACTTAAATTTAATTAGCTTTAGTAGAAATTTATACTTAAAACAAGCAATGCATTGGCTCGTTCTATCAGTGCCACGGGATCAACATGCACAACAATTAGAATTATTATTCTCAGGACGCACACGATCAACACATTTGTCGCACTTTCACAATGATAATAATACCAAGTTTGAATTGTTTGTTATGGTTGCTGTCCTCTGCATCATCATGCCGTGTTTCCCAGCTTGCAAGATTCAGAACCAACAAATAAGATCCAAATAATAAGTACAACAAAGATGCATACACATCTCATTGATTCCCATCTTACAAGATTCAGAACCAACAAATAAGATCCAAATAATAAGTACAACAAAGATGCCTACACGTCTCATTGATTCCTAGCTTGCAAGATTCAGAACCAACAAATAAGATTCAAATAATAAGTACAACAGAGATGCCTACACATCTCACTGATTCCCAGCTTGCAAGATTCAAAACCAACCCATTAGAGCCTTTTGATAAAGTGAATATCGGGATTAAATCCATCTTGGCTAGCCATGTCATACAATCGAATAACTTGGCGAATGCTCTTGACCGTCACAACATCTGTAGTAGAGTATTCATGTTTGCACAGCATGTTTGCATAGCACAAACAAGGAGACATGAGAACATGATTTCGCTTTAGTTGAACCATTTTGTGCCGTTCCACTAAAATTGATAGATGTTGCTCTTAACCGTCACAACATCTGTAGAAGAGTATTCCTGTTTGCAACAGCATGTTTGCATAGCACAAACAAGGAGACAGGAGAGCATGGTTTCACTTTAGTTTAACCATTTTGTGCAGTTCCACCAAAATTGAGAGATGTTGCCCACGTGACATTTTAGTCGAACTGCACAAGACACTCATTCCAAAAAAAAGTGTTTTGTGCAGTTCACCAAAAGGTCACAATAGCAACAAGGTGAAATGGATATCCCTATCTGCACAAAATGATAGAAAGTTAACAGTTGCTGGTCAATAAGAATATACAAAACATATACAAAATGAAAAGAAGCATCTTAATTATGTTCATGGCAATCACGCAAGGACAGTAGAAATTTTAAAACGTCGGCAATGCTTCATGTTTCCAGAAGCATTACGATCAACAATGAGATTCCTCAGATATGGGATTACTTTAATGGTGGCATTGCTTGTTTACCAGACACAATAAATCAACAGCAGCTAAAGAGTTGGTTTAAGGCCATGGGATCATGGGGACAACAGGACACTCAGCAGCGTAAAGGAGCAACTTACTTATCATACTGGGAAAAACAGCAGGAGTGCCATTTGTAACACAGTTTAATTGCATCTTATCACTGGAGGCATTAGATTAACAATAACACTGGTTAGACATGTCCCTAAGGTAACAGTGTGATCGCTTCATTTTACATGCGCCCTTGTAGCAACAGGTTGGTTTACCCGCAAAAAAAAACAACAAAAGGTTGGTATAAGGACATGCAACAATGGACGCATCAGCACAATGTACCTACAAGGAGGCATAAAGTGGTGATGCCGAGCTTGTTCACGCTATGTGAGGGCAGCAAACCTAATCCTGGAGACCTTTTACTATGTGAGGGCAGCAAATCTAATCCTGGAGGCCTTTTACTATGTGAGGGCAGCAAATCTAATCCTGAGACCTTTTACTATGTGAGGGCAGCAAATCAAATCCTGAGACCTTTTACTATGTGAGGGCAGCAAATCTAATCCTGAGACCTTTTACTATGTGAGGGTAGCAAATCTAATCCTGAGACCTTTTACTATGTGAGGGCAGCAAATCTAATCCTGAGACCTTTTACTATGTGAGGGCAGCATATCTAATCCTGGAGACCTTTTACTATGTGATGGCAGCAAATCTAATCCTGGACATACTCTGTTGACTTGTCCACCAGCCGCCACTTTCTATCCTTTTTTCAACCAATAATAGATCTGTTCCTTATCCAGTTTGTACTGCGTTTTCCCTTTATTTCCCTTTTCAACCAAGAGACCGGTTGGGTATCCGGTCTCTACTACTTTCACAATATTATTGCCTCTTTGAATCAAGTCCTAGTTTCATGCTACAACTTTCCCCCCTTTCTTCGTTGTTTAAACAAAGCCCTAGATTCGAATGCATGAAGTAGCTTTACCTCTAATAATACTAAAAATTTAGGTGGCTTTGGAAGAGCTGATGGGAGTAGAAAAAGATGCACATGCAGACATGTGGGGAGCTGGGGCAGTAGAGCAAGGCTGCTTTCGAAGAACTTATACCTGAGGGTCGCCGGGATGTCGGCGGCGGCAGGTCGGATCTGCGGACAATACGACAGGGTGGAAGAAGAGTCGGAGGACCTCCCGAGCCGGCGCTGTGTCAGAGAGAACGGCACGGGCAGAGGATCGGGCCCCTCCGGCAGCTGTGGGTTTCCTCCCTCGGCGGCGATGACCGCGTGAACGATGCACCTTTTAGTCCTCTACACACACCGGCCAAAGGGACCCGGCCGGATCTGTGACCAGCAGTGAGCAGAGAGAAAATGTCGCTACCGCTGTCTTGTTTATATCTGGAGAGGATGAGAGAATGAAGAGAGCAACCCTAGTAAAGCAAGCGCTCAGGCCCCTGCGTCCATATATAGTGGAGTGATTATTTTTTTTCTCTCCACAACAAGCATTTCAATTTGTTTACGTGGCATTAAAGAAAAGAAACTCTCTATTTAAGGTGACTACTCTACGACTCCTACTTACTACTACAGTACTACCTCCGTCCTGGTTTATAGGTCCCTTTTATAGTTTGTGCCAAATTTTGACTAAAGATTTAACTAACAAAATGTTAATGCATGTCAAGAAAAAATATCTCATTGGATTCGTATTTGAACATAGTTTTGAAAAATATAATGTTTGGTGACATGCGTGAACATTTTCTTAGTTTAATCTATGGTCAAAATTTGGCACAAAATACAATGGGGACCAATAAACCCTGACAGAGGTAGTATTGTTCACATGTGCTCCCCGCCGCTCCATTCTTTGAACAACCCCACGGGTGAATAAACATACAGTAAGTACTGTATTTATATAGAACGAACAAGCTCGAACTATTTTCGGGTAGTTAAAAGTTGAGGGCGGGGCTTTTCCCGGGCAGTATGCGCGGCAGTTTTCGGGTAGGCGGTTTGACAGAGAGGCGAGGAGGGTGAGCAAGTGGGGCTGTGCGATTTGACGGCGCGTTACTGCTGGAAAGACTTGTGATATGACCACTCACTATAGCCATGAATTACTGGCGCTCCGACCGGGGTGATGCCCCCCTTCCATTCCGCGCTCGAATCTGGTGCATGACACGTCGACCCGGATGCTGGCTCTCCCACATGTCGGAGTAGTAAGAAGGAGCAAAGAATGATGCGGTATATACTAGTACTATACTACTCCCTCTGTTCCAAAATATAAGTCTTTGGAGAGATTTCACTATGGACCACATACGGAGAAAAATGAGTGAATCTACACATAAAATGCATCTATATACATCCGTATGTGCTCCATGGTGAAATATCTACAAAGACTTATATTTAGGAACGGAGGGAGTACAACTCAGGTCGGAGGAGTGCGAACCACGACAGCCCAGTGAACCAGTCGTGCGAACCATGGTAGCCTAGTGAGCCAGCAATAGAAAACAATAATGTGGTGATATGGCCATAAAAAACAATGTGCTACGGTCCACACTGTATCATGTACAGTAACACTCCTCTTTGTTTGGATCCCTGAGTTAGAGCTAGTTTGGGTTGAAATAGCCTCAAATTATCGAAACAACAGAGGTTAGTTTGAGCTAGTTTGCTCTAACCCAGCTAAAAAAACTAGCCCAGTGGAGAGGTTCTAATTTGGTTAGTTATCCTGGGCCCACTAAAAGAGAACTAAAAAAATCTCACCTGCCCACACCAGATCGCTCCCCTAAAAAAATCTCACCTGCCCGCACCAGATCGCCCCCCTCTCACACGACTCCTCTCTGTTCCCCATAGGGCCGCCCGCCCAAGCGTCGCTCGCCCTCTCTCTCCTCCGGCCGCCCTCTCCTTCCGGCCTCCGCCGCCCTACTCCGGCCGCCCTCTCCCTCTGACCTTCGAAGGTCGCCCCACTCCCCCTTCACCAGTCGTTTTTCTCCATGTGTCGTGCGCGGCAGCGGCGCATCTACAAGGGAGGTCGCGAGAGGGGTGAGTTTGTTCATTCCTTCTCTGTCTCACGGCCATATCATTGATCTTGCTTGCTCTAGCGCTAATTCTGATTTGGAAAAGTAGATCCTGATCAAACTTGCTATAGATTTGTGGTGGACGCATGGAATTGTTTGATGCTACTTGAGGAGGTAATAAATCTTTCTAGAGGCCCAAAGATCCAGGTCACCTTTCTAGGTATTTCAATTTCAGGCTTGCATTATTTGTAGAGGCCCAAAGATCAAGTTCACCTTTCTTGGTATTTCAATTTCAGGCTTCCATTGTTTCTAGAGGCCCAAAGATTCAGTTCACCTTTCTAGGTATTTCATTTTCAGGCTTTCATTATTTCTAGAGGCCCAAAGATTCAGTTCACCTTTCTAGGTATTTCAGTTTCAGGCTTGCATTATTTCTAGAGGCCCAAAGATTCAGTTCACCTTTCTAGGTATTTAAGTTTCACGCTTGCATTATTTCTAGAGGCCCAAAGATTCAGTTCACCTTTCTAGGTATTTCAGCTTCAGGCTTGCATTATTTCTAGAGGCCCAAAGATTCAGTTCACCTTTCTAGGTATTTTAGTTACAGGCTTGCATTATTTATAGAGGCCCAAAGATTAAGTTCCCAGTCGGCGGCAAGCGGACCCGGTACCCATGCCGGTGTCGACCTCAACTCGCAAGGGCCGGCGTCGGAGGGGTTCCCGGGGCTTCGGCTCTACAGAGCCTTCCTCCAGAGCGATGATGGCGAGATGCTCCCTCGGTGCGTGAGGGGCTCCGGGCTCCCTCCCTATCGTGAACAACTTCCATGATGAGTTAGCTCATTCTTTGTTTCATGAAGTTTTTTTTTATTTTGTGAAGCTTGATTGACGACTTGTATGTTTAAGTGGGATATCTCATTTGTATGGACAAAGTAAAAATTATCATGTTTTGCATGCTTGATTTTATAGATGGTTCATTTATGTCAATTGTGAGTGGGAGGAGGCCACAGAAGAGCCGGCCACACTAAGAGGGTGCTTGGATCCAAGGGACTTATTTTAGTCTGACTAAAAATAGGGTCCAAAGTAGTCAAATGATTGAGATAGAGCATTTGTTGTCAATCTAACCCTGCTATCCATACACCTCTTTGGTTTAGAGTTAGTTCAGGGTTAGAATCTAACTCTAACCTCTAACTGTGTTACAGTTCTCCTCGTCTCGGTTCATCGCCATCATCCCCATTCCTGTGTTTTCAGTATCCTGCAAATCAAAGAGGCCCTTTTTGTTTCGGGAAAAATCAAAGAGGCCCTTAGACTAGTTTAGGTCTGGTCATTTTTTATAAACATGTTATGTCCAAAATTTAATGAACGTTCTCCGGTTTCCACGAAAATAATCCGGTTTCATGTAGTAATTCATTGATTTATTTATTCTTCTGCGGGGGGTTTGCATGTAATTCGTGAGGTCTGAAATGTAAAGTACCCTGGCATATGCTCTGAGTCGTGCATGCACTACGACCCAGATACTCTATGTCCCACATGTCGGCGAATGGGAGCACGTGGAAATAGCCTAGGAGTACATATAGGAGGATAAATGCGTGAAAAATATGTACTGTGAAGCGTAGACGCGGTTCAAAAAGTAGACCTAAAGTGATGACAGCTATAGATCGCACGCACCCAACTAGTGGTACGACTAATTTTTCCCTCAAAAAAAAGAGGCACGAGTGCTCAGTACTCCTATTCTATAAACACGAGTCCCATCTGACAACAGCGTCCATGCTACAGCTAGCCCTCCTCCCTCGTTTCTCTCTTCTACTCTCTAAAACTCGGCCGACGCCCAGTGGGTGGGGTGGGTTTGCTCAACTGCGGCCCCACCTCACAGAGAAAACGTTACGACTGGAATAAAAAATGCCATATACTCCCTCCGTTCATAAATATAAGCCTTTTTAGATACTACTTCAAATGGAATACAACATACAGATGTATGAAGACATAGTTTAGTGTGTAGATTCACTCATTTTGCTCCGTATGTAGTAGTCACTTGCTGGAATCTTTAGAAAGACTTATATTTGGGAACGGAGGGAGTACTATACTAATAAAACATTAATGCCACGAGGCGATGCAGTGCTGGTTACAGGAGGCAAGAAGAAGAGATGCATCCATCGACGACGTCCACCTCCTCGACTCAGGGCGCCGGGCCATCGAACGGAGCCTAAGTAGCAGCGGCTTTCATGGCCAGGTCGACGTGCTTCTGAACAATGGCGTCCAAAGACTCCAGCCGCTGGAAGAAGGCCAACGTCTTTCTGTCCTCGTTTGCCTTGTAGTGGCCTATGTAGACGATTTCCTCGTAGACGTTGATGTGCAGGTCGACGGTTTCTTGCATGGCGAGGCGCTGCACGGCGAGCGCGGCCTCGAGGTGCACATTCTTTGTCGCGACCTCCGGCACCTGCAGGGCCACCAGGGCTTGAAATAGTTCGTCACCATGTAAGCCGATGAGGGTGGCAGGCAATGAGGAGCCTGGCCGCGCGGGCTGGAGCAGTACGGCATGGTCGTCCGCGCGCTTCTTGATGGCGGTGAACTTGCGGATGGAGTTGACCATCATGTCGTCCATGCGAGAGGCGAAGCCGGTGTCGGCGAGGGCTACGATGCCAGCGGTCGCCAGCACCATTTGGAAATGCTGCGCGGTGCGGGGCCGCAGGCCGGCGACTTGGATGATTTGGCACATCCAACTGCCGCTCGCGTCCATCG
This sequence comes from Triticum dicoccoides, assembly GCF_002162155.2. Taxonomy (NCBI): domain Eukaryota; kingdom Viridiplantae; phylum Streptophyta; class Magnoliopsida; order Poales; family Poaceae; genus Triticum; species Triticum dicoccoides. Next base: position 233,633,997 of record NC_041387.1, on the reverse strand, counting down.
CCTCCATAGGTGCTTGTGGCTTCTGGTCACTTGGTCTTGGATTGGAGTGAGCAGTGTTGCGCAGAGACTTGGGAGTAGATGGATTGGAGTGGTGGGGCGCCTTTATTACATGAGAGTCCAAACTCTATTGCATTCACATCGTGCTGGCTCTAGTCTGCTTCTCCAAGGCTGGTCACAATGGGCAAGAACATAAGCTAGTAACTTACACACTTCTCTAGACTATGTTACTACCTCCATAGTGGGTAGGAACATCTATGCAGTTGAGGATGCATCATTGACCGTTCAACGTAATTGTGACCAGCCCAATTAATTCCATCTACATGTAATTGAGCATGCATCATTGACCGTTCAACGTCTCGGGAACCGCTACCCTCTTCCTCCTTGGCATTCAAGCACCCATGGACCCGTCGACGACGAGGTGCCTATGGTGACTTCATAAATTTCAAGATGATAGTGCCGTGCGTGTGTGTGTTCATAGGGGTGAGTGTATGCGCGTGTATATGAGCGCTTGCGTCTATACTGTGTCAAAAAAACGTAAATGCGTGTCAAAAAGAGACTAGTCAGTATACTCAATATAGTGCACCTCGGAGAGGAAAACGATAGAACTAGTACGTATTTATTTACGGTGCGGATTCACTCATTTTGCTCCATATGTACTCAGTCTAGGTGTAGTCTAGTCACTTGTTGAAATCTCTAGAAGGGCAAATACTCCTTTCTGGTTATAGGGCTATACTAGCAAGTAGTTGTACGTACTAGTACAATAGTGGGATCACATTGCAATTTTCTCTCATGCAAGAGCCTGGCTATATGCATGCTCCAATGTTCACAACTGCAACGTTCGGTTTGCGCTTGGCTCTTCACCTCTTCGAGAAGACGAACAATGATGTTACTACTACTGCTTCTACAGTGTCGAATCCACTGCTGCATGTCCGTCCACCGCGAGCGGGACGGATAGCTTGTTGTGGAAGTACTACTACTAAGCAAAAGCCTGTCCTCGTTTGCGAGCAACCATGCGCATGGGCGAGGGAGAAGGCGTGTAGTAAAATCAAGCTTCTCCTCGTTCTATCAGTTGACGCGACACATCATAGCACTGGCCCCACATTCTTGCTTCTAAACTTGGCTAAAAGACCCGCAGTGTACAATATATTTGCTGCAACCTCTAACATTTACCCACCACAAATTAAAAATATATGTGGCCGTATGCATCGTTCTGACGTAGAGGCCGGGGAGTCCCCCCTTTTTAAAAAAAACAAATTAAAATATATATTCCTGTCTTGACCAGATGAGCGTGCGAACTACAATCACCAGGGTGACAGGTAGGGCCAGAAGACTATTTTAATTAAAAAAAACTTCGAGACGGCCATAGCATGGAGCCGACCCCAACGATTTTAAGCTTACAGGCACGGTACACGCTATCTAGACTACACTACAGATGAAACTGCCACATGAGCGTCCGGGCTGCGCTTGGCTCTTCGCCTCTTCGGGAAGTCGAACAATGATGGTGTACTACTGCACTGGAGGAGTACTACAGTACGTTTCTGGCCATCTGGCACCGATTGAACTTCTGCATGTCCATCGCGTGCGGGAGGGAGAGCGTGTAGCGAAAGCTTCTCCTAGTCTTGCCAGCCACCACGCTCATGGGCGAGGGAGGGGTGCTCCTGTCGTTGCGTGTATGGCAGGTGGGCCCGACAGGTGTGTGGCCAACCTGTCATACAGCCAAAGGCAGGTGCAGTTAAGTCCGCGAGGGAGAGGATAATCAAACTTCTCGTTGATGTGCGAGTTGACGCGACACATCAAAGCACTGCACTCGATATATTTCAATAATTTGCGTTTACCGATGCATTAATTACAACGCATGCATGCATGCCGTGACTCTTCTTTTGATAGTACTTGCATGTGTTGATTTAATGCACCTTGAAGGATGGTTGTGCACAAGGAGGGCGAGATCATGCAGACCGAACAGGAACAGGACCCGACGATGGAGCTCTCTAAGGTCTTGATGGACCTCACCCTGCTCCACTGCCCCTTGTGCCTCCGCCCATTGACGCCTCTAGTGTATGTGGTTCGAATACACCTCGTCCGTTCAGCTGATTGAGCAAGGTGCAGGTTTCTTGATTGATGTGTTGTTGGATTGATTTCTGCAGTGCAAGGGAGGGCACCTGTCCTGCGCGGACTGCCGCGTTGAGCGCCCCGGGAACCAGCGGCAGTGCCAAAAGTGCGAGCACGGCGGTGGCTTCGACATGCGGAACACGGCGGTGGACTCCGTCCTTTCGTCGGTGAGGGTGGAGTGCCCGCATGAAGGCTGTGGGCTCTACATCACTTACCACAAGCTCGCCGATCACCAGAGCGTGTGGCCGCTCGCGCCCTGCAAATGCCACATGTCCGTCTGCGGCTACGAAGGCCCGCCGCCGGCGCTCTACCACCACATCAGCACCGCACATCACATGCCCATGCACAGGATCCAGTATGGCAAGGTGCTCCAGCTGCAAGTGCCATTGTCGGAGCCACGACTCTTGCTGTTCGCGGAGGAGGACCGCCGCATGTTTTTCTTGGTCGGCGGCGTGCTCGACATCGGCGCACCTATCGTCGTGTCGGTTGTCTGCATCAGAGCCAGGGCGTCCCCACTGCCGCACTACTTTGCCAAGCTGTGGGCGAACGGCCCGCTAGGGGAGCCCAAAGGCACGACCGACGCCGTCAAGGTGGAAATGGAGGTGACAAGCAGCAAGGATCCCAGCAACGTCGATGTGCAGGAGCTGACCTTCTTGACAGTTCCGCCCAAGCTGCTAGCCGGGGCTAAGCTTGTGTCCCTCCACATTCAGATTGACAAGCTCACGTCCTAAATGTTTCGACAGTGCCTTCTGTTTATCTTAGTAATATGCTAATATAGGGATTACCTTGGTCTACTTTAGCTTAAGAAATGGTGGGTTTTGGTGGTGCTGCAGCAATTACTTCGACATCAGATCAGTAATTTCCAACAGTCGAACGGATATTTTGTGTCTGTTGGATATAAAGTTCCTTTGGGTAAGAGTACTACTTGTCATCAAAATGGATAAAAGGAGATGTATGTAGACATATTTTAGTTCTACACACGTCCCTTTTTATCCATTTTTGATGACAAGCACTCCCTCCGTTCCACAATAGACATGCCTTCCATTTGTCAAAATATAGATGTATCTAGACATGTTTTAGTATATAGGTACATCCATGATAGAGCCAATCGGATGGTTGAGAACACTACAATTCGTAGCTGCAGATGCGTGTGTGACTCCCAGATGCAGAGGCCGGGGGTCATCATCCTCCTTTTCGAGAAAAAATAGACGCGTGTGTGAGAGGACGAGTGCATGCGTGCACCTCTTCTCTTCCTATATAACGTACTACTAAACTCAGAGTACAAGTTTTTGAGCTTGCGTCTCGTCACATTCCAAATTACTCCACGCTATATTGAATTGCAAACCTGTTCACACCGATCACAACCTAAACGGTTTCCCACTTAGGAGCGTATTAGTGCCACGCTAGTATATTGAATTCCAAACCTGTTCACACCGATCACAACATAAACGGTTTCCCACTTAGGAGCGTATTAGTACTTGGTTATAAATACTAGTAGATGCCAAGATGACTGCACATTCCTGCTCAACTCCTCATCCACAAAAACAAACAAGTTCTTCAGCATCCTTCCCTTGCGTCTGCCATGGCCAGTGTGAGTTTTGGGTCAAGAGATTGCTACCAGGGAGTTTTGGGTGGAGAGATTGCTACCAGCGGAAACACGAGAGATGTCCCGCCTCGCTGCGAGAGCAGCCGACATGTCCTGCCGCACGAAAGTAGCAGCACAGAGGTCCCGCCGCGCCGCTGAAGCAGCACGGACGTCCCACCGCGCCGTCGATGTAGCAGACTGGTCCGGCCGCGACGCGGAAGCAGCAGAGATGTCCCGCCGCGCCGCGGCGGCCTGGGAAAATTTCTTGCGGGCAGGCAATGACTGTTATAGGTGCATGCATGCGATCGTCCATAGCTAGATGGATCAGATCTCCGGCTTGGCGAGGTTGCAGGACGACGTGAAAGCCTCGTTTGAATAGGCTACCGGCGTCATCCAGCAACTAAGGGAGGGCAATGAGAGGCTCCGGGCCGAGCGTGACCTACTGAGGGAGAAGATCGTCCGAAGTGCAGACAAGCAGGAGGAGACCGGTGACTTGTTGAAGAGGACCGGCGTCATCGTCAAGAAACTTATGGACGAGAATGACATGCTCCGCAACGAGCGCCAAAGGCTGGTGGAGGAATTCGTGGATGTTCTCAAGCAGCGTCTTGAGGACAAGATAGAGCTCATTGCCGCTCGCCGCGGAGACTAGTTCCCGCGGCCTGCAGCAATGCATCAAGAAAGTAGAGATCAGCGAGCCAGATCCTTGTCTTCCTTCTTCTTTTGCCCTTGTGTATTTCGGGCATAGCCGCATGTGGCTTTTTAAATTATCTTTCTAATTATGTAAGACAATTAACCGTCCTTATCTTTTTGTGGAAGATAAATGTTGCGAGGCTGGAATGAAGAAAAATCTTGTTGCGGCGACCCTGGCGTTGCTGTTCTTCTAGTTGCTGCTAGGCTTCCTTCAGTTTCCTGGTTTCTTTTGATGTAATAATCAGTTTAGCGTGTCGATTGTGTCGTCGGTTGTGAAATGTTGGGTTCTAGCACGGATGTTTGGCCTTTGTTGGCCTCTTGGGATGTTGCCATTTCAATCTGGTAATTTTAGTCCTTCGTGTTAGGCTGGAGTTGTGCTGAACTTCTTGTGAATTGTGGTGGTTTTCAGTAATGAAAATCGAAAGGGGCAAGCCCTTCTTTGATAAAACAAAGTCGTCCTTTTATATTCATCAGTTTTGCTATAAGTCGTAGTAGATGCTATATAGGTCCGTCGGATCTTACATCAAGATCCGTGCTGTCAGATTTTCATTTTTCTCTCTTAAATCTCAGTCGAGTGAGACATAGCCACGCCATTAAACAGAGGCTCAGGCGCCATTAATGGAGACCTTGGGAGAGAGGTGGATGGCAGATGGAGGTCAAAGGGCTCTCCTCCCGATATGCACACGCAGGGGTCTGATCGCACGCCTCTCGTACTCAAATAGCAACCCTACACGGCGCCTCCTAGCTAATAAAAAATGGGGATGCGTGGCGGCACGTAAATGGTACTAGTAAGTAGAACGCCCACGGTTTCAATAATACTTGTGTTTCCGATTGTAACGTGGCAGCACTTGTTCCAAAATGACTTTGGTGATTGTTAATGTGTGCGCCTTCGCAAATCGGACTGCAAATTTACCATAGCATGTTGGTGCCATGTCATGGCACCAAGCCAAGTTTCATTATTTTCATCCGTGTTTTGGATTTACAGGAATTAAAAAACTAAGTTTCTCAATGTTTCCAACCCAGCCACGATGCCCAGAATTTTGAATTTCATTCCCATTTCTTGCATGGAACCTAGAAATTTACCCGAGGACACACATGTGATTTTTCAACCAACTTTGGTGCATTGGAACATGTGCTTGTATTTCAAATTTTAATTATGCACACAAAGGTGACACATTCCCTCCCAGAACCACGAGCCTTCTTGAGAGAAGCTCCGATTTGCAAGAACCTTATACCAAAATTTGTTCCTATTCGGCCAATTTTTTTTACCACGGCATGGTACTACCATGACATGACACCATGCCAAGTTTCATGATTTTAAAACCAAGTTTCTCAATGTTCTTGACCGAGCCACGATGCCCAGATGTTTGAATCTTATTCTCATTTTTTGCATGGGAGTAGAAATTCACCGGGGGACACAAATGTGATTTTCAACCAACTTTGATGCACGGGAGCACGTGCTTGTAGTTCAAATTTGAATTATGCACATTAAATGACCAAAAACTCAATTAATGTGTAAATAAGGCCAAACGAAGCTGAAATAATTCCAAAATTTAACAGGACACTCATGTAGTTCTATGTTGCCTTTGTAAATAAACTCAAGAGGGACAACGTATATCGTTTCGCACTCAAAGGTGACACGTTCCCTCTCAGAACCATGAGCCTTCTTGAGAGAAGCTTCGGTTTGCAAGAAGCTTATACCAAAATCTGTTCCTATTCGGCCATTTTTTTACCACAACATGGAAGTACCATGACTTGACAGCCATACCAAGTTTCATGATTTTCAGACATGTTTTGGATTTACAAGAATTTTAAAACCAATTTTGTCAATGTTCTCGGCCGAGCCACGATGCCCAGATGTTTTAATTTTATTCTCATTTCTTGCATGGGACCTAGAAATTCACCCGAGGACACAAATGTGATTTTTCAACCAACTTTGGTGCACGAGAGCATGTGCTTGTTGTTCAAATTTGACTTATCCACATTAAATGACCAGAAACTCAATTAATGTATAAAAAACGACAAACGAACCCAGAATAATTCCAAATTTTAACATGGCACTAGTGTAGTTCTAGGTTGCCTTTGTTAAGAAACTCAAGGGCGGGGGGGGGGGGGTGCCACGTTCCCTCTTAGAACCATGAGCTTCCAAATCGGCCCAATTTTTTACCACAACATGTTAGTGCCGTGACATGACACCATGCCAAGATTCATTACATCAATTTAAAATCTAAGTTTCTCGATGTTCTCGGCAGAGTCATGATGCCTAAATGTTTGAATTTCATTCTCATTTCTTCCTTGGGACCTAGAAATTCAACCAAGGACACACATGTGATTTTTCAACCCACTTTGGTGCACTGGAGCATGTGCATGCAATTCATATTTAGATTATGCACATTAAAAGTCGAGAAACTCAATTAATGTATAAAAAGGCCAAATGAACCCGAAATAATTCCAAAATTTAACAAGGCACTCATATAGTTCTATGTTGCCTCTTTTAATAAAATCAGGGGGAGGCAGCGTATATCGTTTCACACACAAAGGTGACACGTTCCCTCTCGGAACCACGAGGCTTGTTGAGGGAATCTCCGGTTTTGCAAGAGGCTTGTACCAAAACTTGTCCCAATTCAGCCAAAAATTATACGTATGAAAACAGGGTTTAGATTATCCCGAACATCTCGCTACCTAGACCAATAATGTACTATGATTTGAATTCAACATAAAATGGATACAGATATTTGAATTGGAGAGCGTATGGTACATGTAGTTCATAGTGAAATATGATTACTGCTATATGCATGTCTTTTTGTTATCAACATAATATTTAAATTATTGTATAACTTGACAACAGTCGTATACAAATAAGGAAAATTGATTCAAGTTTAGTCCATATGGTAGACGACAATATATATGTTCACATGGTGGAGTAAAATGTTCATATATGATGGAAGATCAAAATGTATGACTACATCAATTATAAACCGCAAGGTCACCAAATGATATATTCGAATTCTACATAACGTGGTTTCAAAAATTGAAATTCGAGATCATGGCATCTGTAATCATATAAAAAGGGACATTACTCTTTCTTTGGTGGGAATTGATTTTTTTTTTGTTGAGGGAAGTGCGAATCGATTTGGTACTGTGCAGGGTAATCATGTTCTCCCGATTTTTTTTTACATTTTTCTTGTAGTTTTTTCAATGGCATCTATAGCAATATAGTAAAAGGGGACATGACTCTCTTTTGTCTTGTATGATTTTTTTATACGTTAAGTTTGTTATGCCGAACAAGGAATCCGCACCTTGTTATCCCGAAATTTTCAAGCTCGAGTATCTTTTGTCTCACCTGCTTTGAAACTCCCGCTTCTTCAACCCGCGCCGTGCCTTGTTATCCCAAAATTTGGACGCGCGCGAGAACTCCCTCGTCATCCGAAATCGCTCCCGCAGCCCAGACACGCGAAATCCCCCTTCTACCCCTCAGCCAAAAATGAAGCTCCACGTCGCGGTGTCAAAACTGGTGGGGGTACGCTGGTAACTTACACTACATTTTGGACAAGCGCGTCCCTAAGCTTGGATCCCCCCTCCCCCCCATTCGTACACCGAGGCCGCCAAAACCCGCGAAACCCCACGCTCCTCCATCGGCCTCCCGACCGCCGCCCAGCCGGAGACTCTTCCCCGACTACGTCGTCCACCACAACAGCTCGCCGTCCCTCATCCACCGCACCCGATGAGGCTCCGTTGTCAATCTCGTCATCCCACCGGATCAGTCGCCCCGTCCTCCACCTCCAAGGAGCTACCCCGACGTTCGCCTAGTCTATCGCGCCACCTCAATCCCCACAATGTCGTCTTGACCTGCCCCACCTGAAGCCGAGGCCAACTCGGAGCCACCAAGGAGGTTCTGCACTCACCGCTGCATTTTGTCTTTTATTTGATCTCACGGGGCTGCCGGTGCTCGATACCGAGCAGACATGGCATCACCATCTACGACACTGTCGCTGGCCACATCATCCACGGCGTCTCTCCCCCATGTCGTTGCTTCCTCGGCGGCGACTTCCACAACAGCACTAGCTGCAGCTGCTCCGGCTCTCGCTCGCGTTGCGGCTCTGTTCTTGCTGTCGGTCGCGCTACTGCACTGCTCCTGCTTTCGTTTGTGCTGCTGCTCTGCTCTTGCTCTCGCTTGCGCTGCTGCTGCTGCTGCACGACCTCCGGCAGCTACAGGAGTTGCTGCTTTAGCACTCGCTCGTAGTGCTTCTGCACGACTTGCTCTCTACTAGTGTGTTCCCTGCTCTTGCGTCTGCTGATTTAGATCACTGCTTCTCTGCCACTAGTGCTCGAACGCCCTAAACATCTATTGCAATGCTTTGTTACCAGTTCAATCAGTTTCGACGGTAAAATTCAGTTTCGACTGTGAAGTTCATTTTCTTCAGTTAAGTTCAGAGTGAACAGTACTTACAACATCTGTTGGAGTGGCCGTGGCGCGGCTGATGCGTTTTACATCTAGCACTTTTTGGTGATTTTTTTACATCATCTATTGCAGATGATATTAGGGTCCCACTTCAGATTAAAGTTGTATGTCTTGTCATGCTTCAGCCTCGTCGCCATACACCTTAGCGAAGCTGCTCCAATGACGGAACCATCCATCACAGCGGAGCAGTACCCTCGGTGCCGTTTCCAGAGGCCTCGGATCTTCTTCCCCGCCTCCGACAGTCACACCAGCATCATCACCATCCTCCATGTCCAACCCAATCATGTTGAGGTCCACAAGGCTATGCCAAAGAGGTTGTACACTCGTCGCATCACTTTGTTTCTCCCTTCCTCTCTTCTTCCAATTCATGTGAGCCAAACACCAAGGTTGACTGAAATCCTATGTTTCCAAATGCTCTGTTTTGCACGTGCATTCCTATCCTATTCCTGTGTTTTTCCTGTCCCTGCTTTTATAGAATCCTCCAATTCTAAGGAGCCCTTACAGATTTACTTCATTTTCAGATTGGCATCAAAGAAAACTCTGTGTGTTATGTCCTGCTCCTGTCGTGCCGTCATCCACCCCACCTGAGGTGCACCATCGACAGAAGCATTCACTGCAGCAAAGATCCCCCCTGCAGACTTTCTTTCGCCGCCTCAGATCATCTTCCCCGTTGCCGGCAGTCACGCCAACTGCATTACCATCATCGATTGAGAAGATGAACCTGAGGACTAGACGGTTCCGAAAGAGAGGTCGCAGTCTTTCGTGTTTGCTTATGTTATACATCGGTTATTATTACCTGCTACTTTATCGTTCAATCTTGAATTTTGAATTGCCCATGGGTCTCGTATCGAGCCAGCAACGAATAGTATCTGTCTACTATCTGGTTCATCTGGGGTCTTCTATGTGGTTCATGTTGGGTGGGCAACAAACAATAGATTATCCATTGTCTATCTTTTTAAATTTAAGCTATAATCTACCTGCTATCATTAGTTTTGGATCCATCCACTCGTTTACTACCATCAGTATTGATTTTTGCATGCACCCCTAAGGCCTTACAAAATCTAACTATTTTTTTATTATGCATGTCAATATTGTACACAATCGTACTGAACATGTAGAGAAAAGGAGAAGACGGTTGTGTGCGAATATAATGTCATGCAGACGCTGCTCCATGGTGGGCGAAGTGCCCCCCTCTCCTGCATTTCCAGATTGTATTCCAGAGGAAGATAACTGTTCAGATGGAGATTCAGAAGGAGCCGACCATGCCTGTTTACCACCTGAGGTGTTTGCTCTAACCTGGCATGCTGATGTTGGTCATATCATGCATATGGCGCCTTGCATTGCTTACATTATACATCTTATATGTCATCAGCTTAGTTTAGATTTGCTTTGTGTGAATGCCACCTGTTTGGTTTCTATATCATACTCCCACCATTCCTAAATATTTGTCTTTTTAGAGATTTTAACAAGTGACTACATACAGAACAAAATGAGTGAATCACACTCTAAAATATGTCTATATACATCCGTATGTGATAGTCCATTTGAAATCTCTAAAAAGACAAATATTTAGGAACGGAGGGAGTATATGGGAATTATGCAATGCCATCTTCTTTAGCCAGGCATCATATACGTGAATCATGCAATGCCATCATGTTTAGCCTGTCATCATATATGTGAATTGTATCGTGCCATATTTTTTTCCATAATGTGTTCCATTTGTCAGCAATGTTTATACATTCATCTACTCTTCCTGTGCATCAGCCATTTGAGTCGGTCATGGGAAAATCTGGAGTGAAAACAAGGTCTTCTGAGGAGTCAGTGCTACCTGTCGATGCAGATTTCCTGTTGGTTACAGATAGCTCCTCAGAGGAGGATTCAGAGAGAGATGACCAGTCGTATCCCCCCCCCCCCGAGGTGCATGCTCTAACTTGGCTGGGTTATATTGCTCATATCATGCATATGGTGTCTTCCATTGCCATGCCATCTGCTTAGATTAGACATGCTTTGTGTGAATGCCTCTTGTTTGCTTTCTATATCAGATATGTGAATTATGCAATGCCATGTTTTTCAACCAGTTATCATATATGTGAATTATGCACCGCCATGGAGCCAGACATCATATATGTGAATTATCTCATGCCATCTTTTTTTCATCGTATTCCATTTGTCGACAATCTGTGTATATTGAACTACTCTTCATGTGTATCAGCCATTTGAGCCGGTTATGGAAAAATCTGGAGTGAAAACAAGGTCTTCAGAGCAGGCAATGGTACCTGTTGAAGCATATATCTCGATGGTTACAGGGAGCTCCTCAGAGGAGGATTCAGAGACAGATGACCAGTCCTATATCCCACCTGAGGTGTATGCTCTAAGTTGCAATGTTTATATTTCTCATATGATGCATATGGTGTCTTGCATTGCTTAGTTTAGACATCATATGCACAATATTGAATTCTATCTGCTTAGTTTAGAGATCATACATGCGAGTGCCAGTTGCCTAGTATATGAATCAATTATGTCAATTATATCATGCCATCCTGTATACTTAGACAACATGTATGTGAATTATTTCATCCCAACCTATTTTAGAAAGACATCATATAGTTTTGTCATGTCATCCTATTTAGGTACTCATCATATGTTGAATTATGCCATTATATCCTGTTAAGTTATCCATCATATATCTGAAACTGTGTCATGCTATCATGTTTAGTTAGGCATCATATATGTGAAATTGTTTCATGCTGTCGTGTTTGGTTAGACAACATATATGTGAATTACCACATCTGTCTATCATACAACGTCTGTACGTTCAATTTCTTTTCTTGTTTATCAGCCATTTGAATTGGAGGGGGTGATGGCAGTATCTAAGGGAGCGAAAACCCGTTCTTCACAAAAGACAGTGCTACCCGTTGATGCAGATAGAACCATGGTTGTACTGGCCCACAAACTAGCCCCACCACACATAATCGAGACTCTTCCAGATTGCACACTTACACCGCTGGGCAGAGAACCAGCTACAACCCATCTAACCGCAACCCCAGCGGGTAGTAACCCACTTATAGTTGACAAAGCACGATGTCCACCACGGAGTACCCCACACGAGCAGTTTGTAAAGCTACTGCAGTGCCCAAAGCACGAAGACCACCACAGCTAACCCAAACACCATGTTTAAAGAAGAAGAGCAACTGTTCTCAGGTCAGATTCTGTAGCTATGGTCCATACTCCTTTGCTGTTGCATCACTGTATTTACTCATACCAACTACTTTCGAATTTGAAGGATCCAAATGAAAATCCAATGGCGCAACAGGTATGTTTTAAACCTATTTCTTTAACCGAATCGCTGTTCTAACTTCTTGCTCTATGTTGATTTCAGTTTAAGTTGTATAAACAGTTATGTTCTCATGTGATGCACATTACAAGTGCTGCCAATGATGTGTAGTTTCTCACACTTATATTCTATCTATGCTGCTGTGCCTTAAAAATATATGAGTTGAACTGTGTCTCTATCTTGATTAGGGAACATAAACTAGAATGATATGGACAATACAGTGACCATAGTACATAGATATATGTTTGTTTCATGTTGTTATCCTGTCCACCTTACTACTGAACCGGTTTACCAAAATGAGTTTGGTATACTACAAGCTAAACCTGTGATGTGTCTGCTTGTTTCTCTTGTAGTATGCAAACAGAATATTGGAGAAGAGCACCCCACTAGGCAATGTTAGAGAAAGTAATACAGATAAGGATCAAGATAGTGAGAGAACCCTGTTGGTCTCCCAGAAAGGTGAGAAAAACCCACAGTCCTGCGTTGATGTAGTGTTCGAGTTACTAGCCAGTACCGCTGGCACAAGCTCTTCGAACTCGCTGCCTGAATCACTTCGGCTTCTTTAGTCTCAGCTACAAGCTGAAAGGTATCATTCATATTTGCTGCGGCAAGAAGCCGAAGGACTGAGGAAGTTCCTGCAGAATTCAGATGCGTACTTTCTTGTGCAACATCAAGCGCTGGAGGATTTAAGCGCCAAACAAGAGAAAGTTAATAAGCTTGCTAAGCATCTTGCCAGCATTATGGGTACCCAGGATATTGTTTCTTGAACTCTTCTGAAGTTGTTTCAGTTCTGGACTTGTTTTGCTGCGGCGTTTATATGCTGTTGTGTTCCCTATATTTGCACTAGTGGTGAACTTTGATGCCCAGTGGATGTAATATGTGTAATAGCCGTGATAGCCTAGCATAAGTTGCTTGCTTATTTATTTCCTTGTTGTCTTGTTTATTTGTTTGCTTGTAGTCAGTGTAGTTATTTTTCCGCGGTTTGCTAGTGGCTGCAATAATCTATTTTTTAAAACTAGGCCACAATAACCATGGGCTAATATATACTGTAGTGACACTGGGCCTCCTACGGGCCGTAGAAACAGTGGGCCTTCTACGGGCCGTAGAAACAATAGGCCTTCTATAGGCCGTGGAAACATTGGGCCTTCTACGGGCCGTAGAAACAATGGGCCTTCTACGGGCCCTATCATCAATGGGCCTTATACGGGCCGTATGATCGATTGGCCAAACATGGGCCGATAACAGGCCGCATTATGGCCGTAAACGGGCTAGAGTTGGAATCGTCCGTTCATGGGCCGACCATAACGGGCCATCTTTAATAGGGTGTATTTGATGACGCTATGAAAACAGCCCAATGTATTAACGGACCACAAACGGGCGGACTGTAACCACGGGCTGAATTTGGCCCACAAGCAGAAAATTACAGTAATGGGCCGTAAGTAAACGAATGCTCGAAATGAGCCCAAGAATAAATGGTCTTTGAGAAGGCCGAAAGAGAACATGGGTTGGAAACGGCCCAACTGAATAACGGGCCATTAATGGTTATAAAGTGATATACTGTTCATTACGGGCCAGTTTCACCATGGGCCATTAATGGGTCTAAAGTGATACACTGTTCACTGCGGGCCAGTTTTACCACGGGCCGTTAATAGGCCAAGAGTTACATAGGGCCTCATATGGGCCGAAAGACGTCATGGGCCATACATGGGCTAGAAGTGAAAATGGGCTGGAATCATATTGGATGGCTCAGATGACGCTACTGGGCCTAATTCGGGTAGGGCATAACGGGCCTTGGGTTAGCGGGCTGTAAATGGGCTATATGCGAACAGGACGTTAACAGGATTTCCATGGGCCGGCCCGTCACCTTTTGACCAAGTCAAACGGGCCGGCCTTTTCACAGGAATGGGCCTCTGTTGGGCCGGGCCACGTGTCGACGTATCATAGGCGCCTTCTGTCCATTGAGTGGATGGCATCTGTCCCAACAGTGAGCCGACACGTGTTTCCTCCAGCCAATGACGATTTTACACGTGGAAAATCCCCATTGGTCGGGGCTGTTAACGGGTTATCGGATCCAACACCCGACCCGATAGCTTAACAGAATTCCGTTATGGTGGATGCCACGTTTCGGTCACCCTTGACGAAAGAACTTGTGTGACCCGCGATTTATCATCATGTAAGTGGACACTTCCGTGATGATAATTTTGGTAATGTCAAGGAACACTTCTACGATAGCACATGTATGACTATCTTGATCCTGTCATAAATTTGTCATGGATGTACATGCATGACAAAAAACGCGACCTACTGTGACAAACGTGTATCATCACGGAAGTGTTTTTTTTGTAGTGAATAGAGATGCCAACAGTCCATTGGAACGTGGCAGGATGCACATGTGCTGAGGACTTTGCAGGTGCAACAGAGGATTTTGCAGGAGCGGGAGCTACACTTGAGGATGTTGCTGGAGCAGAAGGCCGTGAGGGCTTTGATGAGCTTGGCTGTGAGGGCATTACAGCTGAAGAAGGTGGTTTCACAGCAGACTTCTTCGGCATAGCCTTCTTGGGCTTGCTAGCAGAGGCCTCAGTAGCAGCATCAGCAGAATCTTCATTGAATTTCTTCACTGCTTCATTTGCTACTTTGGCCAATTTTATTTGTTGCTTTGCCCATTCCTTGGGAACTTCCTCACCTCTTCTGATGCTTGTGGGATCAGCTTCTTCGCCTGGAGCTAATGGAGGTCTTGGGCATGGAGGATTGATAACAAATTTCTTCATGTACTTGGGAGTGACATAATGATACTCCCTCTATTATCTTGCCCATTCGCGTTCAATCCTCTGAATGTGCACCTTGAATTGATTTTTATTCTCCTTGCCATGCTTGGCTTCATCAGGAGTACAATATGCTTCATATATTTCTCCAGGGATTTCGAAGGCAGTGTTTGTCTCAGGCCTCTTTCCTCCCTTATGAGGACGCTTACCATCAGCCATATTGTTCACCTGAGGATTCTGAACAATAGAGGTATCTCAAGAGGTATGCAGTTTTGCTTCGGGGAATGCTACAAATGAGTTAAATTGATGAGAACCTAGTGATTCAGCGGCAGACCTGTGTACCCGTGAACAGAGTATAGGTGCGGAGAATTTGTAGAGGTCTTATGCATTCTCAGAATTTTCTTTCTTTGAAGTAATCAAGTTTGAGGAATTTCACTAGAGGAGTCTTGAGTAATTTCACTAAGAGTTCTTGTCTTAGGTTCCATAGTTGTATAGATTGGAAATCCACACAATTGAGGAATCTTGAAGAATAAACACATCTTACGGAAACAAATCAAGAACAAAAGCAACTTTTGGTGTTTACGGATATAAAAGTTAAAGAATAAACACCTTTTGAAGATTTTGTGGAAATCATCAGAATCAACAAGGACAGTAAAAGTGAATTTTATTTACCCTTAACGAAGAACATGGCGAACTGAGAGGTGAACTTTAGAAGTTCATCCGTTTAGATCTTCCACCCCCTAACTTGGCGGAGGAAGACAACTACGACAGCGGCGGAGGTGAAGATTTCCGCGGCCGGCGCGAGTATGATGGCGACGAGGTCAAGGCAGTGAAGCTCTTCCTCACCGGCGATGATGGAATGTAGCGGCAGCGCTAGGTCAGAGAGCTTGAGAAAGGGAGAGAGATCGAGCAGAGTAAATGAGCTCTGAGAAAGGGGAGGGGTATTTATAGCCGAAGTGAAAAACCGCTCGTCCGAGGAAATTTGACGAACGTGCCCCTGACCCTTGCTATCCTAGCAACAAGTGTCACCCACGTACTGAGAGGTGGAGATCGTGTTAGATCGTGGGTGACTAGTTTAATCCTGTCGTGGGATGCGGAAGGATTTTAGTTGCAAAAGCCGAAAAATTAGATATGAAAATTTTAACGTTTCGTTCGCGAATTCTTCAGCTGTGAAGGACACAGTGAAGATTTTGAACTGGTTTCAAATAGAACGCACACTAAGAATTTGTGAACAAACTAGGTTGAGTTTAGCATAGAGGGGCAAAGGGTCCGATCACATTCACTTAGATGAAAAATCAGCTTGAAGAATTAGCAATAAGTAAATGTTGTAGAGGACATGAAAGACTGAGGAAATTGCAAAGTTGAAGAATTCAAAGATTGAAGAAATTGCAAAAACTCAGAATGATGATTTTCAACTTTGGTTGGTGGCATAACCCACCGTATAAGAATGATGACTTCAGACACCACGTACAATTCTCATAGCGTTCTGAGAATCAAATTCTTCATAAATTTCTTCACAGTTAGAGGGTTAGTCTTCATTGATTGAAGAAAAATGTTACTTCTTGTGTTGCACATTTAACTCATCAATTGTGCTTAAGTGTTAGGATGTGTGTCCTGTTCAAAGAACATTCGAATATTCTAAGATATTTAGCTCACACCGCAACTTGCTAAATCTCTTCTCATCCAAGGGCTTTGTGAAGATATCTGCCAGCTGTTCTTCAGTATTCACGTGGTCGATGGAGATGTCGCCCTTCAACATATGGTCACGAAGAAAATGATGATGAATCTGGATGTGCTTTGTCTTTGAGTGCTGAACTGGGTTGTGAGCAATCTTGATAGCACTCTCATTGTCGCAGTAGAGTGGCACATTCCTCACATTGATGCCATAGTCCTTGAGGGTTTGCTTCGTCCATAGCAATCGAGCACAGCAAGATCCAGTAGCAATGTACTCAGCTTCAATAGTATAGAGTGATACGCAGTTCTGCTTCTTCGAGGACCAACATACCAAGGATCGTCCGAGGAAATGACATGTGCCTGAGGTTGACTTGCAATCCACCCGATCACAAGCATAGTCAGAGTCAGAATGTCCAATAAGATCAAAAGCCGAGCCATTGGGATACCTTAATCCAAGTGTGGGAGTGTGAGCTAGATATCGAAGAATATGCTTCATAGCCTTATGGTGTGGTGTAGCTCGAAATCGGGCACACATGCAAACACCAAGCATAATATCCTGCCTAGATGCACATAGATACAATAAAGAGCCAATCATGGAGCGGTATACCTTTTTATCTAAGTCTCTAACATTTTCATCGGTGCATAGATGGCCATTTGTGGGCATAGGGATTTGACGCCTTTGCACACTTGGATGCTGAATTTCGTCAACACATCCTTGAGGTATTTCTCCTGGGATATGAATATGCCATTGTGTTGTTGACGAATTTGAAGACCTAAGAAGAATTTCAACTCTCCCATCATAGATATTTGATATTCCTCACTCATCATATAGGAAAATTTGTCACTGTAACGTTGGTTAGTATAGCCAAAGATAATATCATCAACATATATTTGGCACACGAATAATTTATCATCATATGTTTTGGTGAAAAGAGTTGGATCGAGTGAACCGGGTTTGAAGCCTTTCTTCATGAGGAATTCCTTCAATGTATCATACCACGCCTGAGGTGCTTGCTTAAGGCCATCGAGGGCCTTGTTGAGTCTGAAGATGTGGTCTGGAAGTTTCGGATCCTCAAAACCTGGTGGTTGAGCAACATATACTTCTTCCTCAAGCTTACCATTGAGGAATGCACTTTTCACATCCATTTGATGTAAGAAGATATTATGATGGTTAGCATAAGCAAGCAATATGCAAATAGCCTCAAGTCTAGCAACACATGCAAAAGTTTCGTCGAAATCAATTCCTTCAACCTATGTGTAGCCTTGAGCTACAAGACGAGCCTTATTCCTCACCACAAGGCCATTTTCATCTTGCTTGTTGTGGTAGATCCATTTGGTGCCGATGATATTGTGCTTGCGTGGGTCTGGTCATTTGACAAGCTCCCACACATTATTGAGCTCAAATTGGTGCAATTCATCTTGCATAGCTTGAATCCACTCAGGCTCCAGAAATGCTCCATCAACTTTGGTGGGCTCTGTGATAGAGGCAAATGCAAAATGCCCACAAAAGTTAGACAAATGTGAAGCTTCTGCGCGCGTGAGAGGACCTGGTGCGTTGATGTCATCAATGGTTCTCTCAATCGGCACTTCATTTGCAACGCGAGGATGACGAGGTTGACGACTTTGATTTGGCACAACATTTTATTCAGGACCATTTTCTTCAATAGCACACGCATGATTTTCTTCACGTTCTAAAATGACCTCTTCAGCAGATTCTTCGGTAGGGATGACATCCTCAGTAGCCTTGAACTTAATGGATTCCTTAGGTGACATTTCATCTACCATAGGAGGTAGGTGCTCTCTTTGCAAGCCATTAGTTTCATCGAACCACACATCTATAGTTTCAACAACCTTGTGATGATAGGTGTTGAAGACTCTGTAGGTGTGCGAGTCCTTTCCGTAACCAAGCATAAAACCATCATGTGCTTTTGGTGCAAATTTAGAATTGTGATGAGGATCTCTAATTCAGCATTTAGCACCGAGGACTTTGAAATAACTTACATTGGGTTTCTTGTCAGTGAGGAGTTCATATGAGGTATTTTTGAAGAATTTTTTAAGATATACCCTGTTGATGATGTGGCATGCAGTATCAATAGCATCAGGCCAGAAATGAGGTGGAGTCTTGTATTCATCAAGCATAGTGCGGGCCATCTATACAAGAGTCCCGTTCTTGCGCTCGATGTAACATGCCAATTTTCAATTTGGATGTTTATAAATAGATCATTCATACACATCCATGATTTATGCATTTTTGCCCCATTTGTTTTATTTGATTTTTGATCCAAGGAACTTTGAGAAACTCAAGGACCAAAAGAGAGAGTTGGAAGTTTCCCTAAAAACCAATTTTGAATTTTTTTCGAAGTTGGGAGTTTGGAACAAATTTGATTTCACCAAACAAAATTCATTTCCATTATATCACAAATAAAATAAAGAGAGAAGATAAAATGATTACTTCAAAAACAAAAAGAAAATATTGGAAATTGAATTTGGAACCAAAATTTATTTGTTGAGTTTTATTGGCAATTTATTTTATTAAAATAGCAAAAATGTTTATTTTTTAAAACTTGCATTTTAGGCCAGATAAATGTTCAATAGGTCATATATAAGGCCATAATATTATGTGAATTTTTCTGGCAATTTTAGACTTATATTTATTTGTATTTTCGGTGCCACAATGTTTCTATTATTAAAAAAAACCACGCAGCCATAGACCAAATAAGGCCCATATCTTTCAGCCCAACTTATGGTCATCTCCCTCCTCTGGTCGTTACAGAAACATGTGCATAGAGCACCATGCAGCACTTCCACCCAGTGCCCCACCCCTCCCCTTCCTCTCCCTCGCCCCGAAATCCCTCTGAACGGAATCCCCTCGACTCCCTCGACTATTTCCACCCCCTAGTGCGCCTCCTAGACAGCCATTATGGCCACCACGAATGCTTCATACTGCAGCCATTAAACACATTAATTCCGGCAACGCCCCGCTCTCCTATGGCTTCCCCTGACCCTCTATAAAAGCTCAGAGTGTTTCCCCAGTTCCCCTCATCCGAAGCCCCCTGTTTGCAAAAGCTATCTCCCTCCCTAACCTCGCCAATTGCTCGTCGGAGTTCTAGTATTCCAGCGGCTTCTCCACCACGCTAGGAGGCGACACCGACCCCGCTGTGTTGTTCCTCGGATCCGCCTCACGTTGCTCTTCACCATGCCGAGCATGTCCTTCGTTGAAGCACACCGGAGTCGCCTTCTTCCTCATCTCCGGCGAGAAGTCCGGTGAACACCCAGGCCAAATTTTCTCTTTTTCCAGTATTTTTTTCAATCTCAAATTCTATACCAATTCTTGTTTCTTGTATATCTTTTAGCATATAGATCCGATTTAGTTGATTCTTTTTCCTACTAGTTCATAGAAATCACCTCTATCTAGAGACCCAAACGAAAAATATTTTTTTAAATTTTTAAAATTTGAATTCAAACAGATCTGAATTCAAACTTCGTTAGGCCGTAACTCGAGTTTCGTAACTCCGTTTTAGGTGATTCTTTTTGTGAATCGAAGCTCGTAACATGTACTTTCTGTTAAACCCAAACACACATATTTTTCCTACTATAAAAATTACGTTCTGTACAGAAACTTTATTTGGATGTTTTGGAGTTTTTCGAAGTCTTTCATTTGTTTTCTTTTTGGATCTTTGCTTGTATGCTTATGTATGTTATTTCTTGCTTACGCTAGATCATCTGGAGTGCGAAGCTTGCTACTACGAATCTTTACAGTTCCACGAACGTTAGCAAGGCAAGTTCATACATTGATCATAATTTTCAATACCCAGTTTTTACTATGCATTAGTTTCACCCTCAATGATTGCATCAGTAGGTTTGGGAACATGTGGTTATGCTATGTAGTTCATGTGGTAGGAACCTATGACCTTCTATCACCTCGGGAATATTCGTTATATCATATCTTGCTTAGCCATGCTCGTAGACGGGGATTGGTATGTGTGATCCATGCAAGTTGCGAGAGTTAATAATTTTGGGATAACCTAAGGTGGCAACTTTAATACACATCTGTGTGGATTGTTTGGGGCACTTGGAGAAATTAGTGCTTGCCCAAGGGGAATCCTGGAGTACCCATGTGATTACCCTAGGTCCGCCACCTAGGATGAAAGATATCATAAGATATTTCATGCCTAGAAACTTTCGTGTGCAGCCACCAGCCATTATGGGCTCTGGCATAGTTGAGTAAGTTGTGTGACCTCTTTTCGTGGTAGACTAGCTGATGTAGGGGAAAGTAGGTGTACCGGTCTATCCAGGGTTAAGGGGAAATACTTCAGAAAGACTATGTCTCGATCTTCCGATCATGGAGGTGGTCGTGTCTTGTGGGGAAAAGTGTGTAAACCTCTGCAGAGTGTACAAAATAATCATGATTAGCCGTGTCCCCGGTTATGGACAACTTGGGTATCTAGAAGTGAATTATTGATTGATCTCATCACTCTATTTATTGAAGTTATTGGGTTACTAATAACTTGGGAATTTTGGGATTGAGTTGGAGGAACCTTCTCAATAATGGCATTTTAATTTAGTAGTAAGAAAAAAAATTATTCCTTTGTTGTAGGGTAAAATTGGCTTTATGCAACAATTAAACTTAGAGCCTCCACCAGCTAAATTTGCATATAGAGATTTTTTTTTCATTATTATTCTATGGTGTGAAATTGCCAGCATATTCCATGTGCTGACCTACACGGCTGCAACGTCTCATGTTGCAGACTTTTCCGACGAGGATTAAAGGTGCGATAGGTCATTGTTCTGCACTCAGTTTGTCGTGGAGTTGGATGGACTCATTTACCTTCGATGCTTCCGCACTTATTTTATTTTAGATGGCCTTTGGCCATATTATTGTAATAAATACTCTTTTGAGGATCTCGATGTAATAAAGTGTGTGATTGAACTCTGTTATAATTCCTCGAGTACTGTGTGTGTCAGCATACCGATCCAGGGATGTCACATAAGCACAGAGACTTCGATCCATTTGGGTCGGGTCGCTACAAGATGGTATCAGAGCACACGCTGACTGTAGGACGCGACCACTAGGAAATGGAAAGGCATAGGAAGAAAACTCTATTTTATGACTTCCTTCAATATCCATTGGTCTATACTCTTCTTTATTCATTTCTATCTCTTCTCCACTTCAATAAAATAGTTGTTGAACCGCATCACCAAGTTGCTCAGCCCGATGAGACCATGACCTATGGAGACATCATTAACGAAGAAGAAGAAGAAGCTAGAGTTGACATTGATTTGAGAAGATTTAGTTCAGACCACCACTACCAAGTTGAGTCCAACGAATGATTGCGGTAGTATGAAGAGATCATATCTCATGTGGATATGACCTTACCGGTAGGTTTTGCTTGTGTGGTGTGATCTGTGTGAATTGCTTGATTTGAAGTTTTCTTGCTATCATAAGCATATGGGTAATGATTTCTCTCATTAGGCCCTTATTCTATTCTAATTTCTCATCCACTCTAAACCTTACCGGATGCCCGCAAATGATCTGGAGGAAATTAAGAAGCACATTAAGGAATTATTGGAGAAAGGTTATATTCGACTGAGTTCATCACCTTGGGGAGCCCTAGTGCTTCTAGTTGAGAAAAAGGATGGAACCTTGAGAATGGTTGTAGATTATCATGCGCTAAACAAGGTGACGATTAAGAACAAGTACCCTCTGCCAATGATCAATGATTTGTTTGACCAGCTACAAGGAGCAAAAGTTTTCTCCAAGATCGATCTTCGATCAGGATATCACCAGCTGAAGATTCGAGAACATGATATACCCAAGACATCCTTTACCACGAGATATGGGCTTTATGAGTATACGGTCATGTCTTTTGGTTTGACTAATGCCCCTGCCTATTTTATGAGTATGATGAATAAGGTATTCATGGAGTTCTTGGATAAGTTTGTTGTGGTATTCATTGATGACATATTGATTTACTCGAAGAATGAAGAAGAACACAAGGAACATTTGTGCTTGGTTCTAGAGAAGCTCAGGGAACATTAATTATTCGCAAAGTTTAGCACGTGCGAATTCTGGATGAAGGAAGTCGGATTTCTCGGACATGTTATATCAGGAGAAGGAATAACAGTAGACCCCTCCAAGGTTGAAGCCGTCACCGAATGGAAGGAACCCACCTCAGTCAGAGAGATTCACAGTTTTCTTGGACTCGTGGGATATTATTGGAGGTTTATTGAGAATTTCTCCAAGATCGCGAAGCCCATGACAGAGTTATTGAAGAAAGATACTAAGTTTTTTTGGACTGACGAATGTGAGGCCAGTTTCTAGGAGCTGATGAAACGTTTGGTCACAGCCCCAGTGCTAATTCTTCTGAATATACACAAGGATTTCCAAGTATATTGCGACGCTTCTCGTCAGGGACTTGGAGGTGTTCTTGTGCAAGAAGGAAGAGTTGTTTCATATGCCTCGCGTCAGCTTCGACCTCATGAGCGGAATTATGCCACACATGATTTGGACTTAGCACCCATAGTGCACGCACTCAAGACCTGGAGACATTTTCTTATTGGAAATTGGTGTGATGTTTACACGGATCACGAGAGTTTGAAATACATCTTCACGCAGAAGGAGTTGAATCTCAAGCAGAGAAGATGGTTGGGGCGCATAAAGGATTATGATATGAAATTGCACTATCACCCAAGAAAGGCCAATGTTGTGGCAGATGCATTGAGCCGCAAGAGCTACATCAATACTCTCACAGCAGGAGGATTACCTTAGGAGTTAATTGATGATCTCAGAGATCTTCGATTGGAGATAGTACCACGAGGTTTTGTTGCCGCAATGGAAATTCAATCCACTTTGTTGGGAAAGATCAGAGAAGCTCAGAAGTTAGACAAAGGCATTGTGGAGATAAAGGGAAGGATGAACCAAGGAAAGGCAGAAGGATTTCATGAGGATGAACATGGAACCTTATGGTTTGAGTAGCGTATTTACGTCCCAAATGGCCCAGAGATCAGGAACTTGATTCTTCAGGAGGCTCATGATTCGCCTTACTCGATACACCCAGGCAACACCAAGATGTATTTGGACTTGAAGGAAAGTTTCTGGTGGATAGGTATGAAGAAGGATATTGCCGAGTATGTTGCAGTATGTGACGTATGTCAGAGGGTTAAGGCAAAGCACTAGAAACCAGCATGATTACTTTAGCCCTTGCCGATACCAGATTGGAAGTGGGACAAGCTTGGCATGGACTTCATTACAGAATTACCCAGGACCCGATCAGGCTATGATTCTATTTGTGTAGTGGTTGATCGCTTGACTAAGGTAGCTCACTTCATCCCCGTGAAAACCACATATACAAGTGCTAAGTTAGCCAAGATATACATGACCAGGATTGTATGTCTGCATGGAGTTCCAAGGACCATCGCATCAGATAGAGGAACACAATTTACCTCAAAGTTTTGGCATCCGTTACACGAAACTTTGGGTACCAGGCTGCAGTTCAGTACAGCTTTTCATCCGCAGACAGATGGGCAGACTGAGAAAGTCAATCAGATTCCGAAGGACATTTTGAGAGCTTGTGCGCTAGATTGTGGATCTAGTTGGGATGATAATTTGCCTTACGCAGAGTTCTCATATAACAACAACTATCAAGCTAGTTTGAAAATGGCCCCTTTCGAAGCTTTGTATGGAAGGAGGTGCAGGACACCATTGATGTGGGATGAAGTTGGAGACCGTAAATTATTCGAACCAGATTTAATTAGAGATTCAGAGGAGAAAGTCAAGCTGATCCGCGATAGACTCAAGGTAGCCCAATCCAGACAGAAGAGTTATGCCGATACTAAATGCAAGGAGGTAACCTATGAAGTCAGAGATAGAGCATATCTGCGTGTGTTGCCACTTCGAGGAGTTAAACGATTTGGAGTCAAAGGAAAGTTAGCACCATGGTTTGTGGGGCCGTACAGAGTTTTAGAATGCATGGGTGAAGCTGCCTACAAGTTGGAATTACCCGAAGCCTTGTCAGGAGTTCATGATGTGTTTCACGTTTCCCAGTTGAAGAAGTGCCATGCAGAGATGGCCGGTATTGCTCTAAGAGATACAGTGCCACTGGAGGCCATACAGTTAGATAGTGATCTGGCCTATGAGGAGAAGCCCGTCAAGATTCTCGAGACTGCAAGCAGGGTTACTCGCAACAAGGTCATCAAGTTTTGCAATGTTCAATAGAGTCATCATACCGAAGAAGAAGCCCCCTGGGAACGAGAAGAATATCTTCAACAGGACCACCCACACCTTTTTGCTAGCCAACCCGAATCTCGAGGGCGAGATTCATCTTAAGGGGGGTAGGTTTGTAACATCCCAATTTTCAATTTGGATGTTTATAAATAGATCATTCATATGCATCCATGATTTATGCATTTTTGCCCCATTTGTTTTATTTGATTTTTGATCCAAGGAACTTTGAACAACTCAAGGACCAAAAGAGAGAGTTGGAAGTTTCCCTAAAAACCAATTTTGAAATTTTTTCGAAGTTGGGAGTTTGGATCAAATTTGGTTTCACCAAACAAAATTAATTTCCACTATATCAAAAATAAAATAAAGAGAGAAGATAAAATGACTTCTTCAAAAACAAAAATAAAATATTGGAAATTGAATTTGGAACCAAAATTTATTTGTTGAGTTTTATTGGCTATTTATTTTATTAACATAGCAAAAATGTTTATTTTTTAAAACTTGCATTTTAGGCCAGATAAATGTTCACTAGGTCATATATAAGACCATAATATTATGTGAATTTTTCTGGCAATTTTAGACTTATACTTATTTGTATTTTTGGTGCCACAGTGTTTCTGTTATTTAAAAAAAACCACGCAGCCATAGACCAAATAAGGCCCATATCTTTCAGCCCAACCGATGGTCATCTCCCTCCTCTGGTCGTTACAGAAACATGTGCATAGAGCACCATGCAGCACTTCCACCCAGCGCCCCACCCCTCCCCTTCCTCTCCCTCGCCCCCAAAACCCTCTGAATGGAATTCCCTCGACTCCCTCGACCGTTTCCACCCCCTAGTGTGCCTCCTAGACAGCCATTATGGCCACCACGAACGCTTCATACTGCAGCCATTAAACACATTAATTTCGGCAACGCCCCGCTCTCCTATGGCTTCCCCTGACCCTCTATAAAAGCTCAGAGTGTTTCCCCAGTTCCCCTCGTCCGAAGCCCCCTGTTTTCAAAAGCTATCTCCCTGCCTAACCTCGCCAATTGCTTGCCGGAGTTCTAGTATTCCGGCGGCTTCTCCACCACGTCAGGAGGCGACACCGACCCCGCTGTGTTGTTCCTCGGATCCGCCTCACGTTGCTCTTCACCGTCCTGGACATGTCCTTAGTTGAAGCACACCGGAGTCGCCTTCTTCCTCATCTCCGACGACATGTCCGGTGAACACCCAGGCCAAATTTTTCTCTTTTTCCAGTATTTTTTCAATCTCAGATTCTATACCAATTCTTGTTTCTTGTATATCTTTTAGCCTATAGATCCGATTTAGTTGATTCTTTTTCCTACTAGCTCATAGAAATCCCCTCTATCCAGAGAACGAACGAAAAATATTTTTTCTAAATTTTTAAAATTTGAATTCAAACAGATCTGAATTCAAACTTCGTTAGGCCGTAACTCGAGTTTCGTAACTCCGTTTTAGGTGATTCTTTTTGCAAATCGAAGCTCGTAACATGTACTTTCGGTTAAACCCAAACATACATATTTTTCCTACTATAAAAATTACGTTCTGTACAGAAAATTTATTTGGATGTTTTGGAGTTTTTTGAAGTCTTTCATTTGTTTTCTTTTTGGATCTTTGCTTGTATGCTTATATATGTTATTGCTTGCTTATGCTAGATCATCCGGAGTGCGAAGCTTGCTACTACGAATCTTTACAGTTCAACGAACATCAGCAAGGCAAGTTCATACATTGATCATAATTTTCAATACCCAGTTTTTACTATGCATTAGTTTCACCCTCAAAGATTGCATCAGTAGGTTTGGGAACATGTGGTTATGCTATGTAGTTCATGTGGTAGGAACCTACGACCTTCTATCACCTCGGGAATATTCGTTATATCATATCTTGCTTAGCCATGATCCTAGACGGGGATTGGTATGTGTGATCCATGCAAGTTGCGAGAGTTAATAATTTTGGGATAACCTAAGGTGGCAACTTTAATACACATCTGGGTGGATTGTTTGGGGCACCTGGAGAAACCAGTGCTTGCCCAAGGGGAATCCCGGAGTACCCGTGTGATTACCCTAGGTCCGCCACCCAGTCTCAAAGGGATCATAAGATATTTCATGCCTAGAAACTTCCGTGTGCAGCCACAAGCCATTATGGGCTCTGGCATAGTTGAGTAAGTTGTGTGACCTCTTTCCGTGGTATACTAGCTGATGTAGGGGAAAGTAGGTGTACCAGTCTATCCAGGGTTAAGGGGAAATACTTCAGAAAGACTATGTCTCGATCTTCCGATCATGGAGGTGGTCGAGTCTTGTGGGGAAAAGTGCGCAAAACTCTGCAGAGTGTACAAACTAATCATGATTAGCCGTGTCCCCGGTTATGGACAACTTGAGTATCTAGAAGTGAATTATTGATTGATCTGATCACTCTATTTAATGAAATTATTGGATTACTAATAACTTCAGAATTTTGGTATTGAGTTGGAGGAACCTTCTCAATAATGGCATTTTAATTTAGTAGTAAGAAAAAAATTTATTCCTTTGTTGTAGGGTAAAATTGGATTTATGCAAAAATTAAACTTAGAGCCTCCACCAACTAAATTTGCATATAGAGATATTTTTTTCATTATTATTCTATGGTGTGAAATTGCCAGCATATTCCATGTGCTGACGTACACGGCTGCAACGTCTCATGTTGCAGACTTTTCCGACGAGGATTAAAGGTACGATAGGTCGTTGTTCTGCACTCAGTTTGCCGTGGAGTTGGATGGCCTCATTTACCTTTGATGCTTCCGCACTTATTTTATTTTAGATGGCCTTTGGCCATATTATTGTAATAAATACTCTTTTGAGGATCTCGATGTAATAAAGTGTGTGATTGAACTCTGTTATAATTCCTCGAGTACTGTGTGTGTCAGCATACCGATCCAGGGATGACACATAAGCACAGAGACTTCGATCCATTTGGGTCGGGTCGCTACACTCGAACGACGCCATTCTGCTGAGGAGTATAAGGGGCAGATAACTCGTGAGTAATACCAAGTTCATAAAGATAGTCATCAAGACCAGTATTTTTGAACTTAGTCCCATTATCACTCCTAATATGCTTGATCTTCACACCGAAATTCATAGATGCTATTGCAGAAAATCATTTGAAGACTCCCTACACTTCAGTTTTGTAAGTGATGATATGCACTCATGTGTAACGAGAATAATCGTCACCGATGACAGCCATATAATGATGCATCATTAGTGAATTGGCATAATGAGTAGGGCCAAAGATATCCATGTGAAGTATTCAAAGGGACGAGAAGTGGTCATGATAGTCTTCAAGGGATGCTTGGCTCTGGTGATCTTTCCAGCCTCACAAGCCCCACAAAGATGATCTTTGAGGAATTTGAAACCCTCGATGCCAATGACATGCTTCTTCTTCGCGAGTGTATGCAAATTCCTCATCCCAACATGACCAAGTCGTCAATGCCATAACCAGCCTTCTGAAGCTTTTGCATGTAGAGATGTGGCAGGCTGTGGTCCTGCAGAGAAATCAACAATATAGAAGTCTCCTCTCCTAAAGCCATTGAAGACTTTGGAATTGTCAGATTCCATTAGCACAATGCAGCGATATTTGCCAAAGACAACAACCATATCAAGATCACAAAGCATTGAGACAAACATGAGGTTGAATCCTAAGGACTCGACAAGCATGACTTTATCCATGTGTCTATCCTTTGAGATTGCAACCCTAACTAGACCCTATACCTTGGTTTTGCCTTTGTCAGCGTAGGTGATATGCTTTAGATGGGATGGAGATAAAGTAGTTTCTATCAATAAGTTCCTGTCACTGGTCATGTGATTTGTACATCCACAGTCGAGGACCCACTTAGTAGCTTTGGGTTGTTCATCCTGTAGATGAATTAGTGGAACTTACGAACCCATATACTTCATCAGTGAAGAATATGACATTAATTTCATCAGATGGAATTTCATCAATAGTATAAGAGATATATCAATATGAGGACGTGAGAAATGAGTAATTCATTTCTTCATGATTAGCTTGCGTCCTTTCAAGCATATTCAGGTCTCCAGCAAATTCTTCAGACGATTACGTTCGTGTGGAGACATGATGTCGGGCAAATGAACACCTATGGGATCGAGGGGATCCCTTCTACGATTAGTGGGGAGAGATTTGCGCGAAGAGCAGGTCTAGTTGTCAGCGCGAGGGATTTTTACCCAGGGTTAGGCCGCACTGGTGTGTAAAACCCTAGTCCTGCTTGTGTGTATATTCTGTGTTCTTTAGCTTTTGAACTAGCTGTGGTGCATGCCTAGTCCAAAAAGTCTGAATCCCCTCTCAGTACTCGTCGGGCCTCCTTTTATATGTCCAAGGGGTTGTCATAGCGGCACACAGAATGTGGAAAGTATCTATAGTGTATGATCTTATCGCTCGCACTGTAGGACAAACACATTTAATGCGCTCCCTAGGTGCCCTCTCACTTTATCGGGGATGGCAACAGAAGCCGTCCCATCCTTCACTTCCCTTCCTTGCCTTGACATGCGTCCAGGCTTACAAGGCATGAAGTGCCACGCTGGCTAGCTAGCTGCTGTGTTGGCGTAGTGGTAGAGCTTCCATGGAGATCTGCATGCCGCCACGCAGTCGTCTGCCTAGTTGGCAAGCTGGTCGTCGCGCTGGAATGGTGCTGAGGTGGCGAAACCTTGTCGAGCGTAGTCCTGGCTATGGCCTTCCAATAGTCCCCGGCAAGGCTTGTCAGGGGCGTCGCGGTCGTCCCCGACAAGGATCTTGCCGGGGGTCTTTGTCTTTTGGTCCCACGTGGACCCGTGGGCTATCAATCTTCACAAAGATTTGCATGCTACTTTGCATGGGCCCTCTAAGCATTGGCCTTGACGCTATTTATGGTGTCAAAGCTCTCAGTCCTCAATGGTGATGGCATTGCTGGTGCTTCGCAGGACGCCCCGGCAAGGCTCTTGTTGGGGCTACATAGGCTGCCCCGGCAAGGGTGTCGCTAGGGAGGCCTAGTCTGCCTTCTGCTCTTTGTTCTTTGGCTTGATTGCTGCCTTGGTAGCCTTATGTTTCGCCTCCTGCTGCCCTGCCAAGCCTTGCGGGCGTGGCTGAACGACCCATGCACAAGTAAGGGGTATAGAAGAGCCCATACATTTGTACACCAACAGGAGCCTCCAGGCCTAGGCCACACATAAGTGCAAAGCATAGTTGGGTTAGGCCTAAAGCAGTGCGCGGGCACGCATGGGAGACTTAACTTCCATGATTTTCTCGCAAGTTGCGCTTCCCCATGATCCACATCGAGTGCGTGGCGTCGGGGTCGTGCGTGGGACGGCCACAACACACTTGCGTCATCTCGCAGCGGATAGTAAAGTTGCAACCCACGCTTCCCTCATAAAAAAGAGGAATTCGTAGGGGTGCTACTCATTTACTAAGTGGACATGGGTCGTGGACTGCATGGCACCGCACCCCACGATCACGGGGTGGAAAGCGGTAGCCCCACTTGTCTTTATGCCTCTGACTCGCTTGCCACGTGTCCCCCATGCCTTAGGAAGGGCAGGCAGCGGATGCGGAGGGCATGGG
This sequence comes from Triticum dicoccoides, assembly GCF_002162155.2. Classification (NCBI taxonomy): domain Eukaryota; kingdom Viridiplantae; phylum Streptophyta; class Magnoliopsida; order Poales; family Poaceae; genus Triticum; species Triticum dicoccoides. Next base: position 233,603,579 of record NC_041387.1, on the reverse strand, counting down.
CATGTAACGCCAAGGCGGGAAACTGGGCGTCGCTGATTGGGCAGCGGGTCAGTCCCGATTCCCTGTGCTTCAGGAGGTCGCACTAGTCAAGCGGGGCAGCCGCCCTTAGGGCTGGGAGTCCAGGCCCCAGCCCTGCCCTTCTATAAAAAGGGAGAGGGACGATGCCTTTCTGCATTCACCTTCTTCTCCTCCTTTTTCTTAGTATCTTTCTTCCATTTGCCATGGTGAGAGGGTGTGCTCGTGCTTTGATGGTGGCGACGAGGGCTTTTTCTCTACATCGCGTTCCCCCTCCTTTGGAGCTCCCAGCGCGGAGCCCGCCGCGAGGGGGACAGGAAGGGGAAGAGGCCGAGGTCGTCGCGGTGCCCGGGGAAGAGGAGGACGGGTCAGCGCACCGGCTGCGCTTCCGCTGGCGGCCCCTCCTCCAATGGAGGGCCATGTCGGAGACCAGCCCCGTGAGTTCTTCATCAGGTTGTACATGCCCGTGTGCGGCCATCTCCGCCTCCCTACCCCGTTCGCTCGAGTGATGGAGCAGGATCCGTCGCAGGCTTGAGGCTGCACATGAGGGGCTACGGGAACGGCAGCATGTGGGTTGATGTTGATTTCCCCGCCCCTCACGTCATGTATCTTCGCCATGGGTGGAAAACTTTTGCACACGCCCACACCTTGTCGGAGGGGCACGTTCTCCAGCTAAAGTTAATGGAGAACGACCTGCTCTCCGTCAAGGTCTTTGGGAGCTCAGGAATCCGCTTAGGGTGCTATGCGGAGAGTTCTACTGACGACGAAAGCTCCTCCTCGAGCGACAGTGACAAGGAGGACAACACCAACGATGATGACGACAGCGGGCGGGAGGACGATGACTCCGACTATAGCTGACCACAGTGGCAGCACCATCATCCGCACCGCCTCATCCCCCGGGCAACATGCCTTGGCGGGGGTTGCCCCCTGCTGGCTCTAGCGTTAGTGGTCGACGGGCTACCCCGCCAAGCTCTCCATCGATGTGTTCCTCATGCCAGTCTTCATCTTCACGTGCCATGCCTGAGGAGGAAAAGGGCAAGAAGAGGGATCATGGGGCAATTAACCTTTTTTAACTTGTAGGCACTTGCCAAAATTTAACATACTAGATAATGTAATCTCTCGTGTCCATGCTTATGTTCTGTAACATTTGTACTTGCATCAGCATATCAATGAAAAAGACAAGCTTTGCTGGGAACTCATGCATGTATAAATCCATGCAGAGGCGAGTCCTCCCGGCAAGCTATCTTGCGGGCGCCCTCTATGCCTGCTGGAGAATCACATCTGCCGGGTTACAGACAAAGGGCCCAGCCCCCTGCCAATCTCTTTTTTATCAAAGGCTGCTGCGACCATTCGGACTGAAGCAGCGTTCGGGTCAGAGATGAGAGCACCTAAGTCTAAAAAGGAGTGGCGAGGATTTATAGTGCATAAGTCACAAGTTACGAATACGAATGGAGAAGAAGTGAACTTTATCTGGTTGGTTTGCCGGGGACGACGTGCCGGGCAGTCTTATCAACTTCTTGCCGGAGCCAAGTCCACGGCAGGAACGGCGAAATCGAGCGTATTTACTGTGGCTGGAAAGAAGAGAGGATAGGAGCATCGACCCTTAGTGGTCAATTAGTATTTTCTAGAATCAAAGGCAGTATCATATCCTAGATAAGCATGCATATACATATATACATAAAACATGGAAATCAACAGGAAACTGTACATTCTAAAAGTTATCTGACTACACACAGGATCTGCGCCTGGCTCTGTACATAGGGTTACATGCCTTCCTGGCAAGGCTAGTACAAAAAAGGTGGTTGCCGGGGCTCCCGACAACCGCGCCTTATGGGTAAAACTTGCGAAGATGTTCGATATTCTTGGAGTTGCTCACTGGAATGCCATCTTCGGTCTCCAGGTGGACTGCACCGGGTCTGGTGACTCGTATTACCCGATAAGGGCCTTCCCACTTTGGCGTCAACTTGTTTGAATTCTTGGCGGACTAAACACACCGAAGGACAAGGTATCCTTCCTCAAGGCTCGGGGCATGAACCTTCAGCCTATGATAGTGGCGCAAGGCTTGCTGGTAGCGAGCGGATCACATAGCAGTCCGAAGACGATCTTCCTCAAGGAGAGTTGCATCATCTGGGCGCAACTGCTCTTGCTCAAACTCATCACAAGCGAGCATGACCCATATACGAGTTCTGTGGGGAGAACTTCTTCTGCCCTGTATACTAGGGCAAAGGGTGTCTGGCCAGTGGCTCGATTTGGTGTCGTTCTGATTGACCAAAGAACTGTTGGCAGTTCATCAATCCAGTGTCTTTCGCACTTGTGTAGCTTGTCAAAAGTTCTTTTTTTCAGGTCTCACAACACTTCAGCATTTGCCCTTTCTGCCTGGCCATTGCTTCTTGGATGAGCAACAGAAGCAGACAAACTTTGCTGCCAAGGTCCTGGATATACTACATGAAGGTGCGCCTTGTGAACTATGTGCCGCTGTCGGTGATGACTCTGTTTGGCACACCAAAACGGCAGACGAGTCCCTTGAAGAACTTGATGGCCGATTGTGCTGTCACCTTTCTCACTGGCTCCACTTCTGGCCACTTTGTGAACTTGTCAGTCGCAACGTACAAGTACTCAAAGCCCCCGACAACATGGGGAAAGGGGCCCAGTATGTCGATCCCCCAGACCAAATATGGCTAGGAAAGAGGGATTGTTTGAAGAGCTTGGGCTGGTTGATAAAGCTTCTTTGAATGGAACTGGCACGCTTCACAGTTGGTTACTAGTGCAGTTGCATCCTGGAGAGCGGTGGGCCAGAAGAAACCTTGCCGGAATGCTTTGCTGGCAAGGTCCCTCGACCCTATGTGGGAGCCACATATGCCTCCATGTATCTCCGCCAATAACTCCAGTCCGTCCTCCCGAGGAATACACTTCAATTTCACGTTGTTCGATCTCCTTCTGTATAGGACATCATCCACAAATTTGTACATATTGGACCAACGGGCTACTTTTTCTGCTTCTTCCTGTTCCTCGGGGAGTTCCCCTGTTTGGAGGAACCGAATGATGTGTTGTGCCCATGTTGTAGCTTGAGGCTCGACGGCAAGGACTAAATGTACGTCTTCTGCCATGTGAGCAGTTGTCTCTGCAGCCCTGCGGGAAATTGCTGCTCCTCGGCAAGCTTGGGGTTCCCGGCAACTTCCTTGCCGGCAGCTCCCGGGAGCTCAGCGGGAAAGTACTTGCCGGGGCCCACCTTCCTCCGCTTATTCTGCCCTGCTGATGGTTCAATGGATGGCTGAGTTAGTTGAAGCACAAATGTACCTGGTTCCACATGCAACTTGAGGGTAGCGCGTTTTGACAAGTCGTAGGCAATGTTGTTCTCTGCTCGAGGAACATGCTCTGCTTGCAAACCGTCTTCCAAACGCTCCTCCAACTTCCTCACTTCATCCACATAGGCCTCCATCAACGGGCTCTAATAATCCTTATTGACTTCTATGAAGACAAGCTGTGAATCACCTCTGACGATGAGCTTCCTGATTCCAAGGTCCGTCGCGATCCTGAGACCAGCAAGCAGCCCCTCATACTCTATAGTGTTGTTTGTTGACCTTTCCCGAGGAAAATGCATCTGGACTACGTACTTGAGGCGCTCTCTAGTGGGCACGATGAGTAGCAGGCAGGGACCAGCACCTTGCAGCGACAAAGCCCCATCAAAGTACAGAATCCAATGACTGCTTGCCTCCTTGCCGGGATAACTGGTCTCTTGAACTTTTTCGTCAGGCGTGGAGGTCCATTCTGCTATGAAGTCTGCCAAGGCTCTGCTCTTGATTGTCGAAGTGCTTTCAAACTTGAGGCCAAATCTTGACAGCTCCAACACCCACTCCACAATCCTCCCAGTTGCATATGGGTTGTGCAAGATCCGTTACAACGGGAGGCGAGTGACGACGGTGATCTCATGTGCTTGGAAATAGTGATGCATCTTTCTCGAGGCCATAAGAAGGCTGAAAAGCAATTTTTGCATGCCAGCATGCCAGCTTCGTCTTTACCGTTAATGCATCTACCAATAAAGAGAGCAAAACAATGAATAGCAGGAAAATGAATGCTCCCTATGGTAGCTTGTGCTATGTCCCTAGATTCTCCCATAGTAATACTAGCAAGAAAATCTCTAAATTCAGATTTGCGAGGATCATTAATATTACCCCACTGCGGGAGTTTGCAAGCAGTTGTGAAATCCTCTAAATCCATGGTATAAGATGTATCATAAATATCAAACATGACACTAGGAGAATTACGCGTACAGATATATTGGAACCTCCGCACAAAAGAATCAGTCAATTGATAGTACTAGGGACACTTATCTTGTAAGAAGTCCTCCAGCTCGGCATTACGCACATACGCGTCAAGTTCCCCCTTGAATCCTGCTTCAACCATAAAATCGTCGGATGGCCACTCACAAGCCCGTACATTTGCGTCCCTCGGCAATTCAACATCTTGCTCACGTATAGCAATCCTTGGCCCTTTCTTTGCCGAGGAACCACCTTGGTACATTATTCTAAGCATAATTCTTTTTCTGAAAAGTTCTGAAATTTTAGTAACTTCAAAATAAAAGTGAATAAAACTAAACAAGATTGGTAGCAACTACTCCTACAAGTGCCTAGAACCTATATCATGCATTGGAATTGCTTGGGACCTCAAAATTTTAACATGCAAGCTCAAGAATATGGTCACCTATGCAGCAAAAATTTGCAATGAATAAAGCACTAAAACAAAAACTAATTGGACCAATGGAGGAGTCACATACCAAGCAACAATCTCCGAGAGCTGTTTTGTGAATGGAGCTTTGAGCTAAGAGATCGGAAATCGCAGCAAAACGAGCTAGAACTCGTGCTTGAGCTGGATGCGGATTTTTTTGGGGTAGAAGATGAAGTGTGTGGGTGCTGGCATAAGTGGAGGGGGGCCACTAGGGGCCCACGAGATAGGGGGCGCGCCCTCCACTCTTGTGGCCTGGTGCTTGCCCCTCCTGCAGTGTTTTCAGTGCCTAAAATCCTCAAATATTCCAGAAAAAATCATACTAAATTTGCAGGGGATTCGCAGCACTTTTATTTTCAGACTATTTTTTAATGCACGGATAATTCAGAAAACAGACAGATAATACTATTTTTGCTTTATTTATTCTAAATAATAGAAAGTAAAAAGTGGGTACAGAAGGTTGTGCCTTCTAGTTTCATCCATCTCATGATCATCAAAATGAAGCCACTAACAAGGTTGATCAAGTCTTGTTAACAAACTCATTCCGAATAACATGGAACCGGAGAAATTTCGAATGGCACTAAGTTACCTCAACGGGGATATGAAAATCCCCAACAATAAGAGTATCACACTTTTTCTTGACAGTAGGGAGAGGAAATTCAAAACCTCCAAAAATGATAGTTGGAACTTTTTCAATGGAATTGATGCTATGAACTTGAGATTGTTTCCTCGAAAAGTGTACCGTGGGCTCATTACCATTAACATGAAAAGTGACATTGCCTTTGTTGTAATCAATAACAGCCCCTACAGTATTGAGAAAAGGTCTACCAAGGATAATATACATACTATTGTCCTCGGGAATATCAAGAATAACAAAGTCCGTTAAGATAGTGACATTTGCAACCACAACAGGCACATCCTCACAAATGCCAACAGGTATAGCAGTTGATTTATCAGCCATTTGCAAAGATATTTCAGTAGGTGTCAACTTATTCAATTCAAGTCTACGATATAAAGAGAGAGGCATAACACTAACACCGGCTCCAAGATCACATAAAGCAGTTCTAACATAATTTCTTTTAATAGAGCATGGTATAGTTGGCACACCCAGATCTCCAAGTTTCTTTGGTATTCCACCCTTAAAAGTGTAATTAGCAAGCATGGTGGAAATTTCAGCTTCCGGTATCTTTATTTTATTTGTAATGATATCCTTCATATACTTAGCATAAGGATTTACTTTCAGCATATCAGTTAAGCGCATACGTAAGAAAATAGGTCTAATCATTTCAGCAAAGCGCTCAAAATCCTCATCATCCTTTGTTTTGGATGATTTAGGAGGAAACGACATGGGTTTCTAAACCCATGGTTCTCTTTCTTTACCGTGCTTCCTAGCAACAAAATCTCTCTTATCATAACCTTGATTCTTTGATTGGGGGTTATCAAGATCAACAGCAGGTTCAATCTCTACATCATTGTTTTTGCTAGGTCGAGCATCAACATGAACATTATCATTAACATTATCACTAGGTTCATGTTCATCACCTGATTGAGTTTCAGCATCAGAAATAGAAATATCATTGGGATTCTCAGGTGTGTCTACAGTAGGTTCACTAGAAGCATGCAAAGTTCTATCGTTTTTCTTCTTCTTCTTTTTAGAATAACTAGGTGCCTCTAAATTATTTCTCTGAGAATCTTGCTCGATTCTCTTAGGGTGGCCTTCAGGAAACAAAGGTTCATGAGTCATTCTACCAGTTCTAGTAGCCACTCTAACAGAAAAGTCATTTTTATTATTTAATTCATCAAGCAAATCATTTTGAGCTTTAAGTACTTGCTCAGCTTGAGTAGCAACCATAGAAGCATATTTGCTAACGAGGTGAAGTTCATCTTTAACTCTAGCCAGATTATTGCTTGTTGGTCCTATCACGAAAGCATTATTCTTTAACTCTCTAGCAACATAAGCATTAAAACTTTCTTGTCTAGTCATAAAGTCATCAAATTCATCTAAGCATGGGCTATGAAATTTAGTAGAGGGGATTTCAACTTTATCAGATCTATAGAGAGAATTTACCTTTACTACCTGTGTTGGGTTATCAAGACAATGTGGTTCTTCAGGCGGCATATTAAGACCATGTATTTCTTCAATAGGAGGTAAATTCTCAACATCTTCAGCTTTAATACCTTTTTCTTTCATTGATTTCTTTGCCTCTTGCATATCTTCAGGACTGAGAAATAAAACACCTCTCTTCTTCGGAGTGGGTTTAGGAATAGGCTCAGGAGTTGGCTCAATTGGTTCAGGAATTACTTCAGGAATTGGCTCAGGAAGAGTCCAATTATTTTCATTAGTCAACATATTATTGAAGAATATTTCAGCTTCGTCGACTGTTCTTTCCCTGAAAACAAAACCAGCACAACTATCCAAGTAGTTCTTGGAAGCATCGGTTAGTCCATTATAAAAGATATCAAGTATTTCATTTTTCTTAAGAGGAAGACTCTCTTCTTTGATTTGCACAAAATTATATGTTTTCCACAAGGCAGCTTGTTTCTTATGAGCAGGGAAATATTTAGGAGAGAAGTAATAAATCATATCCTGGGGACTACGCACACAACCAAGAGCAAGAGAATTATACCAAGTCTTAGCATCACCCTTTAATGAGAACGGAAATATCTTAAGGATATAAAAATAGCGAGACTTCTCATCATTAGTAAATAGGCTGGCTATATCATTCAACTTGGTGAGATGTGGCACAACAGTTTCAGATTCAAGGCCATAAAAAGGATCAGATTCAACTAAAGTAATAATCTCAGGATCGACAGAGAATTCATAATCCTTATCAGTAACACAAATAGGTGAAGTAGCAAAGCAGGATCGGGTTTAATTCTAGCATTAAGAGACTGCTGCTCCCATTTAGCTAATAATTTCTTAAGATCATATCTATCATTGCAAGCAAAGATTTCCCTAGCAGCTTCTTCATTCATAACATAACCCTTAGGAACAACAGGCAATACATAATCATTGGGAGAACCTTCATCATCACTATCATCAGTAATAGGATCTTCAGTAATTTCATTCCCCCTAACTCTAGCAAGTTGTTCATCAAAAATTCACCTAAAGGCAAAGTAGTATCACACAGAGAAGTAGTTTCATCATGCATAACAGAAGTGGCATCATCAATAACATGCGACATATCAGAATTCATAGCAGTAGTAGGTTTAGGTGTCGCAAGCCTACTAATAACGGAAGGAGAATCTAGTGCAGAGCTAAATGGCAGTTCCTTACCTCCCCTCGTAGTTGAGGGCAAAATAGTAGTTTGATCGTCTTTCAAGTTCTTCATAGTGATCAACAGATATAAATCCCAAGTGACTCAGAGAATAGAGCTATGCTCCCCGGTAACGGTGCCAGAAATTAGTCTTGATAACCCAAAAGTGTAGGGATCGCAACAGCTTTCGAGGGTAAAGTATTCAACCCAAATTTATTGATTCGACACAAGGGGAGCCAAAGAATATTCTTGAGTATTAGCAGTTCAGTTGTCAATTCAACCACACCTGGATAACTTAGTATCTGCAGCAAAGTATTTAGTAGCAAAAGTGGTATGATAATCAAGGTAACGGTGGCAAAGGTAAACATAAATGTTTTTTGGTTTTTGTAGTAGTTGTAACAGTAGCAACGGAAAAGTAAATAAGCGAAGAACAATATATGAAAAGCTCATAGGCAATGGATCAGTGATGGATAATTATGCCGGATGCGATTCCTCATGCAATAGTTATAACAAAGGGTGATATAGAACTTGCTCCAGTTCATCAATGTAATATAGGCATGTATTCCGTAAATAGTCATGCGTGCTTATGGAAAAGAACTTGCATGACATCTTTTGTCCTACCCTCCCGTGGAAGCGGGGTCCTAGCGGAAACTAAGGGATATTAAGGCCTCCTTTTAATAGAGAAACGAAACAAAGCATTAGCACAAAATGAATACATGAACTCCTCAAACTACGGTCATCACCGAGAAGTATCCCGATTATTGTCACTTCGGGGTTGTTGGATCATAACACATAATAGGTAACTATAGACTTGCAAGATAGGATCAAGAACACACATATATTCATGAAAACATAATAGGTTCAGATATGAAATCATGGCACTCGGGCCCTAGTGACAAGCATTAAGCATAGCAAAGTCTTAGCAACATCAATCTTAGAACATAGTGGATACTAGGGATCAAACCTAACAAAACTAACTTGATTACATGGTAAATCTCATCCAACCCATCACCGTCCAGCAAGTCTACAATGGAATTACTCACCCACGACGGTGAGCATCATGAAATTGGTGATGGAGGATGGTTGATGATGATGATGGCGACGAATCCCCCTCTCCGGAGCCCCGAACGGACTCTAGATCATCCCTCCCGAGAGAGATTAGGGCTTGGCAGCGGCTCCGTGTCGTAAAACGCGATGAAACTTTCTCTCTGATTTTTTTCTCACCGAACATGAATATATGGAGTTGGAGTTGAGGTCGGTGGAGGTCCAGGGGGCCCACGAGATAGGAGGGCGCGCCCTAGGGGTGGGCGCCCCGTGTCTCGTGGACAGCCTGTGGGACCCCTGGTCTTGATTCTTTCGCCAAAAAATCTTATTAATTCCAAAAAGTGACTCCATGGATTTTCAGGTCATTCCGAGAACTTTTCTTTTCTACACATAAAACAACATCAAGGCAGTTCCGCTGAAAACAGCATCAGTTCGGGTTAGTTTCATTCAAATCATGCAAGTTAGAGTCCAAAACAAGGGAAAAAGTGTTTGGAAAAGTAGATACATTGGAGACGTATCAAGCACACTTTCCTAGCTGTCAAGGGTGGAGCTTATGGTAAAAGCTCCGCCGTGCCATCCTCCCTGATGGGTACCTTATTGGTTTCTGGTGGGGCCACCTTGGATCTCTTGCTCTTGCCGGTAGAGCTCTCTGGAAAGTCCTCAAGGTGAACGCAACACTCCAAAGAGGCACGTTTGCCGGAGTGGGTGCAGGAGCCCTTGCCAGTGCCAGGAGTCTTGCCGGCGGCCGAGGCCTCGCCGGTCTTCTTCTTGGTGGCAGGAGAAGGTATCTTGGTGGCGGACGCTGCAACTGCCTCTCGATAGAGTTGGTCAGCACAAATGAGTGCATCCCTCTTGTCGTAGCTGACGGTGATGATGCCCATTGGGTCGGGCATCTTTAGCTTGTTGTATGCATAGTGTGACGCCGCCATGCACTTGGCTAGTGCTAGACGGCCAAGGATCCCGTTATATGGCAACGGGATCTCGGTGACATCAAAAAAGATCTTCTTTGTGTTGTAGTTTAGGTCGCCACCAAATGTGACTGGTAGCTTGACCTTTCCCTTGGGCTGGCGTCTCCCTGGATTGATTCCTTACAACGTACCCATTTCCTCGAGATCTTCATTAGGGATCTGCAGCCTCTTGGTCACGTTAGGCAAAATCAAGTTCAGACCGGCCCCACCATCCACTAATATTTTCGTCACTTTGAGGTTGCGTATTGTTGGTGAGACCAACAACAGCAAGCACCCGACCACGGTTGTGCGATCAGGGTGATCCTCGGTGTCGAAAATGATAGGCATGTGGGACCACTTTAGTGGCTTCTGGGCGTCAACCATTGGTTCCGTCGCATTAATCTCACGCGCCCATTGTTTAAGTTGGTGGCGGGAAGAATGCAACAAGGCACCTCCGTCAACACACATAACCTCCGTCACTTTCTGAAACTCATGCTTGGTGGACTCGTCATCATCCTCATGATCGTCATCTTCTTCTTTCTTGTCGTGGTCTCGGGCAGGCCTTTCTTGTTTCTTATCCTCGTCGCGGCGACCTCCCCGGCCACCGCTCTTCTTGCCAGATCCCTCAGTGCCATCTTAGCCCTTCTCTTTGTCTCGTCTCTCATACTCAGCCCTCTGCTTCTCCATCAGCTGCTCAACTTGGCGGTAGTTTTAGGGGTCGTGGCCCTTGGTACGATGAATCTTGCAACACTGCTTATCGGAGCCCTCTGACTTGTCGGCAGCCGCCAAGGCCCGGCAGGCGTCGCACCCAGCAATCTCCTTGCCGGGGTCATCAACCTTATCCATCTTAGCGGTGCCGGGGTCGCCAGATTCCTTGACGGCAAGCACGGTCTTGCGCTTGCGCTTCCTGTTGTGTCGCCGGTCCTTCTTTGCTGGGGCAACGACGTCTTCATCCTCAGTGTCACTTCCCACATCGGCATCTTCTCCGGGGTACTTTCTTCCTTCCTCAGCTCGGGAACATCTGTCGGCCAAAACATATAGTTCGGCGACATCCGCAACCTTGTTCATCGGCAACTATTCGCGCATCTTGTGATTGCGCATTGTCTGATGGAACGCGCCAATGATAGCGGCGGGATGAACATGAGGCATGTTGTACTACACATGGATGAACCTTTGTATGTATTTGCGCAGGCACTCGACGTCCCTCTGAGGGATCACATGTAAATTACTTGCCTAGCCAGGAGCTACGTGGCCATCAGTAAAGGCACCAACAAACTCGTGGCACAGATTCGACCAAGAGGAGATGGAATCTATTGGTAGGTGCATCAACCATGACCTGACGTTGGGCTTCAGTACCAATGGGAAATAGTTGGCGAGTACCTTGTCGTCTCGTGCTCCGGCAGCTTGCATCGCAATGGTGTAAACGCTCAGGAACTCAGACAGATGGGTCTTGCCATCTTACTTCTCCAGAACCTCTGGTTTGAAAGTGCGGGTGGTGGGCCACTGGAACTACCATAGCTCACGTTTAAACGCTGGACAGGTTATTGCATAGGGCAAGTCGCCAGCATCCCCCGGCGCAGGCCTGTACGCGGAAGGCCTAGCATGCCTATCAGATTGATGACGCGCCTCCCGTTGCCGCTCGATGCTGGTCCGGGCATCTTCCTTGAGCCGCTCCCGAAGAACATCACGTTGGTGGCAATGCGCTCATGGGTCAGACGACAACGTGGACACATTATCACAGGCGTCAACCCGACGGGCTGGTCACGATGGAGGGGAGTGCACCGTGGTTGTGACGGCTGCAACCCTTCCATTGTGACCGTGCGCAGGCTCGGCAGTCTGGCGCCGTGAGGGGCTTGCCTCCCGGCGGCCATACCTATTGGCGTGGCCAATAAGGCTTTGACTGGTAGCCCTCCACTCGTCTTGCTTCTCCGCAGCTGGAGAAAAGTCAAGGAGTAGCTGCGCTCGTGCCAATGCTTCTGCTCGTGTTGGTGGCAGCAACAGGCACGAGAAATGGGAGGAACTCGGACTTCTAACCACGTTAGAAGGAGTTCCATCACGGTTCCGCGTCCGCACGCCTTTTTCGCTAGCATCATGGCATGCATGTCGGCCCTGCGCATCTTGAGAATGATGAAGGGGGCTCTTGCCGCGATGACGTCTTGGGTCATCAGCGTTGCGGCGCTGCTCGTTACGCACGACCTTGGAAGACCACGGTGTGTGTGTCGGCGGGGTTGTCTTCCTACCCTTGGAGGTCCCGCGCCGCCCGTAGGCATCACGGCTCCATCCTTGGGTGCGGCGCTGAGTGGACCATCGTCGCCGCTACAGACGACGCCACTCACCTGGCTTCTAGTAACAGGGTGGCGTGGATGATCTTGAGTTCCTCCGCCACCGGTGTGTGCCATGTCGCCCATCCATGATGGCACGGGCGGAGCGGCTCCGGACGAACCGACCGCTATGATCGTCTTCTTCTTCGGAGCCATGGCGATGAAGAAACTGCTGCGCTACCTGCTAGACCAAATTCTCACAACTTCTTCCCCCTACCTGGAGCGTCAAATATGTCGGGGAAACGAAAATATATGGGATCACGGGGATCTCTTCTACGGTTGGCGGGGAGAGAGATGTGCAAAGAGCAAGTCTAGTGGTCAGCGCGAGGGATATTTACCCATGTTCGGGCCGCACTGGTCCGTAAAACCCTAGTCCTGCTTGTGTGTATATTATGTGTTCTTGAGCTCTTGAACTAGATGTGGTGCATGCCTAGTCCAAAAAGTCTGAATCCCCTCTCAGTACGCCTCGAGGCTCCTTTTATATGACAAAGGGGTTGCCACATCGGCACACAGCTTATTGCTCGGCACTGTAGGACAAACGCATTTAATGATGTGCCTACATGCCATCTCATTTTATCAAGGACGGCAACAGAAGCCGTCCCGTCCGTCGCCACCCTTCCTTGCCTTGACACGCGTCCAGGCTGACGAGGCATGCAATGCCACACTGGCTAGCTAGCTGCTGTGTTGGTGCGGTGGTAGATGATGTCTACTACACAACATTCTTCTTGTACACGTTGTTGGGCCTCCAAGTGAAGAGGTTTGTAGGACAGTAGAAAATTTCCCTCAAGTGGATGACCTAAGGTTTATCAATCTGTGGGAGGCGTAGGATGAAGATGGTCTCTCTCAAACAACCCTGCAACCAAATAATAAAGAGTCTCTTGTGTCCCCAACACACCCAATACAATGGTAAATTGTACAATTGCACTAGTTCGGCGAAGAGATGGTGATACAAGTGCAATATGGATGGTTGATATGGGTATTTGTAATCTGAAAATATGAAAACAGCAAGGTAGCAAGTGGTAAAAGTGAGCGTATACGGTATTGCAATGCTAGGAAACAAGTCCTAAGGTTCATACTTTCACGAGTGCAAGTTCTCTCAACAATAATAACATAACTGGATCATATAACTATCCCTCAATATGCAAGAAAGAGTCACTCCAAAGTCACTAATAGCGGAGAACAAACGAAGAGATTATTGTAGGGTACGAAACCACCTGAAAGTTATCCCTTCTGATCGATCTATTCAAGAGTCCGTAGTAAAGCAACACGAAGCTATTCTTTCCGTTCGATCTATCATAGAGTTCTTTCTAGAATAACCCCTTAAGACACAAATCAACCAAAACCCTAATGTCACCTAGATACTCCAATGTCACCTCAAGCATCCGTGGGCATGATTATACGATATGCATCACACAATCTCAGATTCATCTATTCAACCAACACAAAGTACTTCAAAGAGTGCCCCAAAGTTTCTACCGGAGAGTCAAGATGAAAATGTGTGCCAACCCCTATGCATAAGTTCACAATGTTACGGAACCCGCAAGTTGATCACCAAAACATACATCAAGTAGATCACGTGAATATCCCATTGTCACCATAGATAATCACATGCAAGACATACATGAAGTGTTCTCAAATCCTTAAAGACTCAATCCAATAAGAAAACTTCAAAGGGAAAACTCAATCAATTACAAGAGAGTGGAGGGGCAGAAACATCATAAGATCAACTATAATAGCAAAGCTCGCGATACATAAGATCGTGCCAAATCAAGCACACGAGAGAGAGAGAGAGATCAAACACATAGCTACTAGTACATACCCTCAGCCCCGAGGGTGAACTACTCCCTCCTCGTCATGGAGAGCGCCGGGATGATGAAGATGGCCACCGGTGAGGGATCCCCCCTCCGGCAGGGTGCTGGAACAGGGTCCCGATTGGTTTTTGGTGGCTACAGAGGCTTGCGGAGGCGGACCTCCCAATCTATGTTATTTTCTGGAGGTTTCAGTATTTATAGGAATTTTTGGCGTCGGGAACAAGTCAGGCGGGTCTCTGGTTAATAGGTTACTCCCAAAAATAATATAAAAGTGTGTATAATAAAGCCCATAAACATCCATAACAGATAATAGAATAGCCTGAATACTTCATAAATTATAGATACGTTGGAGACGTATCAACATCCCCAAGCTTAATTCCTGCTCGTCCTTGAGTAGGTAAACGATAAAAGAAATAATGTATGAAGTGCGAATGCTAGCAGATGCATAAGTTTGATCAATGATAATTTCAATCACCTTTTATAGCATCATTATATGTCATAACAGTAGCTCATCTCATAAAACTTCTCACGATCAAGTAACAAGCTATTCACTGTTTAAGCATAGACCATAAACTTTCTTGAAAACTAGCAAACTATGTTCTCGGTCATCAAACAATTGCAATTCATCTTATTTTCGGGAAGGGTCTAGTAAGAGCTTTGATTTAGCAAATCCCACATACTCAACTATCATATAGTCTTCCATGATTGCTACCACTCAAAGCATATTTTTAGAACAAATAGCATCGATCGAACACAAAGAAAGATAGGGGCTTAATGTGTCGCCTCCCAACTTACTTATCATATAGATAATTGTCAACAATAATAATTTATGATCAAATATATTTGAATGGCCATATATGCTTAGATCTTTCCCCATCACATGATGCTTGCCAACTAAAGAGTAGGTTCGAATGAGAAGGAATACTACTTACTCTTGCATAAAAGTAAAATATAGGCCCTTCGCAGAGGGAAGCAAGGATTTGCAGAGGTGCCAGAGCTCGAAGCTTTTAAACAGAGATGAAAATAATTTTGAGAGGTATGCTTTCATTGTCAACATAACAACCAAGAGTTCCCAATATCTTCCATACTAGATACATTATAGGCGGTTCCCAAATAGAATGGTAAAGTTTATACTCCCCTCCACCAACAATCACACTCCACGGCTTGTCCGAAACAACAGGTGTCGTCCAACTATCAACAATCCTGGGGGAGTTTTGTTTAAATTATTTGCAATTTTGTTTCTGATCTTTTGGTCATAGGACTAGGCATCGCAGTTACCAGCCACTTTCTCGTGAATGATGAGAGGAGTCCACTCATCTTGAGAATAACCCACCTAGCATGGAAGATACTGACAGCCCCTAGTCGCCACATGAGCGATTCGGGCATACAAAACAGATTATTATTTGAAGGTTTAGAGTTTGGCACATGCAAATTTACTTGAAACGGCAGGTAAATACCTCATGTAGGTAGATATGGTGGACACTCATGGAAGAAACTTGGTTCATGGAATTTGGATGCACAAGCAGTATTCCCACTTAGTACAGATATTTTGGCTAGCAAAGGATTCTAAACAGTAAGCACCACATGTTGGAGGATCTATCACAATATAACTTCTATACAAATATACCCAAGCATAACTCATTATGTTGTCTTCCTTGTCCAACTTCAATTAATTTGCTCAGGTTTGAAAATAATTAATTGGGCTCACAGTCATAGAAGATGACCAAGATAGTATATTTATATGTGAAATCTCTCTTCCTTAAATATTCTTTCATGAATTGTTCAAGTGCACAATACTATGTTTGCTAACTTTCAATAAATTTACCACCTCTACTTCTTATATGTGAAGTCATGACTCCCCATGGGGTAAGCATATGAAACATATATAATTTCAGATTTATGATGTTCAAATCATTCAACCATTTACTCATAGGATATAAGTGAAGCACACGAGTAAATGACAAACTTCTCCAAAAAGATATAAGTGAAGATCCAGGAGTAGTTAATAATTATGTAACTATGTGAGGATTCTCTCTCATTTAAGAATTTCAGATCTTGGTATTTTATTCAAACAGCAAGCAAAAAAAATGATGCTCCAAGCAAAACACATGTCATGTGGTGAATAAAAATGTAGCTCCAAGTAAAGTTACCGATGAACAAAGAAGAAAGAGGGGATGCCTTCCGGGTAATCCCCAAGCATAGGCTCTTGGTTGTCCTTGAATAGTACCTTGGGGTGCCTTGGACATCCCCAGGCTTAGGCTCTTGCCACTCCTTATTCCATAGTCCATCAAATCTTTACCCAAAACTTGAAAACTTCACAACACAAAACTCCACAGAAAACTCGTAAGCTCCATCAGTATAGGAAAATAAATCACCACTTAGCTACTGTTGGTGTAATATATACTGTAGTTCAACTTCTCTATGGTTCATACCGTCCGATACTACTCATAGATTCATCAAAATAAGCAAACAACACATGGAAAACAGAATCTGTCAAAAACAGAACAGTCTGTAGTAATCTATATCAAACGTATACTTATAAAACCACAAAAATCCTACCAAATTAAGAAAACCTGAGAAATTTGTGTACCAATCCAGATAAAAAATAATCATATCAAAAGCACGTTTATGTGAATTATCAAAACTAATTTACTGGGCGCAAAAGTTTCTGATTTTCAGCAGGATCAACACAACTATCACCGTAAGCTATCCTAAAGGTCTTACTTGGCACTTTATTGAAACAAAAGCTATATAACATGATTACTACAGTAGCATAATCATGTGGAAACACAAAAACAGTAATGGTAAATATTGGGTTGTCTCCGAACAAGCAATTTTTTAATGCCTTTCTAGCTAGGCATGGTGATGACAATGATGCTCACATATAAGATAAGAATTGAAACATAATGGGAACATCATGAAGCATATGACTAGCACATTTATGTCTAACCCACTTCCTATTCATAGGGATTTTGTGAGAAAACAACTTATGGCAACAAGAATCAACTAGCATAGGAAGGTAAAACAAGCATAGCTTCAAGATTTTCAACACATAGAGAGGAAACATGATATTATTGCAATTCCTACAAGCATATATTCCACCCTCATAATTTTCAGTAGCATCATGAATGAATTCAACAATATAACCAGCACATAAAGCATTCTTTTCATGATCTACTTGCATAGAACTATTATGTGAAGCATAATCCAATTGAAAATTAAAATCATGATGACAAGTTTCATGGTTATGTTTATTCTTTATGGCATACGTATCATCACAATAATAATCATAAATAGGAGGCATGCTTTCATCATAATAAATTTGCTCATCAAAACTTGGGGGACAAAAAATATCATCTTCATCAAACATAGCTTCCCCAAGCTTGTGCTTTGCATATCATTAGCATCATGGATATTCAAGGAATTCATACTAACAACATTGCAATCATGCTCATCATACAAAGATCTAGTACCAAACATTTTAATGCATTCTTCTTCTAGCAATTGAGCACAATTTTCCTTTCCATCATTTTCACAAAAGATATTAAAAAGATGAAGAGTATGAGGCAAACTCAATTCCATTTTTTGTAGTTCTCTTTTATAGATTAAACTAGTGATAAAACAAGAAACAAAAAGATTCAATTGCAAGATCTAAAGATATACTTTCAAGCACTCACCTCCCCAGCAACGGCGCTAGAAAAGAGCTTGATGTCTACTACACAACCTTCTTCTTGTAGACATTGTTGGGCCTCCAAGTGCAGAGGTTTGTAGGACAGTAGCAAATTTCCCTCAAGTAGATGACCTAAGGTTTATCAATCCGTGGGAGGCATAGGATGAATATGGTCTCTCTCAAACCACCCTGCAACCAAATAACAAAGAGTCTCTTGTGTCCCCAACACACCCAATTCAATGGTAAATTCTATAGGTGCACTAGTTCGGCGAAGAGATGGTGATACAAGTGCAACATGGATGGTAGATAAGGGTATTTGTAATCTGAAAATATAAAAACAGCAAGGTAGCAAGTGGTAAAAGTGAGCGTAAACGGTATTCCAATGCTAGGAAACAAGGCCTAAGGTTCATACTTTCACTAGTGCAAGTTCTCTCAACAATAATAACATAACTGGATCATATAACTATCCCTCAATATGCGACAAAGAGTCACTCCAGAGTCACTAATAGCGGAGAGCAAACGAAGCGATTATTTTAGGGTATGAAACCACCCCAAAGTTATCCTTTCTGATCAATCTATTCAAGAGTCCGTAATAAAATAACACGAAGCTATTCTTTCTGTTCAATCTATCATAGAGTTCGTACTAGAATAACACCTTAGGACACAAATCAACCAAAACCCTAATGTCACCTAGATACTCCAATGTCACCTCAAGTATCCGTGGGCATGATTATATGATATGCATCACACAATCTCAGATTCATCTATTCAACCAACACAAAGTACTTCAAAGAGTGCCCCAAAGTTTATACCGGAGAGTCAAGACGAAAACGTGTGCCAACCCCTATGCATAAGTTCACAATGTTATGGAACCCGCAAGTTGATCACCAAAACGTACATCAAGTAGATCACGTGAATATCCCATTGTCACCATAGATAAGCACATGCAAGACATACATCAAGTGTTCTCAAATCCTTAAAGACTCAATCCGATAAGAAAACTTCAAAGGGAAAACTCAATCCATTACAAGAGAGTAGAGGGGGAGAAACATCATAAGATCCAACTATAATAGCAAAGCTCGTGATACATCAAGATCGTGCCAAATCAAGAACACGAGAGAGAGAGAGAGAGATCAAACACATAGCTACTGGTACATACCCTCATCCCCGAGGGTGAACTACTCCCTCCTCGTCATGGAGAGTGCCGGGATGATGAAGATGGACACCGGTGAGGGATCCCCCCTCCGGCAGGGTGCCAGAATAGGGTCCCGATTGGTTTTTGGTGGATACAGAGGCTTGCGGCGGCGGAACTCCCGATCTAGGTTATTTTCTGGAGGTTTCAGTATTTATAGGAATTTTTGGAGTGGGGAACAAGTCAGGGGGGTCTCCGGTTAATAGATTAGTCCCAAAAATAATGTAAAAGTGTATAATAAAGCCCATAAACATCCAAAATAGATAATATAATAGCATGAATACTTCATAAATTATAGATACATTGGAGACATATCAGTATAGCTTACACGAAGATCTACATGCCGCCACGCAGGTGTCTGCCTAGTTGGCAAGCTGGTCTTCCCGCTGGAATGGTGAAGAGGTGGCGAAACCTTGTTGGGCGCGGTCCTGGCTGTGGCCTCACAATCGTCCCCGGCAAGGATCTTGCCGGGGGTCTTTGTCTTCTGGTCCCACGTGGACCCGCAGGCTATCAATCTTCACAAATATCTGCATGCTACTTTGCACGCGCCCTCTGAGCCTTGGCCTTGACGATGTTGATGGTGTCAAAGCTCTCAGTCCTCAAGGGTGATGGCCTTGTTGGTGCTTCACAGGCCGCTCCGGCAAGGCTCTCGCCGGGGCCACATAGGCTGCCCCGGAAAGGGTGTCACCGGTGGAGGCCTAGTCTGCCTTCAGCTCTTTGTTCTTTCGCTTGATTGCTGCCTTGGTAGCCTTGTGTTTCGCCTCCTGCTGCCCTGCCATGCCTTGTCACTGGCATGGCTGCAACTACATGTACAAGTAAGGGGTACAGAAGATACCATACCTTTGTACACCGACACCTGACCCTGCATAAGAGATTAGTTCTTTTTCTTTACCAGCCACATCTGGATAAGTGGCAAAGAGTTCATCATTCGTTGAGCTCCATAAGAGAAAGATAGAATTGAAGCCAGTGCACTTCGTTTCACAGAAGAGGGGTTACGGTAAGCAAATGAATAAGCAGAGAAATTCTTCGAGGACTTATGAACATAATGGTTTTAAGAATAATGCACATATTCATAGCCTTTTGACCACGCCTGCGAAACAGAAGTGTTAGCATGATGCTGTTTATATGAGGATTTGGATCCATGTGAGGAATTTGATCCAGATGAAGAATTTGGTCCATATGAGGACTTGGATCCATTTGAAGATTTTGATCCATATGAAGAATCTAATATGGGGTTCCTATTCTTCACAGGTGGTGTCATGATGACGCTCACCTGAAGACTTTCAAGGCACCTTTTGGGAACCCAGATTTTCTTCATAGGGGGACCGTTCCTGCAGTTAGTTCCAACATATCGAGCAAATACTTCACCATTCTGATTTTTGAACAGTTTACAATGGGAGTCAAATGACTCATCAGAGGAATATGAAGATTCCCAAGTACAGCCAGATAAAGTGCATAGATGTACGAGAGGTCCTTTCGTAGCATCCCATGAGGTTTTGGGATACTGCTCAGGTTTCCAGTAGGTCCCGTCAGCATTGAGCTTCCTCTCAAAGGCAATACCCTCTTTCCTAGGGTTCCTGTTAAAGATATGATTTTTTAGAACATCACAAAGAGTTTGATGCCCTTTGAGGCTTTTGTATATGCCTGTCACATACGATTCCTTCAACCCTGCATTATCGTCAGTGATACTAGTGGTATCCTCAGATGAGGAATTTGTGACCACAGAGACAGTTGAAGAATTTGCAGCAATAGAAGCATTTGAACATTCAGGTGAAGAATTAGCAGATTCACACTCAATGCATTTCAAACATGGTGGAAAGAATTCTTCCTAAGCAGAACTGATCTATTGAGCAAGCAATGAATCATTTTCCTTCTGAAGATCTTCATAACTCACTTTTAACTTCTCAAGATCTTGCTTTCTCTAAAAAATTCATAGGAAAGCTTCTCATGATCATCCAAGAGAGAGTTATGATGACCCTGAAGATTGCCAAACTTAAACTAAAGTCTTGGAATATTATTAGTCAAAGTCTTAGTTTGATTCAATTCCTCACCCAACAGGTCATCACTTTTGTCTAGTAGATTTTGAACCTTTTCAAAAGCCTTTTGTTGTTTGACAACAATCTTAGCAAGTTTGGAATAGCTAGGTTTGAGATTGTCAACAAATTCATCCTCACTAGATTCGGAGGGGGAGTGTTTGAGTACCTTGGCACCTTTTGCCATGAAGCAATAGGTGGGAGCATAGTCATCGACGCTCTTATCAGCAGTGTTGGGGAGGTCATTTTCTTCAACATTGAAGATGGACTTGCTGACATAAGCAGTAGAGAGGGCTAGGCTCGCCACACTATAGTCTGACTCCTCAGATTCCACCTGTTCCACATTTTCCTCATATTCAACTTCAGAGTCCATTTCCATGCCAATAAATGCCCGAGCCTTCTTGGAACTGCTCTTCTTGTGAGATGAAGACTTTGAAGATTTTGATGATGAGGACTTTGAATATTTCTTCTTCTTCTTTGAGTCATCAAAATCATCATCTTTGTACTTCTTCTTCTATAATTGCTTTTCCCACTAAGGACAATCAAACATGTAGTGACCAGGTTTCTTGCATTTGTGGCAAGTCCTCTTCTTGTAGTCACAGGATGAGGAATCATTACTTCTTGAAGATTTTTTAAAGCGACCACGGCGAGACAACTTCTGGAATTTCTTCACGAGCATTGCTAGCTCCTGGCTCAGTTCTTCAAGATCACCAAGGCTGCTACTAGAATCTTCACCTTCAGATTCAAAGACTGCCTTGGCCTTCAGTGCGTGTGATCTTCCATAGCTCAGCCCATAGAGGTCTCTCTTCTCAGCAAGCTGGAACTCATTAATATTTAGCCTCCCGAGGATATCAATAGGATCTAGTGACATGTAGTCTCCTCGCTCTTGAATCATCAGTGCAAGGGTATCAAATGAGGAATCAAGCGATCTCAGCAATTTCTTCACCACCTCATGATCGGTGATGTCAGTGGCACCCAGTGCTTGAAGCTCATTTGAGATGTCACTGAGGCAATCGAAGGTTTGGTGAACATTTTTGTTGTCAAGTCTTTTGAAGCGGTTGAAGAGATTGTGAAGAACATCAACTCGGGAGTCACATTGAAGGGAGACTCCTTCGTTGACCTTGGACAGCCTGTCCGAGATCAGCTTTGCAGTTTCCAAAGCTCTCACTCTACAGTACTATCCTTTGCTCAGATGACCACATATGATATTCTTCGCTTCAGAGTCGAGTTGCTTGTATCTCTTCACATCAGCAGCATTCATAGATGGAGTGACTGAGGGAACACCATTTTCCACAACATACCAGAGATCGTTATCAATTGCCTCAAGATGCATGCACATCTTATTCTTCCAGTAGGGTTAGTCCATCCCATCGAAGGTAGGACACCCAGTCGAGACCTTTATCATTTCTGCAGTCAACATAACTAAAACTCCAGGTGGTTAAACCAAAATCACACATAACAAGGGAGTACCTTGCTCTGATACCAATTGAAAGTGCGTTATATCGACTAGAGTGGGGGTGAATAGGCAATTTTTACAAATTTGTCACTGAGGAATTTCTAGGTGAAGAAATTCCTAAGCAACGACACACTAGTAGCGGAATAAGTACTCAGGTATAAGCATAACAGAGCAAAAGCATAGTCATCTTGATGAAATGAAAGACAAGCACAAAGTACATGTAGCGTGAAAACAGGATAAGAAGGCTGAAGACTAAGTCACTGAAGAAATAGGATTGAGGAAATAGAGAAAGTCTTTAGCCAAAGTCTTCAAACAGTAATGATCAGGTTCATCAATGCATGAATGAGGAAATGAAAGGGTTGAGGAAATAGAACCAGTTGGCTTGGTGAAGACAATGATTTGGTAGACCAGTTCCAACTGATGTGACAGTTGTACATCTGGTTGGAGCGGCTGGGTATTTAAACCTGAGGACACACAGTCCCGGAGACATAGTCCTCACTGTATTCTCCTTGAGCTAAGGTCACACAGACCTTTCCCAATCACTCATGGTGAGTCTTCAGGTGACTTCCAAACCTTCACAGACTTGTTCACTTGGTGATCCACAATTCCTCTTGGATGCTCAGACCATGACACTTAATTGTCTGGAGGTTACACAGTCATCAAAGGTAAAAAGCATTGGTTCCGCACATGAACAATCTCTTCAGTGATGCTCAACCACTTTGGGTTGTAGGTGTTTGGGTTATGGGTGTTTCCTCACTTGATGATTTTCGCTCAAAGTCCTTGGAGGATGGGATGCTCTCAATGCCAAGTGTCAGTTTCTCTCGGAGCAGCCAACCAGCTAGTGGTTGTAGGGGGCGGCTATTTATGGCCTAGGGAACAACTCGACATGATAAGGCATAAACGCCCTTCAATGATATGACTGCTATGTGGGTAGATATTTGGGACCGCTGGCGCGTAGCAAAACAACAGTTGGATATTCGAGAGTCAAATTCCTCGGGGGCTATAATGCTCCTCACTGTGTAGGCAATCCGCTCTGGTGAATTCTTAACTCCCCAGTCAGGACAAATTTCTCAGAGACCATAAGATCTTCGTCTCTGTCAATGTAGAAATTGACTGAACTGATATGAGATTTCCAGTGGCTTCACTCGAAAGGATTGGGTAGGTGTAGGATTTTGAGATGAGCATCACTTGGAAATCACTTTCCTTAGTATACCTCGACCCCCTTTAACAGTACGGTGTTTCCTATGACTCAAGAAAGAGAAAATGAAACTACGAAAACAAAAGTCTTCATGCTTCATAATCCTCGCATGAATATCTAAGTCTTCAAGGTCACACCAATTTCTTCACTTTCGAAATCTTCAGGAGAACCGAAGTCTTCAGCTGAAGACATACATTTTTAGGGGGCGACATTCATCGTAAATATCAAACTCCTCATCGACTTATAGAGAATGTGTACACGCACAAACATATTAGTCCCTTAACCTATAAGTCTTTAGTACACCAAAATCACTAAGGGGCACTAGATGCACTTGTAGGTTTAAAATTTGAATCCTATCCCACCTCTGTATTTGGAGCTTGATGGCTCTCTGAGACGACCGGTTCGGGTCCGGGGAGATCCAAGGGCTCCCCCAATCCTACATCCGAGCCCGAGTTTGGAATACATGAAGTCCCGCCCGAAGGGAGAGTATTCGGCTCGAGGGATTCAGAGATCTGAACATACTTGGTCTTCAACATAGGGAGGGAAGTGTCTTTGCCTATTACTCAACGACCGCTACGAGGTGGGTGATTGTCGAGCGATAAATTTCCCTCTCGTCAGGGTTGAGCCCGATCCGATCATAGTCCGTTGAGATCCCCAGGGTGGCGATGCGATCCAACAGCTCGTTCAAAGACAAGACATCTGCCGGATCCATCTTTTTTTAGTACTCGAGGCCAACGTGGAGATGGTGTTCGGTGGTCGTAGGGGGTGATGTGGGCTTGATGGCCGTACAAGCTCCTACGATAAAACTAGGATCTGCCCAGAAGTCAGGCTCCTTCCAGATGTGATATTATCATTGATGACTAGGTGAGCCATAGATCACTTTTGTAGATAGCACGGCAGAGCTCTCAATGAAAGCACCAATGTCGGTGTCAAAACCGGCAGATCTCGGGTAGGGGGGCCAAGCTGTGTGTCTAAGGATCGATCAATGGACAAAGGGACACAATGTTTACCCATGTTCGGGCCCTCTTAAAGGAGGTCAAACCCTACTCCTGCTTGATTATATTCAAAGAGTATGGAGATTAAAAGAGTTGATCTACCTCAAGATCATGGTGGCTAAACCTAGATGTCTAGCCTATGAATATTCCGATGATTGTAATGATGATAGCCTCTACGGACTAAACCCTCTGGTTTATATACACACTAGAGGGACCTAGGGTTCGTACAAGGTTGGTTCACAAGGGAAGGAAACAATACACCCAGACTCTAATCTTGCCGTTCACGTATGGAGAAATCCCACCCGGACACGGAGGATGGTATTTAGCTTGATCTTTATGGCCCATTCAATCCGGCCCATGTTCCTGGACCGGAGACTTGAGGACCCCAGAATCCAGGACTCCCTCAGTGTTTCTGCTACTAATTCTTTGTGTAGTAACACTAAATTGATGACAAAGGGACTGAAGAAGAGTCAACTTTAGTTTGAATGCTTCCCATAATTCGGATGGTGAAAATCTTGATGATAAAATTGATAAAAGTGGGTTTGGAGAGGACAAAACTGTAACTAGTGATGTTCCCACTCTTTTGGATTACAAATACTTTAATTATGATAATTGCTCTTTGATTGATTGTATTTCTTTGTTGCAATCCATGATGAACTCACCCCATTCTTATGAACAAAATAAAGCTTTTACTAAACATATTGTTGATCCTATGATGAAAGCTTTGGAAGAAAAAATGGAATTAAAGATCTCAATTCCTAGAAAATTACATGATGAATGGGAACCCACCATCAAAGTCAATATTAAAAATTACGAGTGTTTTGCTTTATGTGATTTGGGTGCTAGTGTTTCCACAATTCCGAAATCTTTATGTGATGTGCTTGGTCTTACCAATATTGGAGAGTGTTCTTTAAATCTTGGCGGATTCTACTATTAAAAAGCCTATGGGAAGAATTAATGATGTTCTTATTCTTGCAAGTAGGAATTATGTGCCCATAGATTTTATTGTTCTTGATATTTATTGCAATCCATCTTGTCCAATTATACTTGGTAGACCATTTTTACGCACTATAGGTGCCGTGATTGATATGAAAGAAGGAAATATTAAATTTTAGTTTCCACTAAGAAAGGGAATGGAACACTTCCCTAGAACAAGAATTAATCCACCATGTGAATCAATCATGAGGGCATCTTATGGATCTAGAACTAAATATGGCAACACTTATATCTTTGCATTACGCCTAGCTAGGGCATAAACGATAGCGCTTGTTGGGAGGCAACCCAATGAATATTTTTGCCTTTTTATTTCTGTTCCTGAGTGTTTGCATAGTTATGCCTCTGTTATGATTGTGTTTTTTATGTTTTAATTAGTGTTTGGGCCAAGCAAAGCCTTTGGGATCATGTTGGGTGATAGTTGATTTGATCTTGTTGAAAAATATAAACTCTTGTATCCATAAAACAATTTTGAAAAACCACAGAAGCAACAAAAATTTCTGAATTTTTTACACAAGAGTGATATGCAAATTGCCTACGTTGTCATATTTGTTCAGAATTTTGGAGTTACAGAAGTATACAAAGTTTTCAGATTGCTACGCATTGCTCTCTTTTTGACAGATTCTGTTTTCATTGCATTGTGTGCTTATGTTGATGAATCTATGTGTTGTATAGGGGGTATGAGCCATAGCAAAGTTGGAATACATTATATATAATACAATAATAAAATATGAATGGGTTTTCAACAGTAATTAGAGTGGTGATTTTTTTTGTTATACTAATGGATCTCACAAAGGTTTTGTTATGTTTTGTGTGATTGAAGTTTTCATGCTTTAGGTGAGATCAGGATGGATGAAGGAATAAGGAGTAAGAAGAGCCTATGCTTGGGGATGCTCATGGCACCCCAAGGTAATGTTCAAGGAGAAACAACCAAGCTCTGGGATGACCTGAGTGGCATCCACTCTTTCTTCTAACAACCATCGGTATTTTACTTGGAGCTATATTTTTATTCGTCATATGACATGAGTTTTGCTTGGAGCGTCTTTTATTATATGAGTCCTTGCTTGTTTTGATTTTTGTTTTGTGTCAAGTATCCTTTCTGAACACACCTATTTGAGAGATCCAAAATTATGCTATGATTTGTTAGAATTGCTCTTTGTGCTTCACCTAAATTCTTTGAGCTATGGAATTGCTCTAGTGCTTCACTTATATCTTTTTAGCACGGTGTGCTTTATTTTTTTTAAAGAAATGCTCTCATGCTTCACTTAGATTTATTTGAGAGTGAGTAATTTTTGATGAAATTCTCTCATGCTTCACTTATATTATTTTGAGAGACAAAAAGTTTTATGCTCATGTTCTTCAAATAGATTTGTTTGAGCTATCAAAAGCAACATATGGAACTTGTCCCAAAGTGATAGATATTCAAGAGGTATATAATAAAAACTTTCATGAAGATCATTGGATAAAATAAACTTGATTCTTTGTAAGAGTTTTGCGACATGATTATAGAGATATGTGAGTCACGTTGATGAGTAATTGTGCTTTAGTAATAATATTAGTGTTAAGGTTTGTGATTCCCTATGCAAGCACAAAAGTCAATAGTTATGCAATGAAATTGCATCCTACTTGTAGTGCATCGGTGTTAGTTATGCTTAATGCTCCCTTATGAGATTTTTCATTTTTTTTGGTTGGATTCTTCTCAATCTTCTTGCTAGCCTTCACTTGTACTAAGTAGGAATACTACTTGTGCATCCAAAATCCTTAAACCCAATTTTGCCATATGCGTCCAGTATACCTACCTATATGCGGTAATTTCGTGCCATTCTAAGCAAATTTGTATGTGTCATCTCTAATTTTCAAAATAAATTTCATTTTTGTGTTCTCGTACTGCTCATGAAACGGTGGGGTGGCTGATATTTTTCCATGCTAGACGTGTTATTCTCAAGATGAGTGTTTATTCACTTGTCATTGCACAAGAGTACGCCAAAGGTATTAGGGATGCCATGTCCTGAAATGAAAAATGAATTTACTTTATGTTGTCAAATAATAAATCCCGCGGAAAGTGTTGGTATGGACGACACCTGTGGGTATGGCTAGCGGTGGATTGTGAAAGTATGGTGCAGGAAGGAATAAACCTTATTTTCTGTTTGGGAACCGCCTATGATATATCTAGCATGGGAAGTATTGGGAACTACTCGATCATTTTCTTGACAGGAAAAGCATGCCACCCAAATTGTTTTATTTCTATTTCTTTCGCTTTGAGCTCTGGCACCTCTACAAATCCCTACTTCCCTCTGCAAAGTGACTTTCTATTTACTTTATGCAATTTTTATTTTTATTTGTGTCTCCATCTTCTCTTGTAAAGCACCAACTAAGGGGCACTACGATCGTACTTGAGCATTGGGTGTAGCTAATATGCGAGTGTGTTTCATGAATGGATCAATGATTGAGCATAATGGGCTAGTGATAACTTGCTTTAGTGTTCATATTCTGAAAGACATGGTTGCTTGTTGATATGCTTGAGTATTCAAATCTTCATGTCAAAACTAGACTATTGCTTTGAATCATATAAAAGTCCAAATGTCCATGCTACAATAGAAAAGAATATGTGATGAACAAGTTAGGGAGCATTCCACATCAAATTTTCTGTTTTTATCATTTAGCTACTCGAGGACGAGTAGGAATTAAGCTTGGGGATGCTGATCCGTCTCCAACGTATCTATAATTTTTGCTTGTTTCATGCTGTTATATTATCATCCTTGGATGTTTTACAATCATTTTATAGCAGCTTCATATCATTTTTTGGGACTGACTGACTGACATAGTGCCTAGTGCCAATTGTTGTTTTTCCCTTGTTTTTTACTGCGCAAAAAATCATTAACAAATGGAGTCCAAACGCAGCGAAACTTTTTGGAGATTTTTTCTAGTCCAGAAGACACCTGTTGGGCCAAAGAAGTACCAGAGTGGGGCTCTGAGGGGAGCACAACCCACCTGGGCGCACCTGGGGGCGCAGGCGCGCCCTGGTGGGTTGTGCCCACCTCGGCCACCTCCCGGACCGCCTTTTTTCTCTATAAATACACCGAAAATCCAAAAACCCTAGAGGAGTGGACAAAACAAAATTCCAGCCACCGCAAGTTCCAGAACCACCAGATCCAATCTAGACACCATCACGGAGGGTTCATCATCCTCATTGGTGCCTCTCTGATGATGCGTGGGTAGTTCATTGTAGACCTACGGGTCCATAGTTAGTAGCTAGATGGCTTCCTTTCTCACTTTTGACTCTCAATACAATGGTATCTTGGAGATCTATTTGATGTAACTCTTTTTGCGGTGTGTTTGTTGGGATCAGCTGAACTTTGAGTTTATGATCAGATTTATTTTATCCATGGAAGTTATTTGAGTCTGCTTTTTATCTCTTATATGCATGATTACTTATAGCCTCGTATTTCTTCTTTGAATCTTTGGTTTACTCAGGCCGACTAGATCGATTTTTCTTGCCATGGGAAGAGGTACTTTCTGATGGCTTCGGTCATGCGGTGTTCTTTCCCAGTGACAGAAGGGGTAGCAAGACACGTATTGATCATTGCTATTAAGGATAACAAGATGGGATCTACTCCTACATGAATAGATCTTGTCTACATGATGTCGTCGTTCTTATTGCATTACCTCATTTCTCCATGAACTTAATACACTAGATGCATGCTAGATAGCTGTCGATGTGTGGAGTAATAGTAGTAGATGCATGCAGGAGTCGGTCTACTAATCTTGGAAGTGATGCCTATATAATGATCATTGCCTGGATATCGTCATAGTTATTTGAATTTCTCTCAATTACCCAAGAGTAATTTGTTTACCCACTGTATGCTATTTTTCTCGTGAGAAGCCACTAGTGAAATCTACAACCCCCGGGTCTATGTTTCATCATATTTGCTTTCCGATCAATTATTTGCCACTTATATTTTTAGGTCTATTATTCCAAAAACCCAAAAGTACCTTGCTGCACTTTTTACTTGCATCTTTTATTTCACGTTTTACCGAGATCTATTTATCCAATCTACCACAAACTTATTTATCTTTTTATCGTGGAGGGATTGATAACCCCTCTTATGCGTTGGGTTGCAAGTATTTGTTCTTTGGGTGATGGTACAATTTACATAGTGTTGCTTGGTTCTGCTACTGGATTGATACATTGGTTTCATAATGGACGGAAATACCTACCATAGTTGTGCTGCATCATCCCTTCCTCTTTGGGGAAATACCAATGTAGTTCAAGCGACATCACACCACAGCGGCACAAGGCTGTCTACACACATCCTCCAGTAGTGCACCATCACCAAGCGCATTATGAGGGGCGACATCCCTCTGCCCTCTTCGTCACAGCTCGCTACGGGGCAGCCACCTCTACGGCCGCCTCTGCCCCCGGCTGTCGGTGCCATGCGTGATGAAGTTTTCCCCAACCCGAGCGATTGCTATGTCGTCTTCACTAGCATGAGCAGCGACAAGCACAGCGAGTGCCTTCTTCGGCAGGAGGTGAACACCGTCATCCCGGCCGTGCCGGAGTACATGCATTGTTCGGAGCGGTCGGTCACCTGGACCCGAGAAGACCACCCGACCGTCATGCTTATGTCGGGTGGCTACGCCCTCATCCTCAACATCACGAAAGTCGCTGAAAAGGACACCTCCAAGTTCTCGCGAGTGCTCATTGATGGCGGCAGTAGTATCAACATCCTCTACTATGACGCCATGACCAAACTCAACATCGAGGCCAATAGCTGGAGCCGACCCGGACAGTGTTCCACGGCCTCATGCCGGGTCTCTCCTACTCCCCCATCGGCTGGATCTGGCTCGACATCCAATTCGGCACCAGTGACCACTTCCGACCCGAGCCCATCCGGTTCGTGGTGGTGGACTTGTCCAGCCCTTACCACGTGCAGCTAGGTCGGCCCGCGCTTGCCAAGTTCATGGCGGTTCCCCACTATGCGTACCTGAAGATGAAGATGCTAGGTCCCAAGGGACTCGTCACTATTGCCGCCAACTACAAGAAATCCCGGGAGTGTGGCCGCGCTGGCGCCGAGCTGGCCGAGTCGCTAGTCATAGCCGAGGAGCGGCCCCAGATCGACTGGATCGTCGCGTTGGTCGACAAGCAGCCGGCTGTGTCGGCTCTGGCTAAGGAGTCAGCTAGGGAGGCCTTGTTCCATCCGTCTAAGGACACCAACACTACAAAAAAAGACACATCCGTGACATTTTGGGCCGAACGAATTTTTTTCCTGTCATACTTATGACACTTCTATGACGATAATTGTGACAAAACCCGGTATCATCATAGATGTGCTGGGCTCTTACTTCTATGACAAAAAATCATGACAGAAAATGGGCTATTTGTCCTAGGTGGGCCAGAGAAGCAGCTACATGACATTCTTTGGGCCGTCCATGACGGAAAAAACCGTGGTAGAAGCGAGGGCGTGGAAAATTTTGGCGAGTTCCCGGTTACGGAGGGGTGGTCGGGGGCCGAGCGATGCGTGTTTCTCTCGTACATGTACGTGCATGTGTGCGAGGCGTTGGCTCTAACTAAACCCGAGCGAGGCGTTGGGCTCTAATTGAACCCGAGAGATTGCACTGTAGGCTACGCATTACTGAACCCGAGGGATCGAT
The DNA here is from genome assembly GCF_002162155.2 of Triticum dicoccoides. NCBI lineage: Eukaryota > Viridiplantae > Streptophyta > Magnoliopsida > Poales > Poaceae > Triticum > Triticum dicoccoides. The sequence continues at coordinate 233,572,273 of NC_041387.1, read as the reverse complement.
CGATGGCTGTTAACTGAACCCGATCGAGTGATTCCTTCGCTAGTGCTGCTAACTGAAGCCAATCGATGTTGCCTCTGGATGAACAGTGAGAGGTGGGGGTGAATGAAAATGACACCGTGGTGTTGCCTCCGGGTGAACATGACCCCGATCAATCGAGACGGTTGGGGCTGGATGAACATGACCCCGTGGAGGCCTGGATGAACAGGACGACCCCGTGGAGGGCTGGATGAACAGTAGACGGTGCAAGGGTGGATGAATAGTAGCCCATGGAGGGGTGGTTGAACAGGAGCCCGTGGAGAGGGGTGGTTGAACAATAGCCAGTGGAGTAGCGCGCGGTGGAGGCTGGATGAACAGGAGCCCGTGGATGAACAGGAGCAGGTGGAGGCTGGAGGAGGTCGACGGTAGATGAACAGTGGCCCGTGGAGGCTGGAGGAGGTCGACGGTGGAGATGAACAGTATCCCGTGGAGTCCCGTTTTGTGGTACGCCATACCCCTCCCGATGAACAGGACTCCCGTATCGACCGTAGTGCTCCAACACAAGTCTGTTTCCTCCGTTTTGCGGTACACCATACCCCTACCGGTCAACAGGACCCTGTTTCCCCGTAGGAGGTCCAACACAAGTCCGTTTCCTCCGTTTTGCAGTACGCCAGACCCCTCCCAATGAACAGGATCCCGTTTCAAATGTGGCCGGTTGAACACAAGGCTGTTTCCTCCATTCTGTGGTACGCCAGGCCTCGTTTCCATCGGCTATTCCATCCAAGCCCTCCTGATGAACACGACAACGCATTCCGTTCTGACCAGCCGGTTGGCTCCCCATGAACACGACGACGATGTTGTTTCTCCGTTCCGACCCAGCCATGTACACGAGCCTTGGCCGTAAGTATGCGCAAGTAGGCGTTCAAGACCCCACCCGTATGTACGTACGTGGCCGTATTTACTTTCTTGCACCCTGGCCGCTATATGTACATGTACATGCTATGTGCGCGCCTCTACTACAAGTTGTGCATGCCTCTACAACGACACGTGTGCGCCTCTACATCGACCAGTATGTACGTACACGTTCGCGACCAGAATGACAACGCTATGTATGCTTCAACCAGGTGGGTCTCGACTGTCAGACACTTCCTTGCGTGCCAAGATGTAGCTGGTGGGTCCCAGCTGTCAGGGGGGCGAATCGTTTTTTTGCCCAGATGCACTTCCTGGCGTGCGAAGGTGTCGCTGGTGGGTCCCAGCAGTCAGGGGCGAATCATTTTTTTGCCCGTAATATGGACGCACTTCCTTGCGTGCGAAGATGCAGCTGGTAGGTCCCAGCAGTAAGGGGGAAATGTTTGTTTCGTGAAATACGGTGGCCTGTCCGGTGGGTCCTTGCTGTCAGGTGGAGAAATCATTATTTTTGGCGTAATAAGGAGGCACTTCCTTGCCGCGGCCGTGGACCCAGCTATGAGCCTCTCCACATACAGTCCACGTGCGATGGAAGTCGTTCCTTGACCATGTTGACCATGCCGCGCCGAGAGCACCAGGGCGGTGGACGACGGCGAGGCCTAGGAAGGGGACGACGAGAAGCCGGGGAAGACGCGACAGTGGAAGCCCACGCGGAGAGGAGTACGAGGGTTCACTGGTTGGGCTGCGATGTGAGGGTACCGTCGCTGTAGAGCCTGGCCAGCGGCGGGAATAGTAGGGGCGGTGAGGCCTTCGCGGCAGCATAGCCGGCCACGAGAGGTAGGAGCAGGCGGCACGACCGATGCTTGTTTGGGCGGCTGGAGCAACAAGACCAGTGGTTGAAGAAGCACTACGGCCGTTGGATGGACATCGTACGGTCACTGGAGCTAGAATCGCTCATATTGACTAAGTTGACAAAGCCATCCGTCCCCGTCAACTTAGTAGGCCCACAAGTCAGTATCCCACCAAGAGAGTCCCAGCTAGCAGGGGGAGTATTCATTTTTTGTCTATAGTAAGGAGGCACTTCTGGTGGGTCCGAGCTGAAAGATGGGGGAATGTTTTTTTGGCGAAATACGGTGGCCAGTCCTGTGGGTCCCAGCAGTCAGGGGGAAATGTTTTCTTCGCGAAATACGGTGGCCCGTCCAGTGGGTCCCAGCAGTCAGCGGGAGACGTTTTTTCATGAAATACGGTGGCCCGTCCGGCGGGTCCCTGCTGTCGGGTGGAGGAATAATTATTTTGCTCATAATAAGGAGGCACTTCCTTGCGGTTGCCATGGACCCAGCTGTCAGCCTCTCCATGTATAGTACTCGTCCGATGGAAGTCGGTCATTGACCACATTGACCACGCCGCGCCGAGAGCACCACGGCGGTAGACGATGGCGAGGCCTAGGAAGGGGACGACGCGGAGCCGGGGAAGACGCGACAGTGGATGCCCACGTGGAGAGGAGTACAAGGGTTCACTGGTTCGGCTGCGATGTGAGGCTACCATCGCCGCAGAATAACAGGGGGTGTGGGTGAGTGGAGGGATGGCCTGGCCAGTGGTGGGAGTAGTATGGGGGCGGTGAGGCCTCCGTGGAGGCCTCACCGCCGGCCACGGGAGGCAGGAGCAGGCGGCACTACCCATGCTGCTTTGGGTGGCTTAAGCAAGAAGACCAGAGGTTGAAGAAGCACTACGGCCGTTGGATGGACATCGTACGGTCACTGAAGCTAGAATCGTTTATATTGACTAAGTTGACAAAGCCCTTGGTACGCGCCAACTTAGTAGGTCCATAGGTCAGCCTCCGAAACAGTGCGCCCCAAATGTTAGGGGGTGGAATCATTGTTTGGGCGGCCAAAGCTAGAATATCCGAGATTAAAGAAGAAGCACGACATCCGTTGGATAGACATCCAACGGTCACTACTGCTAGAACCGTGTGTTGACTATAATAAGTTGACAAAGCCTTGCATTCGCGTCAACTTATTTTTTTAGGGGACGCGTCGACTTAGTAGGCCCACAAGTGAGTGGTAGAGAACTTATAGCCCATTTGCGATTTTTAAGAATGGACAACCCATTTTTGAATTCTAATGGAATTTACTACAGCCCATTTACAATTTGTTAAAAGTACAAACCATTTTCTATCTAGGACAACAATTAATAATTTCAACCAACCGTTCAAGACAGAATTCAATAAAATTTCCCACATTTTGATGGGATCCGAAATATTTTTATCCCAAAATTTCTAGTCATATTAAATATAAATTTGTATTACGTAAAAATCCAACAAAACATTCCGCGCGCAACAGTTAAAATTAAGATTTTCAAAATCCATAAATAATATTTTATAAACTAATTTTGTGTTTGGTGCATTTTTTTATAGTTACTGCCCAGTTTTTATAATTACATCCCATTTATTATTTTTTAAATCCCATTTTGTTGTTAAGCCTAATGCATCCCTCCTAGGAAAGATTTGCAGCCCAGCGGGGCAGACAATAACAAGTTGACCTTGCTTGGGCATTCCTCAGAAAATGTATAGCTGGGCTAGGCATTTTCATCTTGAAAAAATTAATATCTGGGCTGGATATCTGGCCTGGGCTAGAATGGCCACAGCCCACCCAGTTAATTCGCCGCTCTCCTCTAAACAACAACGAAATCATCGCCAAGAAAAACTCTAGAGTGCTCACACCTCAAAAATACAAATACTGCTCAAGCTTCTTGGTCCCAGCTATCGACCGCACCTTGTGCAATTCTCTTGTTTATATTGACTACATAGATTGAAAATGGTGTGGGACCATGATGTCAGGAAACCAGGAGGAAGCAAAAAAAAATATAGTTGTCAGGACCCCGATCCTAAGTCACACCGATCTAGCATGTAACACATCATATCACTTTGCGGCCTCACGCACGGTATTCCCACGGGTGCCACCTTACCTGGCCCGGGACCGTTTGCACCTTTTGGCTCACGTGTATGATAGTGCCGCTAACATCCATATGACAAAGAACCCGGACTGACATGGCTAGTCGTGAACCCAAAGTGGCACTAACTTACAGGGACATGCATACATGACCCAGCAACGAACGTGTCGGTCATCAGCGAGTGAATCCGGGCTATAGCAACTGGGCTAGCAGGACTCCGGTAAACCGAGCTATAGCAGGCTAACAGGACTCTGGTAGACACCGCGTGACATTTTCCCGAAGGGACAGACACAGGAACGAAGAAGGACACATGCCGGCCAGCCTAAGTGTTCCGGAGCAGTAGCAAGCTACCAAGGCTCAGTGGAAGCACTAGGAGACATTTCCCGGTAAGAGAGGCTACCAAGGATAAACAACTAGATAGTCAGATCCCACACATACCAAGCATTTCAATAACATACACACAATATGTTCGATATGTGCAAATACAACATGGCATCACAACATGACTCTACAACTCAAGTATTTTATTCAATAGGCTCCGAGGAGCGAGATATTACAAGCATGAGTCTCATGACCCAACATTCAGAGCAAACAAGTCAAGCACAAGCGGAAGCTTAACATGTCTGAGTACAGACATCTACAAAAGAAAAAGGCTGAGAAGCCTGACTGTCTATCAGATCCTGCCGAGGGCACAAGATCGTAGCTGAGGTAACATGCTAAACGTCGAAGTCCACTCGGAACTACTAGCGAGACCGAAGTCTCTCTGCAAAAACATAAATTAAGCAATGTGAGTACAAATGTACCCAGCATGACTTACATCAGAACTAACTACATATGCATCATTATCAACAAGGGGATGGTGGGGTTTAACTGCAGCAAGCAAGCTTTGACTTGGTGGCTATCCTGAACTACGATTGCAAGTAACTCTTTTGAGGTGGCGCACACGAGTCCACATATTCACCATATCAATACACCACTATGGATCCGCTCCCGTCTCCCTACGAGAACGCCATCCATAGCACTCACGCTTATCTTGCGTATTTTAGAGTATCCACTTTCGCTTGTCTATGAACTGTATAGGGAACCCAGAAGTCCTTTACCGCGGACACGGCTATTCGAATAGATCATATTAACCCTGCAGGGGTGTACTTCTTCACACACGCTCTCACCACTTACCGCCATTTACACGACATGTACTCGGCAACCTTGAAGCGGAAGCCGAGCGAGGGTGTCGGCCACGACCTGACTAACCACACAAGTCTCTCGTCCAGGTTTATCGCCTATTCGGGTTCCATCCGCAAGGAGATCCGGCCGGGGTGTCGCTCACGGCCCCAAACGATGTGTGCAGGGTTCCCAAGCCCACCTCGACGGGTGGATCTACGCTTGGTACACCGTGCCATGGTTCCTAGTCTGTCCCAAGCGCACCTGTACCGGGTGCCACTTGGTAGACTACTAACACTACCTACAAACACCATAAACTAGTTGCAACTCCTGGACAGAGATCATGTTGATTAGTAAGTCGAGAGGGGTCGAGTTACCGGAACCCACTGTGTGGTAGTAACTGTTCATGGATCACAAACACAAAACTCAGTTCCTGAGGATGGCTTCAATGAGACAACCCACCATGTACTCCTACATGGCCTCTCACCGCTACCTTTACCAAATCGTGTTCACACACTTAGCTCACACACAGTAGGACATGTTCACACACCTCCAATTCATCCCCGATGACTCAGACCTGACACAACTCTAAGCAATAGCAGGCATGACAAACAAGCATGAATGAGTAGGCACATCAGGGCTCAAACAACTCCTACTCATGCTAGTGGGTTTCATCTGTTGACTGTGGCAATGACAGGTCATGCAGAGGATAAGGGGTTCAGCTACCGCAGCAAGTAACAAATATGTCGTTGTTGTCCTAATGCAGTAAAAGAGAGCAGGAGCGAGAGAGTGGGATTGTATCGGAATGAACAAGGGGGTTCTGCTTGCCTGGCACTCCTGAAGATAGTAATAGTTATTCATCGGTGTCATCGATCTCATCGTCGGTACCACGTCTATTGAGAGGGGACAAACACCGACAAACAAGGAAGAAACACAATCAATGCAATGCACAATATGATGCATGATCATGACAGGGCAATATGCTGTGGTTTGTGCTGATGAAACTAAAACCAGATTAAATGAAGTTGGTTTGAATCCAAGATTCAAATTCAAACTCCACATGTGGTTGTTTAAATGCCATTTAATTAAATTGTCCTAAACAGTAGTCATAAGTTGTTCTAACATGCATGAAAATGGAACAGATGGATAGATTGGATTTTTCTGATAATTTTTCATATATAAATTATTTCATTTGGAGTTATGGTTGAATTTATATGATTTTTAGAAGTTTTGGGCATTTTCTGAAAATAATAAATCATTTAAGATTTATTTAAATTCCAGAAAGGAATTATTGCGTCAGCATGACCTCACAGTGATGTCAGCAGGTCAACGGCTCGGTCCAGGTCAGACATGACATGCGGGGTCCACACGTCAGTGACATGGTTAACTTACAGAGTCAATTAAAATTAAACTAAACCTAATCTAGATTACATAAGGCTTGGTCCCACATGTCAGTGTAAGTAGGGGTAATTAGTACTAACTAACTAGTTAGGGGCGGGGCCCACATGTATTGACCCCAGGGAGGTCAAACCCCGGGTCAAACGGGTCAAACTCGTCGGCGTTGAGCCGCCGGCGAGGTCAGCGGCGGCGAGGAGCTTCGGAAAAGCTCCACAGAGCATGGCTGGATGCGCTGGAGGCAGCTCTAGGACGCTGGCAGCATGGCGCGTCGGATGGTGGTGGTCTCCGAGCCTAGAATGGCTTGTGGCGTCGCCGGCGACGACCACAGCGGCGGCCGGAGCTCGAGCGAGCTCGGGGTCGGGGCTATGGCGTGCAAAAGGACAAACTGAAGCTCCCGCGAGGCTCTATGTGTTGCTGCTAAGCTTTTGGACGCACTGGCGTGACCAAATGGTCGCCGGAGCTACGCCGGCGACAAGCTCGGGCGGCGGCGGTTCTTGGTCTTGATGAACGCAACGGCTAGAGGACGGGAAAGATGCAGGAAAGAGAGGGGAAATGCAGCGGAGCTCACTGGGAGGTCGTTGAGCAGGTCAGCATGCTTGGGGACGGCTCGGAGGCGACAAAACCACGACGGCGATCTCGGGTGCCCGAGGAGGAAGACGAGGGCGAAGACGGCTCCACAGGGCGTCCGGGCTCGTGCAGCTCGGTGAAGAGGAAGAAGACGTCGACGCGGGCCTCGGGGACGGGTTGAGGGGGCACGGCAATGGCGGTGAGCGTGCGGACGGCGAGCGACGGCTGCGGCTGCGCTCGGGTGGGTGCGCGCGAGAGGAACAGGGGAGGGGATGACCATAGGGGAAGAAGCGAGAGGGCCCGGGGGGGTGCGTGGCGTCCTCGGGTGCCTCCAGCGGCGAGCAGGTAAGCAGGAGGTGGCCAGCGTGTGGTCGCGCGCGCCGGGCACACGCCCTTCGCCCTCCTGGCAAAAGGAGGAAGACGATAGGGGAGGTGGAGCTGGGCTGGGCCGGCTATGCACAATGTTGGGCTACAGCAGCACCAGGTAAGGAAGCCCAGGTAAGGCTTTTCCCCTTTCTGTTTCCTTTTTCTATTTCCTGTTTTTATGTTCTGGTTTAAAATAAATACTAAACCATTTCATAAAATCCTGGAAATAATTATGGGTGTCGTCTGAATTATTCCAGTGACCCTTAACAATTTCCAACATTTTTGGAGCATCTAAAATATATATATATAGCATTTAAATAGCTCCAATTCAAATATGTTTGAATTAATTCAAAATCCAAAATGCCATGGAAAAATGTGCATCATCTCTGGTTACTCTTTCCAGCACTTCCCAGAAATGATGAACATTTTTAAGGCCATTTGGGATCCTGAAAATATATTTTTTAGTTGAACCTGTTTGAATTTCATTGATGCTAGGGTTTGATCAATCCCCATTTCAAATTCAAAAGAATTTAAACATGATGCAACACATGACTAGCCAGCCTAGGGCAAACCAGAACTAGGGATGTGACAATAGTTGTACATAATAAGGAGCCACTTGCGTACGTACGGTTATGGCCCTAGTGGGTCCCTACTGTCATCCAGTCAAAATAAAGTCATCTCCTGAATCATCATGTTCGTTGACGATGTTAACAATGCTCGGTGCCACGGCGAGCACAACAACTCGAAGGATGACGGAGAGGGCCTCGCGGGCCCTATGGATGGTCTGATATAGCGCCCGCTGCTCATTCAGGAAGCCAGGATCATCGGACACCTATGAGCACCTTCGAGAGACTGAGACGGCATGAAACGGTATGGCCTCGCTTGGGAGCTCTAGTTTATTTCACACATGTATTAACATACAAGTGTAATTTACTCATCATCGGAAGTAACGCGTAAAATACACGCGTAATGAAACCGAGGGTCGGAGGTCTGTAAGTAAAACTGGTGGGTTACGCGTGTAATTTGAGAGACCAGTGTATATTTTACTAGTCGAAATAGACTAACCAAGCGCTTCACCCGAGACCATCTGCTTTTATTTACAAGCGGTTTTGGTTGGAAAACGACGATCCAATTACGGTCTAAGATGATGAGTTGGTCGGAAGATCATATGGTTTCACGTCTAACCTACCCGACTTGTCATATAGGCTATGAATGAAACATAAGACGATGAACTTCTTAAGCATGGAAACAACAAAAGAGGATGATCTTCTTAACAAGCAAATCACTAGCATTAGATCGACATACAAAACAATACGAAGCATTATTCTCAGGAGGCACGGTGAACAGCTCGTGATGCCGCATACCACAACATTCCAAGCTCAACTTTGCAATCAAACACAACGCCTGGCATTACATAGACAATATTCAGAACAAACTCTTAACACAGGAATATCTTAGCAGAGTAACTATTTACTTCTAAACTGAACACAGGAACAGGAAAAAATGATCGACGCTGCTCACAGCAAAGGGCGTCCCACTCAAAAATATCAAATGCTTGTCTTCTGGCTAACATCAATGAGAAAATTTTGACAAGGTTTTCCAATTCCAATATATTAAACTAACGTCTTCTTTCTAACATCAATGATTAAACTTTGACAAGCTTTTCCCATTCAAAATATGTAATGCCTATGATCGTGGAGTCCTCTCATGGCTTCTTGTACTTGTTTCGGCACTTTTTGCCCAGTGCACTCCATGTGTTGTAGAGTTGCCTATGCTCTCTGCAGACTAGTCATGTCACCAGTGTCTACTAATACTCTATAAAGCTTCTTGGTCATTCCTTCTGTAATGTAGCGCAAATAGTGGCTGCTTCTTTCTGAAAGTGGAACGACCAACTGGACCCAGTAATGCAACAGTTTACCTTGGACACATTGGCTCCTTTTGTGCAGTTCAACTAAAATCAAAGTCGGAATAAAACCGAGCTTTAATTTTGATATCCCTGTAAGCAACAATAGGTTTAAGGGAAACAATTACTGAGAAATAACGGTTGATGACTTGTACTCCCAGAAGAAAAGAATCTACTGATCTACCTTATCTTAATGGGAAACAAAGCAGGAGAGTAGCAATTCTCCATCAGTGTGATTCATTCATATTGACTGAGACATTATCTAAACAATGCCTTGTTCAACATGTATAAAGAACGACAAAGCAAAAAAAGTACCATTCCTAAAACGATGTGACTGATTCATTTTAACAGAGACATTATCTTAACAATACCTTGGTTAAACATGTAGAAAGAACTACAAAGCAGGATAGTACCATTCCTAAAACAATGCGACTGATTCGTTTTAACAGAGGCAAAAAAGGAATCAATTACTGGCCAATAAAGGAGGACGAAACATGCAGCCACAAAAATGGTAATCCCGCCAATCCCTAACAACTGTTGCAGTTTTGACCTAAGATTCAGTAGTTAATTAATTCTGAGAGTGGCATTGCTTAATTTTACCAGCGACATTAGATTAACGAAAAGCATAAATAGTTCTAGGGGCGAGTGGGCACAACAAGAGCATGTGCTTCCATCTACTTATAAAGGGGGCGATGCAGTGTTTTGTTGTAACAAAGAAACAAGCATCATTTCTGGGTTGGAACATTTTTTTCTCACTTAATGGTAAAAGACAATAGTTCAATAACTTCAATTCAACATTTATCCAAAACAGTACCAATACAAGTAGCACAACATCTCAAAGCACACTATAGCATCATGTGGATGAATGTCGGTACTGACCTTTCTTTACCAGGATTTGAAATAGCTCGAGAGGAAGACTAGACACATATCCCAACACATATATGAAATCTCGATCTCCTTTTGTGCACTTCCACCCAAATTAAGCAAAGTCGCCGGTGTGACATTCAAGTTGAATTGCAGAAAACACTCTTAAAACATAAGTGTTTCGCGTAGCGAAGCAAAATGTCGCAATAGCAACAAGTTGAATAGATATCCTTGTTTAAACAGAGGCAAAAAAGGAATCAATTACTGACTAATAAAGGAGGAAGAAACATGCAGCCACAAAAATGGTAATCCCGCCAATCCCTAACAAGTGTTGCAATTTTGAAATAAGATTCAGTAATTAATTCAGAGAGTGGCATTGCTTAATTTTACTAGCGGCATTAGATTAACGAAAAGCATAAATAGTTCCAGGGGAGAGTGGGCGCAACAACAATATGTGTTTCCATCTACTTATAAAGGGGGTGATGCAGAGATTGTTGTAACAAAGGAACAAGCATCATGTCTGTGTTGGTCCCATTTTTGTTCACTACTTAATGGGAAAAGACATCAATACAATAGCTTCAATTCAACATTTATTTAAAACAGTACCAATACAGGTAGCACAACATCTCAAAGCACACTGCACAATCATGTGGATGAAGGCCTGTACTGACCTTTCATGAGAAGACCAAGATAAAATATGAATCTACCAACACGAATAGGAAATCCAATCTCATTTTGTGCGGCTGCAATGAAATCAAGCAAAGTGTTTCGCGCAGCGAAGCAAAATGTCGCAATTGCAACAAGTTGAATAGATATCCCTGTTTAAACACGAATAGGAAATCCAATCTCGTTTTGTGCAGTTGCACTGAAATCAAGCAAAGTGTTTCGCGTAGCGAAGCAAAATGTCGCAATAGCAACAAGTTCAATAGATATCCCTATTTAAAAAGAGGCAAAAAAGGAATCAATTACTGGCTAATAAAGTAGGATGAATCATGCGACCACAAAAATGGTAATCCCACCAATCCCTAACAAGTGTTGAAGTTTTGAAATAAGATTCAGTAGTTAATTCTGAGAGTGGCATTGCTTAATTTTACCAGCGGCATTAGATTAACAAAAAACATAAACAGTTCCAAGGGAGAGTGGGCGCAACAACACCATGTGCTTCCATCTACTTATAAAGGGGGTGATGCAGAGTTTGTTGTAACAAAGCAACAAGCATCATGTCTGGGTTGGTACCATTTTTGTTCACTACTTAATGGAAAAAGAGAGCAATACAATAGCTAATTCAACATTTATTTAAAATAGTACCAATACAAGTAGCACAACATCTCAAAACACAATGCACGATCATGTGGATGAAGGCAAGTACCAACCTGTCATGACGCACACAAGATCACCTACGAATCTGCCAACACGAATAAGAAATCCAATCTTGTTTTGTGCAGTTGCACTGAAATCAAGCAAAGTGTTTCATGTAGCGAAGCAAAATGTCGCAATAGCAACAAGTTTAATGGATACCCATGTTTTAACAGAGGCAAAAAAGGCAACAATTACTTTCCGATAAAGGAGGATCAAACAAACGGTGACAGAAAGAAGCATCTAACTTATCTTGATGGAAAACAAAGTAGGATAGTAGCATTTCTAAAACAGTTGCATTGATTCATATTACAGAGACATTCTCTTAAAACAACATTGGTTAAGAAAATGTAATTTACTTTTAACAGTGGCATTGCTTCAAATTTCTGGCGGCATTCTTAGATTAACAACAACAAAATATTTGTATGGGGCATGCCAGCACCATGTGCATCCACACGTATAAATGGGTGATGCAGAGTATGTAGCCAAGCAGCATATATACTTTGGTCCCATATTTGTTCTCTTTGAACCTTTTTCCTATGTGAGGGCAGGAAATCTAGTCCTGCACAAACTACCACCCCGTTTCTTTCCCTTTTCAACAAAGAGATCGGTTCCTTACAGATGTGTGTACTGGGTTACCCCCTTTTTCCCTTTTCGACCAATAAAGCGGCTGGATAGCTAGTCTATACTACTTTCCGTCCCTCCTTTCCTCATTGAACCACGTCCTAGATTCATGCTCCACCCCACCGCACCCTTATTTCCTCTTTGAACCAAGACCTAGATCCGACTACAGATCGAAAGAGATCCACTTGCAGCTAGAGCAACAACGGTTTCAAAGAAACTTATACCTTCGGGTCGTCGGGATGTGGCAAGGCATGCGGCGGGAGGACGGATCTGCCCACACTAAGTACGGCAGCGAGGAAGAAGGGGTCGGTGGCCCTCCCGCACAGGCGCTGGGTGAAAGAGAACAGCACAACCGGTAGTGGATTGACTCTCTCGCCGAAGGCGATAGAGCGAACGCTGCACCTCCTCCCCTTCCCGGTGCGACGGGATCCAGACGCCTCCTTCACCAGCTGTGGGGGGGAGAGAGAGACAAGTGGCCAACGTAGTCTTTTTTAGATCTGGTGAAGAGAGGGTGAGAGACTGTGAATATAGCAAACCCTAGCAAAGGAACGCTGAGCCTCCATCATGTATATATATATGTAGTGCGACGAGAGTCTGGAGAGTGCAAACCCTAGCGAACAAGCGCTGAGGCTCCAACTTATATATATACTGCTGTAGTATGGAGTGAGCTCCGGTGCCTTAACTGCAACTGCTTTTCGTTGTATGACATCTGACCCAGCCACATTTTGGGCCCACCTGTCATAAACCCAAAGGCAGGTGCACTAAAGTCAATGAAGCTGCGTCCATATAGTACTCGTGTATACGACTAATATATAGTGGAGTGGTTTTCTTATTCTCTCCATAACAATCGTTTTAAATTGCGTAAGTACGAAATGAAACTCTTTATTTAACGTACAGTGAAGAAAACTACTACTACTTCCGATGAACTAACGATCCACGCATCATAGTAGCACTTCCTGTCCTTCACGTGCAGTACACTACCCTCCCTTAAGTGAACAACCACACATGCGCCAAATTATCAGAAACGTGTGAGAGTGTGTACAAATAAAGAATTTTAATTTCAATTATCGGAAAGGTTTGAGAGTATGTACAATTTGCCCTCTCTAATAATTATGGTTTGTTGTGTTCTGCCTAAACTTGGTCAAACTTTACAAAGTTTGACTTCAGTCAAATCTAATATGCGGAGTAAATAAAAATGGAGGGCTACTACGTCCATCCGGGTTTTTAGTCCACACCATTTTTAAATCAAAGTTAATAGCTGGACAAATAAAATTACAGGGGAGCTGGAGACAAATTTGTGAGAAGGCTTAGAAATCAATACAAAACTTATGCTCTTAGTACCAACTTCGATCCTTCTTCAAGGAAACATTTGATTCATAGCCAATTGTGTTATAAAATTGCACCAACGTGAAAGACGACTGCGTCTCCAATGCAACCAAGGTGAACTGACGAAGGATATCATCTTTGTGCTTAACAAGCAAAGAGCACTGATGGAAGATAGCTTGTTTTTCATTGAAAATCGATCAGCTTCACCAGCCAACGAAACCATGAGGCGCAACCATGAGCATCGATAGGTCATCGTGGTGCTGCATCATCCATTTGGCATCAAGTTTGGGTGAGGCACCTATGAAGTTGGACAAATCCTCACTGTAGTCTGTTTCTTCTTAGTAATCAAGCTCGATGAAGGAAGAACCATGTGGCAGAGGACAGTGAGGCGGAACAACAATGGCCATCCAATTTTGTGCAGTTCCACTAAAATTGAGGAAGACATGCCTGGGTATCGAGATACGCATCGCTGTTTCCAAAAATATAAAAAGATATATATGTTGTTACTTTGTTTTACAAGATTAACAATGACATCTCAATTGTCAATAAGAATTAATGAAAAGTACACCAACAAACAGAAGCATCATGATTATCTTAAGGGGAACTAAACCAGGATACCCGAGAAAAAAAGCATTTCTTCATTTAACCAGTGATAGTATTAGATTAGCAGCAGCAATAGGAGCATATGGACAATGACCGCACAACCACCATGTACTTTTTGTCGAAACAACATGTATACCTCCACCGAGGCATGAATCAGGACAACTTTTCGTGTGGCATTTCCTCTATAATAGCAGGTGATGTTGGACTAGCCGACAAACCCTAGCTACTATACACGGGGAGCTGGGGAGTAGTCGCATAGAAGAAAACCCGCACGCAGCGACCTGGGGAGCTAGACCAGTACAAGAAGTTATACCTCAGGTGGGCGAGATGTCGTTTAGGCGGGCGGGCGGGATCTGCCCACACGACGGCAGTGAGCTAGGGCGCGGAGGACCTTCGTCCATGCCAGCGCCGGCTCTGAGAAGACGGTGCATATCGGCTTCCTCCATCGCCGATGGTGACAACGTCAACGCCACACCTCCTCACCTCCCGCAGAGGACGGGATTCAGTCGGATCTGTGACCACAAGTGAGGAGAGAGTAAGAGTGGACACTGTCATCTTGTTTTGACATGGAGAGGGTGAGTGAGCAAGATGCGAGAAACTCTATCAAACAAGAGGATATAATGGAGTAAAAAAATCTCTCCATAGCAGTGGTTTTAAAAAGAATACGCGCGTTCCTGGAAAAAAGAAATGAAAACTGGCGGACAATTTTTTAATGTACCAAGAAAGAAAACTCGATCAAAAACACGCCCCCGCTTCTAGGTCACGAGAGTCGTCGCACACACACACATAGACATAGACATGCATATCCGTGTTTACGTAAAATTCCATTTCCATCTCCATCTCCAATCATATTTGTCCAATTGGCACATATATTTACGTTGTTAATTATGTAGGCAGCAATATTAACGTACAACATCTCTTGTTTGCGGGCGTCCGGACCGCTGCCACGGCTGGTCCCGACCAACCCGAACCCTCTTCATCACCCACGCATGCTTCCCGCCTGAAACGGTCAGTGCTGCATTCATGCCCGGCCAAAGCGGACACGACCTCTCACTTGCACCGGCATTGATGTGGCGCGCCGGCCGAGAGAGCGTCGTCCGCCCCGCTTCCTGGTGCATGCGACTGCTCCACGTTCAAAGGTCGCAATAGCCGGCCACAACATGCATGTAAAAAGTTCTTGGGAGTCCGTGCTACAACTAGCTGTCCTCCCCCAACTCGTCAATCTCTTCCAGTAGTGCTAGTACTCCATGGCGCGATCCATCGACAAGCAGGCGGGAAAGTTATCGTATACTCGGTTTGCGGTGAGTGGCATGCCAAGCGACCATGTGGGGTCGAGCCGTGGAGGAGGGTGAGACACGAACACGACAGAGGTTATTTAAGCATTGGTTTTGCTCGATGGCGCGATCAAACGAAACGAAACGTTGGTTTCTCTCTGTTTCCATTTTTTCTCCGGAAAAACGGAAACTTTCCAATCCATTTTCATTCCTATTCCAAGGTTGCCCCGTTAAAACATTCCATCAAATACAAAGGAAAACTAACACGCATGCTGATGCACCTTAATGATTCATAGATCATAGCCAATATTTACTTCACAACTAAAGACAAAAGCTGTGAGAGCATGTATGAAAGAAAAACTACTAATGGGGTCACTACGACTTAAACCCTAAACCCTAAACATGATTTAATTTCTTGGCCAGGTAGAACCTGTCGAAGGAAAGATGGCTGGCACCCTCGGATCATACAATGCTTTTGTGCAGTTCCATTAAAATCGAGTTGAGCATCCCTGATGGCAAAGATATTGAAGAAGTGTGATTAGAATAATAGTACTGGCACTAGTTCATGAGACATAAACTCATCACAAGTAGAAGTTGGTCGAAGTAGAGAAAGATCGACATGGAGATGGAGCTACATGGGGAGCTGCAGCAGTGGAAGAAGACAGCTTGAAAAGGAAGATGGACTACCTGGGACGTCGGGCTATAGCTAGAAGGGCGGTTGGGACGCGACATCAGCCCATACCGCGGTGACCCCCGATTGGGATGCACCGACTGTGGGTTTTCTCCCTCGCCGATGTCGACCGCATCTACACAAAACATTGTTCCCTTCCCCTAGCTGTGGGATCAGGCCAGATATGTGACCAGCAGTGTGGCCACCGCCATTCTATGCTTGTCAAGAGAGCAACCCAAGCAAGCAGGCTTGTAGCTTAGGCTCCTGCTAGTGTATATAGAGTGGTTTTCTTTTTCTCTCCATATCAACCATTTTATATTGCGTACGTGTCATTGAAGAGTGAAATGATGGTTGCTTCTTCCGCCTAACTTACTGTGTGATTTGACTGCTCCTTAGTGGCTCCTACATGTACTCCCCCTACGTGTATGCAACAGTCACACGTACACATGGACGCAAAAACGCATGCGACGCCCTAATGCATGCATGTCCGAACACACGAGCAACACACACAGTCACGCTCAAGTGCTCAACCTACACGTGCATGCACACACATACTCAGCCAGGGTGAGCTAGTGCCAGTACAAACACTGGAAACAAAAAATATACTGAGCGCAATGAGCATATTATGAAGTCCGCTAAACATATTTTTACAAATATATAGTGACAGACAATGTATTTATCTTGTTTGAAATTAAGCCATATTAACCGAAGAGGAGGCAGTATGGACTAGCATTACTTTGTGGTGTCCCGTCAACTTGTCGAACGAGGAGAAGCTTGCGCGCGTTGGCTCGCAGGACAAGGAGAAACTTTTGACTAATGCAATCTCTCCCTCGCTCAGGCGATGGACGTGCAATAGTTAATTCGGTGTCAGATTGCCAGAAGCATACACTATACTAGTACTATAATTGTTCGACTTCCCAAAGAGGCGAATAGCCAAGCGTAAAGCTTACTAGTACTAGTACTACTACTATAGTCTATAGAGGTACGTACTATACTAGTACTAGGAATAGTTTGGAGGAGCGTCTGCACTCTTATTATAATTTTAAAATGTTATAAAGCAATCTTCAACACATTTGGTTCTATTCGAGGGTTCTCGCATGTGATAATGGAAGTTGATTGCATGGAACACTCACCACAATTCTCGCTTAATTCTGTCTCATATCCTGTTACAAATAGGAGCGCTCGGTAATATTTCCTCTTTTTTTGTTATTCAGCATGTAAACAGGTCAGCAAACCTTGCGGCGCATCTTTGTGCGAACCGTGCTTGCTGCACTTTGAATGTGGCCGAGAGCTGGCTTGATGAAACACCTCGTTTCCTACTTCTTTTCTTGCGGGGTACCTCGCTTCCTAGTGACTAGTGTCTTGGCTGATCGTCCTAAGAATGCTTATATATTAATAAAGCTCTCTCATTTACCCGCAAAAAAGATTAAGCCATATTAACCGGAAAGGAGGGAGTATGGACTAGCACTACTTTTTGGCGTGTCCCGTCGACTCGCAGAATGAGGAGAAGCCTGCAGGACAAGGTGAAGCTCGCTTACGCCTTTTGACTAATGCAACCTACCCTCGCGCAGGCGATGGACATGCATCAGTCCATTCAGTGTCAGAGTATCAGAGGCATACACTGTAGTACCCAACATGCGGAGTACTAATAACCCACAAGTATAGGGGATCACAACAGTTTTCGAGGGTAGATTATTCAATCCAAATTTATTGATTCGACACAAGGGGTGCCAAAGAATATTCTCAAGTATTAGCAGTTGAGTTGTCAATTCAACCACACCTGGATAACTTAGTATCTGCAGCAAAGTATTTAGTAGCAAAGTAGTATGATAGTAATGGTAACAGTGGCAAAAGTAACGATAGCAGTTTTGTAGTGATTGTAACAGTAGCAACAGAAAAGTAAATAAGCGAAGCACAATATGTGAAAAGCTCGCAAGCATTGGATCAGTGATGGATAATTATGTCGGATACGATTCCTCATGTAATAGCTATAACATAGGGTGACACAGAACTAGCTCCAGTTCATCAATGTGATGTAGGCATGTATTCCAAATATAGTCATACATGCTTATGGAAAAGAACTTGCATGACATCTTTTGTCCTACCCCCCC
>NC_041387.1:233529311-233554104 GCF_002162155.2 Triticum dicoccoides | reverse complement strand
TAAGGGATATTAAGGCCTCCTTTTAATAGAGTACCGGACCAAAGCATTAACATATAGTGAATACATGAACTCCTCAAACTACGGTCATCACCGAGAAGTATCCCGATTATTGTCACTTTGGGGTTGTCGGATCATAACACATAATAGGTGACTATAGACTTGCAAGATAGGATCAAGAACTCACATATATTCATGAAAACATAATAGGTTCAGATATGAAATCACGGCATTCGGGCCCTAGTGACAAGCATTAAGCATAGCAAAGTCATAGCAACATCAATCTCAGAACATAGTGGATACTAGGGATCAAACCCTAACAAAACTAACTTGATTACATGGTAAACCTTATCCAACCCATCACCGTCCATCAAGCCTACGATGGAATTACGCACGCAAGGCGGTGAGGATCATGAAATTGGTGATGGAGGATGGTTGATGATGACGACAGCGACGAATCTCCATCTCCGGAGCCCCGAACGAACTCTAGATCAGCCCTCCCGAGAGAGATTAGGGCTTGGCGGTGGTATGTATTGTAAAACACAATGAAACTTTCTCTCTGATTTTTTTCTCCACAAAACGGAATATATAGAGTTGGAGTTGAGGTCGATGGAGCATCAGGGGGCCCATGAGACAGGGGGCGCAACCCCCACCCTCATGGACAGGGTGTGGGCCCCCTGGCCTTGAGTCTTTTGCCATTATTTTTTATATTTTCCAAAAGTTATCTCCGTGGATTTTCCGGTCATTCCGAGAACTTTTGTTTTCTGCACAATAAACAACACCATGGCAGTTCTGCTAAAAACAGCGTCAGTCCGGGTTAGTTTCATTCAAATCATGCAAGTTAGAGTCCAAAACAAGGGAAAAAGTGTTTGGAAAAGTAGATATGTTGGATACGTATCAACTCCCCCAAGCTTAAACCTTTTCTTGTCCTCAAACAATTCAGATGATAAACTGAAAGTGATAAAGAAAAACTTTTACAAACTCTATTTGCTCTAGTTGTTGTAAATATGTAAAGCCAACATTCAAGTTTTTAGCAAATATTATGAACTAACCATATTCACAATAACACTTAGGTCTCATGTTTACTCATATCAATGGCATAATCAACTAGCGAGCAATAATAATAAAACTCGGATGACAACACTTTCTCAAAACAATCATAATATGATATAACAAGATGGTATCTCGCTAGCCCTTTCTGAGACCGCACAACATAAATGCAGAGCACCTTTAAGGATCAAGGACTGACTAAACATTTTAATTCATGTTAAAAGAGATCCAGTCAAGTCATACCCAATATAAACTAATATTAATGAATGCAAATAACAGAGTGCTCTCCAGCGGGTGCTTTTTAATAAGAGGGTGATGACTCAACATAAAAGTAAATAGATAGGCCCTTCGCAGAGGGAATCAGGGATTTGTAGAGGTGCTAGAGGTCGATTTTAAAATAGAGATGAATAACATTTTGAGCGGTATACTTTCACTGTCAACGCAACAACTATGAGATGGCAATATCTTCCATGCTACACACATTATAGGCGGTTCCCAAACAGAATGGTAAAGTTTATACTCCCCCACCACCAACAAGCACACTCCACTGCCATCCGAAACAACAGGGCACTGTCCATACAAACAACAGTCCTGGGGGAGTTTTGTTTTAATTATTTTGATTTGCTTTAATATTTTTGATCATGGGAGTGGGCATCCCGGTTACCAGCCATTTTCTCGTGAATGAGGGGCGGAGTCCACTCCTCTTGAGAATAACCCACCTGGCATGGACGATACAGATAGCCCTAGTTGAAACATGAGCTGCTCGAACATACAAAACATAATTTCATTTGAAGGGTTGGAGTTGCGCACATACAAATTTACTTGGAACGGTAGGTAAATACCGCATATAGGAAGGTATGGTGGACTCATATGGAATAACTTTGGGGTTTATGGAGTTTGGATGCACAAGCAGTATTCACGCTTAGTACAGGTGAAGGCTAGCAGAAGACTGGGAAGCGACCAACTGAGAGAGCGACAACAGTCATGAACATGCATTAAAATTAATCAACACCGAGTGCAAGCATGAGTAGGATATAATCTACAGTGAACATAAATATCATGAAGGCTATGTTGATTTTGTTTCAACTAAATGCGTGAACATGTGCCAAGTCAAGTCACTCGAATCATTCAAAGGAGGATACCATCCGATCATACCACATCACAACCATTTTAATAGCATGTTGGCATGCAAGGTAAACCATTATAAGCCCCTAGATAATTAAGCATGGTATAAGAAACTATAATCTCTAATTTTCCTTGCAAACATGTTTATTCATAATAGGCTGAATCAGGAGCGATGAACTCATCATATTTACAAAAACAAGAGAGGTCGAGTTCATACCAGCTTCTCTCATCTCAATCAGTTCATCATATATCGTCATTATTGCCTTTCACTTGCACGACCGAACGGTGTTTATAATAATAATAGTGCACGTGCATTGGACTAAGTTGGAATCTGCAAGCATTCAATTCAAGAGAGAAGAGAAGTTAATATGGGCTCTAAGTTAAATCAACAATCATGCATATGAGAGCCACTAAACATTTTCATTATGGTCTTCTACTCTCGACCCCCAAAGGAAAGAAAAGAAAATAAAACTATTTACACGGGAAAGCTCCCAACAAGTAAAAAGAAGAACGAGAAATCTTTTTGGGTTTTCTTTTTAATTACTACTACAAGCATGGAAAATAAACTAACTAATTTTTTTGGTTTTCTTAAGGTTTATCAAAGACACAAGAAGAAAGCTAGAAAAATAAATTAAACTAGCATGGATAATACAATGAAACAGTATGAGCACCGACAACTAGAATAGGTGTGTGAACATGAATGTAAAGTCAGTGAGAAATACGTACTCCCCCAAGCTTCGGCTTTTGGCCTAAGTTAGTCTATGGCCATGGATAACGGCTACTCTCCCCGGTGTACTGAGGAGTGTCATCAGGATACCACTAGCTAGCGATCTCCTCCGGATCCCACTGATAAGATGATGGACGATCAGGGTCAAGTGGAGGTTCTGACTCAGGCTCTAAAGTGGATGTCTGGCCTCAATGCACGTACACCGCTTTCGGCAAGACAAGGTAATGGTCTGCAGTTAAATCAAACAACAAAGGCGCAGGCAGGGTAATAATCTCGTTGTGTTTCTTATTAAATCTCAAGTTATACAGAAGCATCTTATCATCATTGTCAACAATAAACTCATGCGCTACCATGCTCCTGTAATCTAAATAAGTAAGAGGCAGCAGTGTCTCCTCTTTCCCATCATGTCTAATAGGTATCTCAAATTTTTTTGCAAGGCGTGCAACATAGATACCTCCAAAGATGGGGTCCTTTGTACGGTTCAGGTTTAACCGTTTAGCAGTAACGGCACCCATACTAAAAGTGTTATCACCAAATAAGGCATGGAACAGAATAATAATATCGGGAACACTGAAGTTTCCTCTATTTCCAGGACCAATTAAGCATCGACTAGCAAATATGGCAAAGTAGCGTAAAACAGGAAAATGTATGCTAGTGATTCTCGCATCGGAGCCCTTCTTCGAATCCCCTACAGTAATAGTGTTAACAAAACCATCCACATCTTTATGATGTGGTTCATCTAAGATGCCCTCAAAGGGTATTCTACAAACCATGCAAAAGTTACGTAATGACATTTCCTTAGTCTTATCATATAAATGAAATACTGAAGGAGGTGAATTCTTAGGATAATAGTAAAAGTTTTGCACGAAAGTATTGGTGAGTAAGAGATACTGATCGATCCTTTCGTTGAGGAAGTCTGTGAGGCCCGCATTTTTAGCCAAAGAATAAAAGTCTTCATAAATCCCGGCTTCTCTTAAGAAATTATCACACAGCCACTCATAAGGCCTTACTTCCGCTACACGAGGAAGATTATACTTGGCCTTTTCTTTCTCCTTAGCTTGTTTATCCTTGGAGCCTTGGCTAGAAGAGCCTCTCAATAATCTCCTTATCATTTTCTGAAAATTTCTGAAATTTTTAGTAACTTCAAAATAGAAGTGAATGAAACTAAACAAAACCGATAGCAACTACTCCCATAAGTGCCTAGAGCCTATATCATGCATCAAAATTACTTGGGACCTCATAAATTTGACATGCAAGCTCAAGAACAGGGTCACCTAGGCAGCAAAAATTTGCAATTGAATAAAGCACTAGAACAAAAACTAATTGTACCAATGGAGGAGTCACATACCAAGGAACAATCCCCCACAACAGTTTTGTGAAAGGAGCTTTGAGCAAGGAGATCAAAAATCGCAGCAAAATGAGCTAGAACTCGTTCTTGAGCTGGATCGGGAAGTTTTTGGGAGGAAGATGGAGTGTGTGGGTGCAGGAATAAGTGGAAGGGGGCCACCGTGGGCCCACGAGATAGGGGGCGTGCCCAGGGGGAGTGGGTGCGCCCTCCACCCTCATGGCCAGGTGCTTGCCCCTCCTGCTGTGTTCTTAGTGCCTAAATCCTCAAATATTCCATAAAAATCATACTAAATTTGCAGGGCATTTGGAGCACTTTTATTTTTGGGATATTTTTTTATTGCATGGATAATTCAGAAAACAGATAGATAATACTATTTTTCCTTTAATTATTCTAAATAACAAAAAGTAAAAATAGGGTACAAAAGGTTGTTCCTTCTAGTTTCATCCATCTCATGATCATCAAAAGGAATCCACTAACAAGGTTGATCAAGTCTTGCTAGCAAACTCATTTCGAATAACATGGAACCGGAGAAATTTCGAATAACACTACGTTACCTCAACGGGGATATGCACATCCCCAACAATAAGAATATCATACTTTTTCTTGACAGTAGGAAGAGGAATTCAAAACCTCCAATAATGATAGTTGGAAATTTTCCAATAGAATTGATGCTATGAACTTGAGGTTTTTTCCTCGGAAAGTGTACTGTATGATCATTACCATTAACATGAAAAGTGACATTGCCTTTGTTGCAATCAATAACAGTCCCTGCTTTATTCAAAAAGGGTCTGCGAAGGATAATCGACATACTATCATCCTCGGGAATATCAAGAATAACAAAGTCCGTTAAGATAGTGACATTGCAAAACAACAGGCACATCCTCACAAATACCGACAGTTATGGCAGTTGATTTATCGGCCATTTGCAAAGATATTTCAGTAGGTGTCAACTTATTCAATTCAAGTCTACGATATAAAGAGAGAGGCATAACACTAACACCGGCTCCAAGATCACATAAAGCAGTTTTAACATAATTTCTTTTAATGGAGCATGGTATAGTTGGTACCCCTGGATCTCCTAGTTTCTTAGGTATTCCACCTTTAAAAGTATAATTAGCAAGCATGGTGGAAATTTCAGCTTCCAGTATCTTTCTTTTAATTTTAATGATATCCTTCATATATTTAGCATAAGGGTTTACTTTAAGCATATCAGTTAAGCGCATACGTAAGAAGATAGGTCTAATCATTTCAGCAAAGCGCTCAAAATCTTCATCATCCTTTGTCTTGGATGGTTTGGGAGGAAAGGGCATGGGTTTCTGAACCCATGGTTCTCTTTCTTTACCATGCTTCCTAGCAACAAAATCTCTTTTGTCATAACATTGATTCTTTGATTGTGGGTTATCAAGATCAACAACAAGTTCAATCTCTACATCATTATTATTGCTAGGTTGAGCATCTACATGAACATTATCATTAACATTATCACTAGGTTCATGTTCATCACCTGATTGTGTTTCAGCATCAGAAATAGAAATATCATTGGGATTCTCAGGTGTGTCTACAATAGGTTCACTATAAGCATGCAAAGACCTAGCACTTCTCTTTTTCTGCTTCTTAGAAGAACTAGGTGCCTCTAAATTCTTTCTCTGAGAATCCTGCTCGATTTTCTTAGGGTGGCCTTCAGGATACAAATGTTCCTGAGTCATTCTACCAGTTCTAGTAGCCACTCTAACAGCAAAGTCGTGTTTATTATTTAATTCATCGAGCAAATCACTTTGAGCCTTAAGTACTTGCTCCGCTTGAGTGGTAACCATAGAAGCATATTTGCTAATGAGTTTAAGTTCACCTTTAACTCTAGCCAAATAATCACTCAAGCATCCTATCATGAAATTATTACTCTTTAACTCCCTACCAACATAAGCATTAAAACTTTCTTGTCTAGCCATAAAGTCATCAAATTCATCTAAGCATTGGCTATGAAATTTAGTAGACAGAAATTTAACTTTATCATATCTGTAGAGAGAATTTACCTTTACTACCTGTGTCGGGTTATCAAGACAATGTGTTTCTTCGACAGGCGGTAAATTAAGACCATGTATTTCTTCAATAGGAGGTAAATTCTTAACATCTTCAGCTTTAATACCTTTTTCTTTCATAGATTTTTTTGCCTCTTGCATATCTTCAGGACTGAGAAATAGAACACCCCTCTTCTTCAGAGTTGGCTTAGGAATTGTCTCAGGAGTTGGCTCAATTAGCTCAGGAATTGGCTCAAGAAGAGTTAAATTATTTTCATTAGTCGACATATTATTCAATAGCAATTCAGCTTGGTCGACTGTTCTTTCCCTGAAAACACAACTAGCACAACTCCCCTCGTAGTTGAGGGAAAAATCTTAGGTCTTGTGTCTTTCAAGTTCTTCATAGTGATCAGTAGAAATAAATCCCAAGTGACTCAAATAATGGAGCTATGCTCCCCGACAACGGCGCCAGAGATTAGTCTTGATAACCCACAAGTATAGGGGGTCACAACAGTTTTCGAGGGTAGAGTATTCAACCCAAATTTATTGATTCGACACAAGGGGAGCCAAATAATATTCTCAAGTATTAGCAGTTGAGTTGCCAATTCAACCACACCTGGATAACTTAGTATCAGCAGCAAAGTATTTAGTAGCAAAGTAGTACGATAGTAATGGTAACAGTGGCAAAAGTAACGATAGCAGTTTTGTAGTGATTGTAACAGTAGCAACAGAAAAGTAAATAAGCAAAGCACAATATGTGGAAAGCTCGTATGCATTGGATTAGTGATGGGTAATTATGTCGGATGCGATTCCTCATGTAATAGCTATAACATAGGGTGACACAGAACTAGCTCCAGTTCATCAATGTAATGTAGGCATGTATTCCGAATATAGTCATACGTGCTTATGGAAAAGAACTTGCATGACATCTTTTGTCCTACCCCCTCCCCTGTGGCAGTGGGGTCCTAGTGGAAACTAAGGGATATTAAGGCCTCCTTTTAATAGAGTACCGGACCAAAACATTAACACATAGTGAATACATGAACTCCTCAAACTACGATCGTCACCGAGAAGTATCCCGATTGTTGTCACTTTGGGGTTGTCAGATCACAACACATAATAGATGACTATAGACATGCAAGATACGATAAAGAACTCACATATATTCATGAAAACATAATAGGTTCGGATCTGAAATCATGGCACTCGGGCCCTAGTGACAAGCATTAAGCATAGCAAAGTCATAGCAACATCAATCTCAGAACATAGTGGATACTAGGGATCAAACCCTAACAAAACTAACTTGATTATATGGTAAATCTCATCCAACCCATTAACGTCCAGCAAGCCTACGATGGAATTACTCACGCACGGCGGTGAGCATCATGAAATTGGTGATGGAGGATGGTTGATGATGACGACAGCGACGAATCTCCCTCTTCGAAGCCCCGAACAGACTCCAAATCAGCCCTCTTGAGAGAGATTAGGGCTTGGCGGCGGCTCCGTATCGTAAAACACGATGAAACATTCTCTCTAATTTTTTTCTCCATGAAACAGAATATATAGAGTTGGAGTTGAGGTCAGTGGAGCATCAGGGGGCCCACGAGGCAGGGGGTGCGCCCAGGGGGAGGGGCGCGCCCCCCACCCTCGTGGACAGGGTGTGGGCCCCTGGCCTTGATTCTTTCGCCAGTATTATTTATATTTTCCAAAAGTTATCTCCGTGGATTTTCAGGTCATTCTGAGAACTTTTGTTTTCTGCACAATAAACAACACCATGGCTATTCTGCTGAAAATAGCGTCAGTCTGGGTTAGTTTCATTCAAATCATGCAAGTTAGAGTCCAAAACAAGGGCAGAAGTGTTTGGAAAAGTAGATACGTTAGAGAGGTATCAAGTACCATCATTGTTCGACTTCACGAAGACGTGAAGAGCCAAGCGCAAGGTTTAGTTGTACGAGTAGTACTACTACTAGAACCGCATGGTGGAGCGGCTGTAGTCTTATTTTTTAATCTCTGATAAAGTACACGTTTATTCCGGAGAAGGGCGGAAAATGGCAGCCCAACATGTAATGATGATATCGATCAACCATGCTTGAATATATCTTGGCCTTCGTGCGAGCCCGTCTGTGTGTTCTCGCTCCTCGTCTCTCTCAAGGAACGGCTGGTTGGCCATATTGCCATCAATTGAGATAGGTTTGCTCTCACTCCTGTTCCACATGTCAGTGATATGCCAAGAGGAGGTGCGTTGACCGACTGTCCATATGCGTACTTGGTTTTGCACCTTCATACTCCTCCTCCCTCTGTCACAGTTTACAGGGCGCGCTTCATTATGATGCATTTCTCTCAATGCATTTCCACCACCAGAGAGACTTTAGATGCGTTTGGTTTAATGCTCAATTAATTAGGGCGTGGTAACTGCAATCAAGTCCACAATTTGCTCTCGATGTACTACTATGGAGTGGAGTAAGTGCATGCATGTGTGTACCCGGGGTGGAAGCACTGCATGCCTGTGTGTACCTGGGGTGGAAGCACTGCATGCATGTGTGTACGCATTATTTCCTCTAGTAATAGATGCCATGCTACAACTACCAATGCTATTTTTTAGGCCGATCGCTAGTCGCCTTGGTCCCATAGATTTTTTCTTCTTTCTGAAGCGTGCTCTATAAACAGGGACGGATGGAGTAGTATGAGCGTATTCAAAGAAGAGCGTATTGATGGTTGCTTCTTCCGAGCAACTTACAGTGGGAAAGGTGGGGCTTATGATTTGACTGCTCATTACTCAATATTAATGTGTCGGTGTACTAGAATAGGGGTACCCTAGTACCCCGAACTTGTGCACGGGCAGTTGCAGCACCCCGCGGCAAAGGCTTGCCGGGTGATCGCCAAGATCCCCCAAGGTTCTCTTGGAGCCATCCAAGAACAAAGTATTTAAGCTAAGGAGACAAGACCCCGGCAAGAGGAGCTTGCCGGGAAGGTCAACCAAGGCGCTCCAAGGAACTTGCCGTGACGCGCCACGCGCTCCGGCAAGGCAACAAGGCCCCGGCAAGAGGAGCTTGCCGGGAAGACCAACCAAGGTACCTCGAAGCCCGGTGAGCGACAAGCTTCCGGACACGACAAGATAACAAACAGAGGCAAGGCGCTTGCCGCGGCAGGCGGCCACTCTGCGTCCATGCTCCAGCGCATCCACCAACGTGTCGCTCTGGGGGCCTCTCCGGGCGTGCGTGGCGGGAGGCTGTGCAGCCAGCGGTGCGCAGTGGCATGCGAAGCTGACAAGATCGCCATCGTGGCAAACGATGGCGCCCCTAACGGTCCTTTTCTGCACTGTTCGGGCGACTCAGACGGGAATTTAATGCCCTTGTCCCCTGCCGTCAGGGTTAGGTAGGGTGCACTATGCAAGCAACTGTATCAACTACCTCGCTTTTTACGTTTTTACCCTCCTCTGCGTTGCCACCTGTCGGTGACCCCTTTAGCGTATAAAAGGAGGCCCATGCGCAACGTAGGGGGGGATCGGCTAATAGGTTCGGAGCCTCAGACAGTTTGCTTCGATCCATTGGTAGCCCAGGGAACATCACACTCTCGCTTTGGAGAGCAAGAACACTAGATAATATAACCAGACAAGCAGCAGTAGGAGTGTTATCTCTCCGGAGAGCTCCGAAGCTGGGTAAACTGCTCGTGTGCCTCGCCTCAATCTGCTCTTCGTGCGATCTCCGCCCCCCACCGAACCGAAAGGGGTCCGGTCCGCCGGCCCCATAGGTGTTCGAGGATCAGTTCACCCCGACATCTTTGGCGTGCCAGGTTAGGGGGCATCAAGATTGCGTGAATCTGATCCGGCGTTCACACGAGCTAGATCCTTATTCCCTTCATCAACATGCCACCAAAGAAGAAGACTTCGGCGGCGGCCGCTCCATCCACGTCACTTCCGCCACCGTTGGAGCAAACGAGTGGTGGGATGGACGCCGCTGGAAGAAAAGACGTCGACGAGGAAGCCCATGATGCCGCCAGGTCCAAGAACAAGGTTGCACAAACCTCGGCGACTGTACATGTTCCACGCCACTCTCAGGAGGCGCAAGATCAACAGCGTCATGGCACTAGCAGTGCCATACGCATGATAGCCCAAGACCAAGCTGGTGGATCTCGGAGCGCTCAAGACCAGCATGCACGCCAGCGTGCTGGCACGAGCGGGGCACGGTCGCCTGGACGGGATACTGCTCCTTCTAACATAGTTAGAAGTTCGAGCACGTCCCGTTCCTCGCGCCGTCCGCCACTGCCACCCACCACCCCAGCAGAAGCCTTGGCGCGAGCTCAACTTCTCCTAGATTACCCTCCGACATCAGACAAGATCAACGAATGGAGAGCCACCATTCAGAGCCTCATTGGCTACGCCAACGGCGACACTCCA
This sequence comes from Triticum dicoccoides, assembly GCF_002162155.2. NCBI lineage: Eukaryota > Viridiplantae > Streptophyta > Magnoliopsida > Poales > Poaceae > Triticum > Triticum dicoccoides. The sequence goes on along the minus strand of NC_041387.1, from coordinate 233,543,446 downwards.
CGGCGGCCGAGCGCGTCGCCGCCGCGGCAGGACCGCCGGACGCGAGCCGGTGGCGACGAAACGGGCGGAGGTGCAACTACCATGCAATCACCGCCCCGAAGGCCAAGATCACCGACTCGCCGGATCCACCTCGACAGCGACTCCACTGCATCGTCGGATCCACGAGCTTGTCGCGATCAGCGCCAAGTTCTTCATGATCGACAACAAGAAGACGCTCGAACCCGCATCGAGCACCGAAGAGAAGCGCGACGTCAATCCGACAAGCGCGCTGGGCCCTCTGTTGACGTGCATGCGCCAGGGGAACCAGGTGATCTTCCGTACGCGGTAGGTTGTCCTGCGTTCACTCGTGAGCTGCGGCAATTCCAGTGGCCCAGTACAAAGAACTTTAAGCTAGACGTAGCGGAGAAGTAAGACGGAAAAACGCATCCGTCAGAGTTCCTCAGCATCTACACCATTGCGGTGCAAGCTGCCGGGGGACGAGATGACAAGATCCTTGCCAACTACTTCCCGCTGGTGCTCAAGCCCAATGTCAGATCCTGGCTCATGCACCTGCCGGACAACTCCATATCCTCTTGGGTTGATCTGTGCCATCAGTTTGTCGGCGCCTTTACAGGCGGACACAAGCCTCATGGCCAGGAGAGTGATCTTCATCTGCTCGCCCAGAAGGAAGGAGAGCCCCTGCGCAAGTACATTCAGAGATTCAGTAGTGTGCAGCACAACATCCCAGACGTCCACCCTGCCACGGTGATCAGCGCGTTCCATCAGAACGTCCGGAACCGCAGGATGCGGGAGGAAATGGCGATGTGCAAGATCAGGGACGTCAGCGAGTTATATGCACTGGCCGACAAGTGCGCGCCTGCTAAGGAAGGGAGGAGACTCCCCGGAGAAAACATAGGAGCAGGGGGATCTGATAGTGAAGATGCTGCCCCGACAAGGAAAAACCGGCGGCGGAACAATAGAAGGAGGAAAGGCAAAGAAGTGCTAGTTGTCGAGCAGTCCGGCAACGGTGGTAGCGCCAAGGAAGCCAAAGCTGGTGACTCCGGCAAGGAGGTTGCCGCGGAGGTAGCGATCGCCGACAAGCAGGATGGCACCAACAAGCAGTATTGCAAGATTCACCGCACCAAGGGCCATGATCTTCAGAACTGTAAGAGAGTCGAGCAGCTTGTTGAGCAACAGAAAGCTGAATACGAGCGGCGCGATAAAGAGAAGGCCCAGGCAAGAAACGTCCCGGCCGAGGAGGACGCCGCGGCAAAGCCAAGCAGCGCCAAGGAGACAGACCTCCTCGCAGTCGCGATAACGATGAAGATCACGGCGACGATGAAGATATGGATGATGAGGAGACTGATGAGCAAGAGTTCCAGAAAGCCACAGAGGTCCTGTGCGTTGACGGTGATGCTTCTCTGCATGCCTCGCACCGCCAGCTCAAGCAGTGGGTGTGGGAAGTTAATGCCGTAGAACCACCCATCGAGTCACGCAAGCCTATGAAATGGTCCGGCATGCCTATCATCTTTGATATTGAGGACACCCAGATCGCATAACTGCGGTCGGGTGCTTGCCGATGTTGGTTTCACCAACAATCCACAACCTCAAGGTCACTAAGATGCTAGTTGACGATGGGGCCGGCTTGAATCTGATCTCCTCCGCGGTGCTCCAGAAACTCCAGATCCCTGACAGCGAGCTCGAAGAGACCGGCACATTTCAAGGAATCAACCCGGGAAGGAGCAAGCCAAAGGGAAAGATCACGTTGCCGGTAACATTTGGCAGTGAGCTGAACTTCAGGACTGAGAGGGTCACGTTTGACGTTGCCGACATTCCATTACCTTACAATGGAATCCTTGGCCGTCCGGCACTCGCGAAGTTCATGGCAGCCTCTCACTATGCGTGCAACGTACTGAAAATGCCAGGCCCAATAAGTGTCATCTCTGTCCCTGGCGACAAGAAGGATGCTCTTCTTTGTGCCGACAAAATCTACCGGGAAGCAGCAGCCGCAGCAGAACAAAGGACACTTGCTGCTGAAGCTCCCGGGGGGAAGAAGAAGACCAAGTCCGGCAAGAGCTCTGATGCCTACTCCGGCAAGCGCACCTCCTCGGAGTGCTGCGCTACCGTTGAGGGCGCACCATCGAGCTCCACCGGCAAGTGTAAGAAGGCAATGGCAGCTCCACCTGAGACTAAGAAGGTGTCCGCCAAGGAGGATGGCACTGGTGGTACCTTCACCATCAGTGCCACTCTTGACCCCAAATAGGAAAGTGCGCTCGTTGCTTTCCTGCGGGCGAATGTCGACGTGTTTGCGTGGCAACCGTCTGATATCCCCGGTGTTCCCAGGAAAGTGATTGAGCACCACCTTGCTGTCTGTCCTCATGCGCGGCCCGTCAAGCAGAGAGTCAGGAAGCCCAGCAGTCAAGTATGTACCAGTTTGCTGATAGCATACTGTACAGAAGAAGACTCAACGGTGTGAAATTGAAGTGTATTCACCGGGAAGATGGACCAGCCAGCTCAAGCTCTCCAGACGATCCCTTTATCCTGGCCATTTTCGGTATGGGGGCTCGATATCATCGGCCCCTTCCCCCGCGCTGTCGGGGGCTTTGAGTACTTGTACGTCGCAATCGACAAGTTCACAAAGTGGCCGGAAGTGCAGCCAGTGAGGAAGGTGACAGCACAGTCAGTAGTCAAGTTCTTCCGGTCGATTGTTTGCCGTTTCGGGATCCCTAACAGGATCATCACCGACAACGGCACGCAATTCACGAGTCGCACCTTCATGCAGTACGTCCAAGACCTTGGCGCCAAGGTCTGCTTCGCTTCTGTTGCTCATCCGAGAAGCAACGGTCAAGCAGAGAGGGCAAATGCTGAAGTGCTGCGCGGACTCAAGACCAGAACTTTCGACAGGCTGCACAGGTGCGGAATGAACTGGATCGAGGAGCTGCCGGTGGTTCTTTGGTCGATCAGAACGACGCCAAATCGAGCCACTGGCCAGACACCTTTCACTCTAGTCTATGGAGCAGAGGCAGTTCTCCCCATGAAACTCGTATACGGATCACCTCGAGTGCTCGCTTATGATGAGCTCGAGCAAGAACAGCTGCGGCAAGACGACGTGCTGCTCCTTGAGGAAGATCGTCTTCAGGCTGCTGTACGAGCTGCTCGATACCAGCAAGCTTTGCGCCGCTATCATAGCCGCAAAGTTAAGCCAAAAGCTTCGAGGAAGGCGACCTTGTTCTTCGGCGTGTTTAGTCCGCCAAGAATTCCAACAAGTTGACGCCGAAGTGGGAAGGCCCTTATCGGGTGAAACAAGTCACAAGGCCTGGCGCTGTCCGCCTTGAGACCGAAGATGGCATTCCAGTGAGCAACTCCTGGAACATAAAACATCTTCGTAAGTTTTTCCCATAAGGCCCGATTGCCGGAACCCGTTCCAGCAACCACCTTTTGTACAAGTCTTGCCGCTGTTGCATGTAATCCTTTGTACAAAGCCGGGCGCAGATCCCGTGCATAAGTAAAACCCCATGTGCTCCGCACAGCCTGTCCTTTTCATGCATTAATTCCTTTCTTGCGTGTGATTATCTGACACTTTGTGCAGCACTTACATCCGGTAAGTAGTAATGAGCCGAAGAGCTCCATATTATTATTTTATCTTCTTTCTTTTTCTTTTAAGGGAAAAGAAGGTTCTCTCGCACACAAGTTTGCCGGGGGGAAGGAGAAGATTGTGGTGTGGGCCAAGCGTCGTTCAAGCAAAGACTTGCCTTACCGGGAAGCAGATGACAGAAAAGCTAAGTTGCCAAAGTTTGAGCAATCACTTTTTAAATTTTTGAGTTATCTTCCTCGAACGACCCTGCTTTGTATGGAAAACCTGTGCGCGGAGGAACCAACTCGTGGCTAGTTGCGCCCTTACTTTGTTTCGAGTCCGCTCAACAGCTTAAGCGTGCTGCATCTAGTTGCGACAAGGTTTCTTGTCGGAAGCGGCGCCGCCAACAGGCTGCTGAAGTTCCGCACTTAGCGCTCGCGGCTCGGGCGCCTGCGCCGACAAGTTCCCTAGAAGCGTAGGGTAATAACATACAAAGGAAGGAATCTAGTAGAGGAAATAACATTGCAATTGATAAACAGAAATAAAGTTATATTACAAAGATAACTTGTCGCAGCTCTAACAGACTGTTCTCATAACATGACTAGCAGCGACAAGGGAAAAGAAGAAATGGGAGGCCTAATCTACTCGTCCGCCCTCGACTCGCTTGATCTCGTTCACCTTGTCCACAATGGGTGCGACAAGGGCCTTGAGTGCATCCAGATCGGCGTCAGGCGGCAAGGATCGGAGGATGTTGGTGAAGCTGAGGCCTGGATTGCGGAAGGCTACCTTCATCAACACCTTCTGGAGAACCCCAGCGCAGATTTTGCGTGACTCGTCGGCTAGCTGCTTCGGGATCCTCTCCTGGAGCCACTGGAGTGCCGTCGCCACGCCCTTAAAGAATAGACTGAGCTTGGCGCTGGGTTGAAGGCTCTCGTCGGAAGGATACCCAAAGTCATCCATCCCCAGCTGCGCCAACTCCTCGTTGATGACGGCGGCAGTGTTCACCAGACCCTCGGTCCAGTGCTCCACCGTGTCTCTGAACGAGTTCTGGGTAACTGCAATGCTCTCCAGCAGCGCTGCGTCAGCCTTGACCTTCTCCGCCAAGGTCTTCTCCCGCTCCTTGGCGGCCTCCAGCGTCTGCGTCAGCATGGCCAGCTTCAGCTCCAGGTCTGCTTTGGAATCCTTGGCGGCGCTGAGCTCCTTGCCTCTCTCAGCGAGAAGGCCTTGCAGCTCACCGTGGGCGGCAGCATCCTTCTCGCGCTCACGCTTGAGCGCGGCAATCTCCTCGCCGCTCTTCCCAATATCGGCCTCTAGCCGCGCCACTTTCTCCTCTAGCTCTTTCTTGGTGGCCTCCGCAGTTGCCGCGGCGTCCTTTGCCTCCTTGAGCGCCCCGCCAAGTGCTCGCTCGCGCTCGGCGAGCTCTTCCTCGTAGCTGTCGAGGTGGGCCTTCCGCTGCACTAGCTCGCCTTCCCGCGCGGACTGCTTCTCGGCAGCAAGCCTTTGTTCCTCCTCAGCCTCGGCCTTCTCGAGAAGAAAGGCCGTGCGCTCCTCGTCTACTCGCTCCCGCTCCTGCGCCAGGGACCGAAGAGTTTCTTGATTTTGGCTCCGGAGCTCTTCCGTGCGCTTTTCCATGTCAACTCCCGCCTTCGCGACAAGCGCTTCCCGGGAAGCCAGCTATGCTTGCCGGGTGCGGTAGAGTGACAGCAGCTTCCGCAGCAGCTGCTCCTCCTCAGGCTCGCCGCTGCTGCTGCCGGGCGCGTCGACCAATGACAGCCCAGCAGAGGCGAGCACCTCCCCGTCAAAAGTCTCCCCCTCGACCGGCACCCTGGAGCTCGACACCCATGGTAGCTTGATGAAGATGTCGTCGCGGGCCTTCAAATAGGCGCCAGACTGGGGCTCCTCGGAGCCCAGCTCCGCAGAATCGGCAGAGGGTTCGGCGGTCGGTGCAGCGCCCGGCGCTCCTGCGGCCTCAGGGTCGTCAGTGCGATCGCCCGACCCTCGCCGGCTTCCGCAGCAGCAGCCCCGATGGCCTCCTCGCCGGCGGTCACATCAGCACCGGCACCTTCCTCGCCGGCGCCCTAGGTCTCCATTGGCTCAGCCGAAGATGGGTCTGAAGCACGAAGAGGGGAGGAAAATCAATCAAAAAATCCAAGAAAGGAAAAATGAACGAAGATGGGGCCAAGATCTTCAGTGGCGGCCTCGGTCGCCGCAGGATCAGCAGTGCCGTCCCTTGCCGGAGAGTCCCCCCTTTCCAGGGACTCCTCCCTTGGCGGCGCAGTCGAAGCAGGTGGCACTTCGGGACCGGCCTCCGGGCGCTCCTGATGAGGCTGCTCTGCTCCTGCACAAGTCAACAAGCAATATATCAACAAAGGAAAAAGCACTCAAGCGCGCCCGACAGCGGAAGGCTAAACTATGAACTTACGCTGGGGGCTGCGCTGGGGGCTGCTCCGAGGGGTGATTGCCGGGTCCGTCAAGATGGTCTCGGGCCCACCTCCTGCCGACGTGATGGGGTCATCCTCGATGACGATCACCGCGGCCTTGGCCCTCTTCGCCGCTCTCTGGGCCAGTGTTCTGAAAAGAAAAGAGTCCACATTGGAGCAAGTCAGATACAAGATATAAACAGCAAGATTGAAGGATTATAAGAGCACCAAAGAAACTCACTCTTCTTCCTCCTCATCGGAGCTGAGCGCGGAGAGATCGAAGTCCGGCCCTCCTCCGGCGCGGCGAGGTGGAGGAGTAGGATCCCTTGCCCGCTTGGCGGGGGCAGTGGCGGTGGCCCGGGAAGATCCCGCTCCAGTTGCCGCTGTTGCGTGAGGCGCTCCCGCGGCAACATTGCTTGCCGCGGTAGAGCGCGTCGTGCGGCTCGGTGGCTGTGGAGCCGGCTGCCGCCCCGCTGTGTCCCTGGCCCTGCGAAGGCGCCTCCTTGGCGGGGCCGGGGGCTCCGCCTGCGGCAAGCTCTCTCAAGGCTCAGCCTCCTCCTCGCCGGCCTTGCTCGACTCGGCTTCAGAACCGGCAGGCTCCTCTTCGCCCATGAACTCCGCGCGTTCGGCAAGGTTTGCCGCCTCTGCAGCCTCCGCCTCCTCCACGGTGAACCCAAACACACCCGCAGCAGCTGCGGCCGCAGCCTCTTCCACCCTAGTAGTGATGAGTTGCAGCTCCTCGTCGGTGGTGTCACGGGTGAGGCTCTTCTGCTCGTCGGCGCGGACTAGCACTTCCTCCAAGGTGTCGAAGAACGTTTGCACAACGTCATCTGCAGGCTCTTGCCATGTTGGGACGATGCCGTGTGAATCGCACAACGGCATCATGGCGCGGATTCGGTCAAGCGAAGAGTTATTGCACAAAGGAACTACGCCCCTCGGCAGTGTGAATGGGTGCTGGGGGTCGCGTTTGAATAATTCCAAGAGCATTGCATCCAACTCCAAGACGGTGAAGTTGTAGTTGAGGCCCGGCCGCAGCCTCATGATGTCCGCCGAATTCTTGAATTCCCAGGTGGGCCTCCCCCTCTCCTGCAGGGGGGCAATGCGGCGGCGGAGGAAATCTGCCCCGACAGCACCTACGGTGAGCCCGGCAAGCCTGACGCGAAAAATCCTAGTGATGGCGATCTTCAGCCTCTCGTCTTCTGGGGCCACGTTGCTCCAGTCGTTGCCGCGCACTATTGGAGTTTTGCGCACGGCGGTGAAGGGCTGCGGATCCTCCTCGACGATCCAACACCACTCCGCTCTCCACTCCTCCCACTTGCTGCGGAGCTCACCCTCCAAGTACGCATCCTTCTTGCCGACTCTCGAGATCCAAGCAATCCCTCCGGCAAGCGGCTCTCCTCTCTCTACCCGAGGCATGAAGTAATGGCGGAAAAGGGCTACACTAGGGTGGACTTCGACAAAGTTTTCGCACAAGTGTGCGAAAACTGCCATGGTCAGGACAGCATTGGGGGTGAAGTCAAGGAGGCGGAAGCCATATGTGTTCATAATGTCACAAAAGAACTCCGAGAAGGGCGGGCAGAGCCCGCAATAGAAGAATAGCGGGAAGAACGGGTACCCATTTGGAGCCGACCCCGAGGCAGCGGCTGGAAGTACCCTCGTGCGCGGATGCGCACGCGTCTCCGTCGCCCAAAAGAGGTAGAAGTACTCCCTCAGCTCCTGCACGCCGAGCTGGGGGGTGAAGATCGCCCGCTCCTTCCGCAGCGCCTGTCGGTGTACTAGAATAGGGGTACCCTAGTACCCCGAACTTGTGCACGGGCAGTTGCAGCACCCCGCGGCAAAGGCTTGCCGGGTGATCGCCAAGATCCCCCAAGGTTCCCTTGGAGCCATCAAAGAACAAAGTATTTAAGCTAAGGAGACAAGACCCCGGCAAGAGGAGCTTGCCGGGAAGGTCAACCAAGGCGCTCCAAGGAACTTGCCGCGACGTGCCACGCGCTCCGGCAAGGCAACAAGGCCCCGGCAAGAGGAGCTTGCCGGGAAGACCAACCAAGGTACCTCGAAGCCCGGTGAGCGACAAGCTTCCGGACACGACAAGATAACAAACAGCGGCAAGGCGCTTGCCGCGGCAGGCGGCCACTCTGCGTCCATGCTCCAGCGCATCCACCAACGTGTTGCTCTGGGGGCCTCTCTGGGCGTGCGTGGCGGGAGGCTGTGCAGCCAGCGGTGCGCAGTGGCATGCGAAGCTGACAAGATCGCCATTGTGGCGAACGATGGCGCCCCTAACGGTCCTTTTCTGCACTGTTCGGGCGACTCAGACGGGCATTTAATGCCCTTGTCCCCTGCCGTCAGGGTTAGGTAGGGTGCACTGTGCAAGCAACTGTATCAACTACCTCGCATTTTACGTTTTTACCCTCCTCTGCGTTGCCACCTGTCGGTGACCCCTTTAGCGTATAAAAGGAGGCCCATGCGCAACGTAGGGGGGGTTCGGCTAATAGGTTCGGAGCCTCAGACAGTTTGCTTCGATCCATTGGTAGCCCAGGGAACATCACACTCTCGCTTTGGAGAGCAAGAACACCAGATAATATAACCAGACAAGCAGCAGTAGGAGTGTTATCTCTCCGGAGAGCTCCGAAGCTGGGTAAACTGCTCGTGTGCCTCGCCTCGATCTGCTCTTCGTGCGATCTCCGCCCCCCGCCGAACCGAAAGGGGTCCGGTCCGCCGGCCCCATAGGTATTCGAGGATCAGTTCACCCCGACATAATGCGGCGCAACGACCGGGCTGAGTCTCCCATGAGGTTGTGCACTACCCCTTGGTTCTTAAATATACTCCAGACTATTTGTCTTTCTAGAGATTTCAACGAGTGACTAATCAAATATTTGTCTTTTTAGAGATTCAAATGGACTACTACATACGGATTTATATAGACATATTTTGGAGTGTAGATTCACTCATTTTGCTCCGTATGTAGTCACTTGTTGAAATTTCTAGAAAGACAAATAGATTATTTAGGAACGGAGGGAGTACACATACGAAGCAAAATGAGTCAATCTACACTCTAAAATATGCCCATTTGAAATTTGTAAAAAGATAAATATTTAGGAATGAAGGAGTATAATTTTGTGCATGGCACATGGACCTGGATGCTAAAGAGGCTTCTGGCAATGCTATCAAGCTTCTAGCATTTGTTCACATAATTGACGTACTATACAAATAATTTTCCAGCGACATGAAATTGTACAACGGTGTGTGCTCTCAGCTTTTGTTTCGTGTGTCTTGCCATTGATGCTCTTTCAGAAATAAAAACCTAACTTCCTTGCTAATGCATCTCAATTATTAGCAGATCAGAGCTAATATTTACATCACAACTAAAGACAAAGTTGTGAGAAGGTGTTAAATTAAAATTGATCCATGCTTTCATTGGCAGCAATGTCCCCCAACTCTGTCTAAATCAACAAGGCATTTTGGGAAAAAAGTAGTTGTCTGGAGCATCCAACATTCCAATCATTTTGTGCAGTTCCACTAAAATAGAGCTGAGCGTCCCTGTTCCAAAGATATTAAGTGTGATTACAATAATAGAGGATTGTTGATGAAAGAATAAACACACAAATAGAAGACGGTCACCTTTGAAGTCTCTCTTAAGACTAACTAGTTGGAGAAGATTAGGCTGGGAGTTGAATGAGGAGTATAGAGCAAAACCAATCTCCCTTTGTGCAGTCACACTGAAATGTAGAGACGTTGCCCGCGCGACATTTTAATACAACTGCACAAAACACTCTTAAGAAAAAAGTGATTTGTGTAGTTCACCAAAAGGTCGCAATAGCAACAAGGTGAAATGGATAGCCCTGTTTGCAAAAAAGAGGTAGAAAGGAAACAATAACTGGCCAATAACAGTTGATGACACATGCAACGGCAAAAAAGAAGCATATTCCTTGTCCTAAGGGAAGATAACAACATGGTTGTGTTTTTCTAAAACGGTGTGAGGACGAGATTGCAATATGGAAAGTATGCCAGATGAGCTACATTTTGGGCAAAGAACTATGGAAGATCCACATGCAGCGACATGGGAAGACGAGGAGTGGAGCAAGGCTGGAGGGGATACCTAGAGGTCATCGGGATGTAACTACGTGAGCGGCGGCGGGTGGAATCTGCCCATACAATGGCAGCGAGCAGGTGGCGTAGGCCCTACCGCGCCGGAGTTTGGTCAGAGAGAACGTCATGTACCACAGATCTGGACGTGCTGCCTCGGCGCCGTCGAACGGAGAAATGATGCACTTCCTCCCTTTCCGCCGGTGGACGGGATGCGGCCGGATCAGTGACCAACGATGAGAGAGAGAGAGAGAGAGAGAGAGAGGCCACCACAGCCTTGTGTGAGATACTCTGAAGAGGGACAAACCAGGCAGGCAGGCTCCATTGTATATAGTGGAGCAGACTACCTTTTTCTCCATAAAAATCATTTTATATTCTGTGTACGTGCCATTGAGCGCTATAACTTTATTTAAAAATAACGCGCCAACGCATCAAGTCGAACTTTGTTTCATGCACGCGTGGTACACGACCTCCCTAGGTAAACAACCGCTACAGGCGTTCAAATTAGAACGTGGGCTGCCATTTCATAAAGAAATGAGCTCCACCGTGTACCCGCGTGGTTGTGGCTCGGCACGAAGCGTGAGTACGTGCATGGTGCACCTATTCTCTTCTTGTATATGTACACCACCTACGTGGGGTTGTGTGAGATAGATATAGTGTGTGGGTTTGTGAGAGTTTTTGGGGGGGGGGTCAATCAAAAATGTAACATATGCAATGTGTGTGAAATAGAGTCGTGGATATATCATATATATAGAGGGGGCGATCCACGAGAAGAGAGTGGAGGTATCATCGGCTTGAGGTGTCCATAGAATCGAAGAGAGGGATGATGTGTGTGTGTGTGCGTGCGCGATGGATAAAGAGTGCCATCGAATTTGTGTGTGCCCAGGTCAAAGATATAAAGTGGCTGGCCTACTGGAATGTGAGAGGGGACATGTGTAGTTTGTCTCTGTGGCATGGATACCTACCTACATCGCTCGACTATCGGTGTGTGGTGGGGGAGAGGGAGGCCTAATTAACTATAGAGGTACAATGGATGGTATATGTGTGGAGGAGGAGAGAGGCCTACCTCATGTATTAAGGAGATCGGTCTACCTCATATATTAAGGGAGATCGATTGGCATCCATGCATATGTGTAGGAGAGGAATAAGATTGGGAGAGAGACAAAGCTAGAGTGTTTTAGGGGGCGGTAGTGGAGTTGCTTCTAACAAATGGTGGGATAGGCTTGCTAGACAAACAGAGGACACGCCCGCAATATCAATTAGAGAAGAGATGGCTGCTTGTATGTTGCACGTGCGTGTGAGAGACGGGTCAGGAGGCATGCACGAATGATGAGGGGGGACGATATGGCTGTGGTAAGCAGACATAACTACATAGGAAGATCAATTGCCCTTTGTTAGAGAAAGGAGAGACATAACTTGTGAGGTACGTCGATTGATGGGGGGGGAATAGTTAAAGTCGATCTAGGTATATGTTGGGAGATTGATCGGTATACATGCATGTGTGTGTTAGAAGCAAATGAGGCACGGGGAGAAGGATAGAGATAGAGGGATGCATCTAGGAGGTGGTACGAGAGGCATACTATATCGAGGGGGAAGGAGTGTGCGAGTACGAGATCGATGAAAAGAGTGGTGGGAGGGAGGCATGGACGGTGATAAGAGAAGAGGGGAAGCTTGTGTTTGTGCTAGGCACACCTCGTTAGAGAGGCATATCGATCGATGTGTGTCGTAAAGAAGGATCTGGGGGGCCTACACACACCGTGGGTGAATGACCTAAAGTGAAAAGACGAATTTGCGCGATGGAGCAAGAGAATGCTGAGGGAGGGTGAGAGGGATGCGGGCGTATGCATGCACGAGAGAAAGTTAGCGCTAGCTACAAAGATAAGAGGATTGTGTGGGTGTAAAAGACGAATAGAGATCATAGTTCATTATAAAAAGCGAATTTGGATATTTGAAGAATTTATCATAGTGTTTTAAACCGACGCATGTGTGAATATATATAATGGTGATACACATGGTGTGGTTATTAACATGTTATACTACATATAATATATTTTATCTCTACTCTTATAAAAATGGAGTTGTTGATGATGGTGTGCCTGCCATCCTGCAATATAGGCCGTCCGATTTATATCTGGCAGATTGGAAGGAAACTATGGCAATTTTGAAAAAATATATCCACACCCCTCTCCATATTTGCAAATTAGGCCTCCCCCTGATCATGTTGATGTTTTGTGGAACACATGGGCATCTTTCTAGTACTACGTATAATACATAGAACATTGATTATAATTTGGGCTAATGTGTGGCTTTTGCAGCTCAGGTCTAAATACTTGTCATTCACGGGGTACGTATGGAACATGGTTTAGATTATGAATATATAGTTAGTACATCAAATGTAATATTATTTGGAATCAACATCAAGTGTATTCAAGAAATAGAATTCGAGTTCATATCTATCTCTATAGTAATCATGTGGTGTGTTATAAAGGTAATACACGAATGATGGTTGAAGTTGGCAAGAATCATGATTGTAGATTCTTATTGAAATAGAGAAACGAATTAAAATTTAGTTCAAATTGCAGCGTAATATAGACATTTGGAATGCACTAAAATGTTGGTATGAGTAGGTTACATGCATTATACAGCAAGCAAAAAAAATTTAATTGGACATAGCATGGATTCATACTCCCTCCTTCCTTCTATATTGGGCGTAATGAGTTTTTTAAGACCGCCTTTGACTATTGACAAGATTAATAGTACATGACATGCACAATGTGAAAATTATATCATTGAAAGAACCTTTCACAAATGAATTTAACGGTGTGTTTTGTGTAATTTGCATGTCATATATTATTGCTCTAATATTTGGTCAAAGTTAGCATCGAAAAATGCATTAGGCCCTATATAGATGGAAGGAGGGAGTAGCTTTGAATAGCATTTGTATAGTAAGACGGGGCAAGACTCTCTCTTTGTGTGGTGTGAATAGTTTTATTTTTTTGTTTTCTTTTTGTTGAGGGAAGTGCGAATTGAATTGGTACGTACAAGTACAATATTACTACACGTTAGGATTGTCCCTAAAATTCAACCCGCGTCTTGTTATATCCCGAATTCAGATATCGTGCTCCCAAAATTGGCGCCTTCACAACCCGCGCTTTGCTATCCCAAAATTACAACGCACGTGAAAACTCCCTCTAGCTGCCAAATCCCGACACGTGAAATCCCCCTTCTAATCCTGAGCCGAAAGGGCTGCTAGTTCAAATCAGTGGGGGTACTTTTGTAACCCACCCTACATTTTTGACAAGCGCGTCCCTAAGTCATGGTTCACTCCCTCCCATCACCCCTTTTCGCCATTCGAAATCCCAGGCCGCCATAACCTCTCCACTCCAGCCGCGAAACCCCACACTCCTCCGTCCTCCACCTCACCGCTGCCCAGCCAGAGCCTCTTCCCCGATCATGTCGTCCACCGCAACAGCTCGACATCCCTCGTCCACCTCCTCGGATGAGGATTCGTCTTCCATCTCGTCATCCCTCCGGTTCAGCCGACCCGTCCTCTACCTCCAAGGAGTTGCTCCCATGATCGCCTCGTCTATCGCGGCTGCTCCATCCCCACAGCACCGCCTTAACCTGCTCCACCGGAACTGCAGCATCCTCAGCAACTCCTCGGATGAAGTCGAGGCCTACTCGGCACCACCAAAGAGGTTGTACACTCATTGCATCACACCTTCTCCTTAACTCGACCTCCCGGCGCCGACGGTGCTCCATCCCGCACCCCCATGGAGCGGCTACCTTGAAGCCGGCGCCACGGGACACATCTCCATGGCGGCTCTCCCCTAGTGCGAGGCCCCTTCGACGGTGTCGTCCATACCAGCCGGATCTGCTGCTGCTGCTCCGACTTTCGCTCGGTCGCTCGCGCTGCTGCTACTGTTCTGGGTCTCGCTCAATTGCTCGCTCACCCAGCTGTTACTGCTTCGGCTCTCGCTCGCACTACTGCTGCTGCTCTCCCCTTCACTCGTGATGCTGCTCTTCTCCCATTTATCTACACCTTAGTCGATTGAATCGACTTTTGGGTCAGTCGATTT